>NW_008358024.1:50501-61566 GCF_000622305.1 Nannospalax galili | reverse complement strand
TTAAAATAATAAATAAAATATATTTTTTTAAAAAAGAAAAGAGTGTGGAGGACTCGAGGGAAGATGAGGATGAAGGTGTGAAAGAGGACTCGGCCTTACCCGCTACCAGCACAGAAGGAAGGCTGCTGTGTGCATCGAACCGCTCACACATCCATGAGAACATCGTCCCCTTGCTGCACGGTCCTGTGAGGCGCCAATCAGGGCAGGTGCAAATGGCCTGTGCCTCTACAGTCACATGGCTCAGACACGTGTCAGGGGATAGATGTTGGGTCTTCTGGGGCATGAGCATCTTGACCTTGGACAGCTTTAGCCATATTACCCGTTTCCATTCGTGTGGCCTCTAATCCTCCAGCAGCCTTTGTGTCAGCAGTGAGGGCTCTAACAGAAGAGGCCTCCTGCTGCTGGACTCCCAGCTGACACAACAGTGCTCCTGGGGGATCCCTGCAGTCAGGGCCGGCTCAGACCAGCCCAGGTCCTTTGGTCCGAAAGAAGACATCGGTCTTCATGGAAGAAGCTTCCGACTCCTCATGGAGAGTGGCGGAGCCCAGGGAGTTCACGCTTGCCCTGGGCCACAGGGACCCACACAGCCACACAGCCAGTGCAGTGAGAGATAGGCAGTGGGCCCCTGTGAGGGTTGATTTGTGTGGTCAACTGATGGGATTTTCAGTCTTCATAGAAACAAACATTTGGACATGTCTGTGAAGGAGTTTCTACTCTAAGTTTATAGAGGTGAGGAAAACCCACCCTAACTGTGCACAGCACAATTCCTGGACTAAGTAAAAAGGAGAAATGCAAACCGAGCACTAGCACTCAGCTCTCCCTGCTTCCTGAGGTGGACACAGTGTGACCAGAAACCACAAGGTCCTATGGCCGTGCATGGCCTGCCATGATGGACAGCACCTTCAAACTGCAAGCCAAAATAAGCCTTCGTTCCTTCCATTGGTTGCCTTGTTGGGTACTGTGTCATAGCAACATGAAAAGTGACCAATCTGTCATTCTTGGCACATTCTTGGCACAGGTCGGATGAGGCCCAGAGACTGTCTACTGGCACAGGGGAGACTGCTCTTAGGTGGTTCTAAAAGTACAATCAACAGCTGCCTAATTGGACTTAAAGCCCACTCAGTGGGAGGACACTCATGTGTGGTACTATGAACATAGTAAATACACATGGCTGGAGAGGTCATAGACCTTAGAGAAAACCCCCAAACTGTCACATCCCTAGGCTAATGTAATTTCTTACTATGTGAAAAATATGTGGTTTTTGATTTTTTGTTTTGTTTTTCTTTTAAAGGAAGAGTTTATTTAAGCTTATGGTTCCAGGGGAAAATTATGTGTTTTTATATTTACAGACAAGAACACCAGTCACCACTCAGCAAAGAAGCTTCTTCTGTACCAGAGACTATTACAGAGCTCCACAACTGGTCGCACACAGACATTGTCTGTGAATTGCCCAAGCCTAAGTGACGTATCTACAATGCAACCTCTATACTTAAGGCTCACAGAACACAGATCAGGGGTAAAAAGAACACTAATACATCTCTCACTTCTCATCAACGAAGGTCCCTCATGCAACAGAGAGCCAGAAACACAAAAGGTCACAAATGGCCAAAGTATAGAGGAAGCCGAAAGATTGTTAAGAGTCAGGGAGGAGGTGCATGACCATGTGGAAACAGAGTCCTACAGGCTCCTGGGACCCTGCTGATATGAACCTATAGCAATGGTGTCAGCATACACAAGACCCACGCAAACTCAGCAGACTAAAACCCAGCACAGAACTGGGGAAATGAACAGAAGACCTCAATCTTATCTGAATACTGGCATCTGATTACTGCTAGGTGAGGAAGAACGGTCTTCCTAAAGCAAAGGAATCTAGATAGGCTGACGACCTGAGCAGATGAACTTGCACTGAGGGACATCTGGGGACACTGACTTGACATGATAAGGCTTCACACAAATGACAGAATGTACAAACTCCAGTGGGGAGGGCTATGGGAGGTGCCAGTGGGGAAGGAGGTATAAAGATGATTAACATTGATTGAGATGTTCTTATGAAATACACAAAAATTCAATAAAAAATTTAAAAAAGAACACTGCTGAGTGACGCTACATGGAGACGAAGGACAGGGAAGAAGCAGAGTGACCGCTTGGAAGTCACTGTGCTGACAGAAAGAAGCGGGTTCTCCAGTCTGGGATGAGAAACCTGGTAAAACTCAGCAGAATCAGAAGCCATTTGATAAACAAGCCCATAGGACTTTCTAAGACTTCACTGCCTTTGGTTGGGAACGATAGGAACCTGACAGCCAGAGTCCTCGGCACGGAGTTAGCAGTAAGGTTGTTTACAATATGTGGAAAAATAGCAGGTAAAGAAACACAGCAAACATCCCACTTTGCACATCCTAAGTTTGTGAAGTCTGTCAGTCATTCAAACGATGATGTCACAGAAGCAATTGGATACATAAGACCATCGGGTAATTTTAAAATAATAAATAAAATATATTTTTTTAAAAAAGAAAAGAGTGTGGAGGACTCGAGGGAAGATGAGGATGAAGGTGTGAAAGAGGACTCGGCCTTACCCGCTACCAGCACAGAAGGAAGGCTGCTGTGTGCATCGAACCGCTCACACATCCATGAGAACATCGTCCCCTTGCTGCACGGTCCTGTGAGGCGCCAATCAGGGCAGGTGCAAATGGCCTGTGCCTCTACAGTCACATGGCTCAGACACGTGTCAGGGGATAGATGTTGGGTCTTCTGGGGCATGAGCATCTTGACCTTGGACAGCTTTAGCCATATTACCCGTTTCCATTCGTGTGGCCTCTAATCCTCCAGCAGCCTTTGTGTCAGCAGTGAGGGCTCTAACAGAAGAGGCCTCCTGCTGCTGGACTCCCAGCTGACACAACAGTGCTCCTGGGGGATCCCTGCAGTCAGGGCCGGCTCAGACCAGCCCAGGTCCTTTGGTCCGAAAGAAGACATCGGTCTTCATGGAAGAAGCTTCCGACTCCTCATGGAGAGTGGCGGAGCCCAGGGAGTTCACGCTTGCCCTGGGCCACAGGGACCCACACAGCCACACAGCCAGTGCAGTGAGAGATAGGCAGTGGGCCCCTGTGAGGGTTGATTTGTGTGGTCAACTGATGGGATTTTCAGTCTTCATAGAAACAAACATTTGGACATGTCTGTGAAGGAGTTTCTACTCTAAGTTTATAGAGGTGAGGAAAACCCACCCTAACTGTGCACAGCACAATTCCTGGACTAAGTAAAAAGGAGAAATGCAAACCGAGCACTAGCACTCAGCTCTCCCTGCTTCCTGAGGTGGACACAGTGTGACCAGAAACCACAAGGTCCTATGGCCGTGCATGCCCTGCCATGATGGACAGCACCTTCAAACTGCAAGCCAAAATAAGCCTTCGTTCCTTCCGTTGGTTGCCTTGTTGGGTATTGTGTCATAGCAACATGAAAAGTGACCAATCTGTCATCCTTGGCACATTCTTGGCACAGGTCGGATGAGGCCCAGAGACTGTCTACTGGCACAGGGGAGATTGCTCTTAGGTGGTTCTAAAAGTACAATCAACAGCTGCCTAATTGGACCTAAAGCCCACTCAGTGGGAGGACACTCATGTGTGGTACTGTGAACATAGTAAATACACATGGCTGGAGAGGTCATAGACCTTAGAGAAAACCCCCAAACTGTCACATCCCTAGGCTAATGTAATTTCTTACTATATGCAAAATATGTATCCTTATATTTACAGGCAAATATCCCAGTCACCACTCATCAAAGAAACTTCTTTTGCACCAGGCGGAGACTATTACAGAGTATCACAGCTGGTTTACAGACAAGAACACCAGTCACCACTCAGCAAAGAAGCTTCTTCTGCACCAGAGACTATTACAGAGCTCCACAACTGGTCGCACACAGACATTGTCTGTGAATTTCCCAAGCCTAAGTGGCACATCTACAATGCAACCTCTATACTTAAGGCTCACGGAACACAGATCAGGGGTAAAAAGAACACTAATACATCTCTCACTTCTCATCAACGAAGGTCCCTCATGCAACAGAGAGCCAGAAACACAAAAGGTCACAAATGGCCAAAGTATAGAGACTGAGATTCTGCAGAATGCTGGTCCTTGGACAGGACTCCTGTATGAAACTTCACCCACCGAGGGCTCAGGGACCATTTCAGAAGAGGAAGCCGAAAGATTGTTAAGAGTCAGGGAGGAGGTGCATGACCATGTGGAAACAGAGTCCCACAGGCTCCTGGGACCCTGCTGATATGAACCTATAGCAATGGTGTCGGCGTACACAAGACCCATGCAAACTCAGCAGACTAAAACCCAGCACAGAACTGGGGAAATGAACAGAAGACCTCAATCTTATCTGAATACTGGCATCTGATTACTGCTAGGTGAGGAAGAACGGTCTTCCTAAAGCAAAGGAATCTAGATAGGCTGACGACCTGAGCAGATGAACTTGCACTGAGGGACATCTGGGGACACTGACTTGACATGATAAGGCACACAAATGACAGAATGTACGAACTCCAGTGGGGAGGGCTATGGGAGGTGCCAGTGGGGAAGGAGGTATAAAGATGATTAACATTGATTGAGATGTTCTTATGAAATACACAAAAATTCAATAAAAAATTTAAAAAAGAACACTGCTGAGTGACGCTACATGGAGACGAAGGACAGGGAAGAAGCAGAGTGACCGCTTGGAAGTCACTGTGCTGACAGAAAGAAGCGGGTTCTCCAGTCTGGGATGAGAAACCTGGTAAAACTCAGCAGAATCAGAAGCCATTTGATAAACAAGCCCATAGGACTTTCTAAGACTTCACTGCCTTTGGTTGGGAACGATAGGAACCTGACAGCCAGAGTCCTCGGCACGGAGTTAGCAGTAAGGTTGTTTACAATATGTGGAAAAATAGCAGGTAAAGAAACACAGCAAACATCCCACTTTGCACATCCTAAGTTTGTGAAGTCTGTCAGTCATTCAAACGATGATGTCACAGAAGCAATTGGATACATAAGACCATCGGGTAATTCCAGTTGGAATAATCAGTATAACCGTGGTAAATTGAAAACATGAACACATCTTTGGTCTTGTCTGGAATGAATGAAAATAGATAATGAGATCCAGGAACAACTCTTACAAAAAACAAATATTTAGAGGTCACCTAAAAAATAAGCCAGACTTGAGAACAGGGAGCATCCAATGAAGCCTTCAGGCAGCCAGCAAATGAAGCCTTGGACCTTTGACAATCAGGGCCCAGAAAAATCCTACTTCTGCACAACCCCCTCAGTTACAGTAAGAAATGCCATTGCCACGTATCCTTGAGAGGCAGAGCCTATTTCAGAACTGCCACACTAGAAAACACCACTAAACAGCCAAATGCTAAAGGAGGCGAGGTCCGGGCTTACCATCTAGAGGCCACTGGTGGGCAAAAGCCGACCGCTCCACGGAGAGCAGAGGAACAAAACTGCTGGAGCGGCTTCAGCGTGAATCAGACTTGAAGAACGCAGGGAAACACGGGCGAAGAGTTAAGATGTCTTGCTGTTGCAGAGTCCCTGATGAGCCCTCGAGGTGAAGAAAGGCATTGTCCACAGGAGCTTGTCTTCTGACAGGAATAACTTAGGGGCAATCGTGACTCAGGCTGGTGCTCAGGGAACCACACTGAAACCACACTGGATGGGAACCAGGGCCGTGTCCAACTAGAGGGCGTGTGAGTGGGCACAGCAGATGAAAGCCCAGGGTGTCTCTGAGATGGTGGAGTCACTGCACAGGCCTCTTCTGAAGAGGGCCAGATTAGGACCAACTTCACCTTGAACAGCTGAGCGTGAGGGTCAAAGATGCCTCCTGTCAGACACTAGCCTTCTCCAGATGACTGCAGCAGGCCAGCATGTGCTGTGCTTGTTCAAATACACAACGGACTCCCTTAACTTTACAGAAACTTCAACCAGCCTTCCGTAGTAACTACCAGACTCCCCTCATGTTCCGTTTTCCCTTTCTGTGACTCCAGGATTTTTCCCTCTCCCCAGCCTGAAATGGCACAATTACCTCCAGTCCTGGTAACATTAATTACCGAGAATCCGACTAAGCCCCATTATACTCCCTTAGTCATGCAAAAACTTACCCATAAATTTCTGCATGCAATAGGAAACTAAAATTTAAATTTCAGTATATTGTCTATGACATTCAGGGCAAGATGAAATAATAAAGGTGCTATACTATACATGGTTCTCCAGGGAAACAGAACCAGTGGTAATATGTATGCACCTGTGTGATGTGATGTACATGTGTATATATATAGATTATATACATGCATATATGAAGAGAGATTATAATGAATTATAATCTTGAAGGGACTAAGACACCTTGTGGAGCCCAAGGATTGGAAAATGACAGAACAGATGCACTGCCCAATGGGACCCATACATGCACTGAGCCCTTGTTCCATCCCAAACATGGAAATGATTGTGTGTTAGTATATTATTAAAATCACATGAACCCACCTGTAGTATCAGACTTAGCAGCAGAAATAAATGTCTCTGCTGGGATCAATGCACCACTTGCTATGACAAGTGTAATGTCCCAGAAATACAGACATCAGGAAGTCTACAACCAAATCAACCATGAGAGGCTGCAGCCTGCTCTGTGTCGTCTGCTCCAGCTACAGCAAGGCACTGTCTGGGCAGAGTGTGAGCACTTGTGTACCTGGACGGTTCGGCTGGTCTCTGAGGCTGACCAGGTGTTTCTCCAGCATTCTTGGCTGTTCTGGTTTCGCTAATCAAGCACACACTGCCTCTTAATCTGTTTGGACACCACCATCCAACTCATTAAGGTCAGTCTACAGAACACTGAATTCACATTAAATGTCTCTTCAGGTCATAGAAATGAGGTGGAAAATGAGGGAGAGCCTCTAGTCCGTCCAGTTTCACTGAAATTTATAACCACGAGGTCAGCTTGCCCAGGTTTCCTATGAGGAAGGAAGCAAGCACCAACAGCATACTTAATACATTTGTAATTCACCTGACCTATACTTTTACCAACTTCCTACTGTGGGTTTCATTGGTGGGGTTCAGGCCATAGATACTTTCTATTGGAGACACAAGCTGTTCCGTGTTATGACTTAGAGGTCATATTGTGCTATTTCATGTTTATCCCAAAATGGTTAACACCTTGAAAAAGAAAACTAATGAAAATTATCACAGCTCCACACACGTTTCAGTGTTAGATGCATCATTCAAAATTAATGTGCCAGAGGCCAAGCTCTGGTTACCCACATCCACACCACCGTATCCTACTGTTGTGTCATTTTTCTCATAGTACCCTGCATCCTCCCACAACAGCAGTCTACATAAATACAGTTGGGGTCACTGTGTGTCCTCCAGCCACCACTGCCTCTGTGAGGGTGCAAAGTCCTACAGGGTAAAATTCTCTATTTCAACACCCTCTACCTTGTTTACTAACCAAGAGTTAAGCCCCAAACACAACCGGTATCCCAGAAACTGTAAGAGAAATACACTGGGTTTCTCCCCAAAGGTGAAGAGTTTGGGGAAGAAGCTCCCCAACCCAGCCTGCGTCCTTTGCTCTCTTCTCTTCAAGAGAAAGTGGAAGGCGAAAAGCCAGGGCTCCTGCCCCGCCCACAGGATGGCGGAGTGATGACGAGACAACCTTGGCTTCCAACTTAATCTGGTTAACCAAATTGAACCCAACTATGTCCTGAGATTCTGTTACTGCTCACATTGGGGTGATGGTCAGCCATGTTGCAGTTTCAAGTGGTTCCTTACCTGCCACCACAGACTCTGACTCCTCAGGTGTGTCTGTTCCATGTTCACTGTTCACCTCATTCCTCCCCCCACGGTCTTGGCTTCCAATGCCTTGATCGTCTTCATTAGATGGAATTTCCCTCAGAGAGGCTTCAATCACTGCCATGCTGACAGGAAGCCAAACCACAAAGCTGTTTGGACTCAGCTCAGAACTGTTTTCTCTCGGTGCATGGCACCGACCTGAGTGTAAGCAGGTCCTCACCATCGCTGTAAGCGCACAGGCACACGGCTGCAGTGTCACGGACAGGCCTGTCCTGCAGCACCCTCGCTGCAACCACACACAACCTCGGCGGAGATCACCATCCCCTAATCCCCTACACACCCATCTGAGAGCCCCTTCCTATTCCAGCCCAGCTGGAGTCTGGTTCCCCAACCAACTTCCCTTCACTGACTGTCCTAGGCAATTCACTCCAGCCTCATTTGTGAGAGTACAAAGAAAAGGGGCGGAAATTCTCCTCAAAAGATGGAGCTCTGGAGATGGGAGATGGAGGACGCTCATGGATACCGGTCATCCTGCGTCTGTCACACCTGCAGAAGAACAATGCATAACATTCCTCTTCTAAAGTATCTTTTCATCACAGTGCAAGGAGCTCTCAGAGTACTGTGCGTCCAGGGTGGGGGAGTCCCAGGTTCTCGCTTCTCCTGGTTCATTTCATCCTAACGAAGGCTGGGGTGTCACATTGAGTTCAGAGATCTCACATCCGTCAGTCAATCATCACAGCACTGAGGTACCCCAGGAAACTGAAGAGATATTAAACACAGGATTCATCCTCAGGAAAAACCATACGAGAGAGGGAAAGCATGTTTTCATGCAAAGTTACCTGTTTCATTAACAGTGTAAGTTACACACGTTGGTTCAGAGCATGTTAGGGAAAGGTGGACTTAGTCTAAGATGGGTAGGATTGGGGTGGAGAGGACAGGAAAAGCAGATTCAAAACATCCAGAGAGCAGCCTAAGTCTGGGTTTGGGAGCCTCGGCACACACAGAAGGTGGCTGCTTCCAGACATAGGGTGAGTCGATTCAGTTATTCACGCGTTAATCCATTAGTTTAATAGATAGTCTGACCGAAAGTACTGAGTCAGTGACTAAAGGGGTACAAGTACAGTGTCCCCTCCTGCGAGTCCTTTTGTCAGTGGGGACCAAAACCAGACAAGTCAGAGCTGGGAAGGAAAGAACCAAGTGCCAGGAGGCCGGTTAGAAACAGAGCTGGGGAAACATCCTCAGAGCAAGAACAGCAAAGGCTTCAGGCAACAGAGCACGGGTGGACACTACCGTGGACGGAGTGCCTGCAGGGCCTCAGCTGTCATGAAGTATGGTGGCCGGCTCACCTTACACAGAGATGGAGCCTACGGGGCAGGGAGGCCGGCTTTGTGTTCTGGGAGAAACTTGAACACGCTGGAGTATTTTAAGCAAAAACTGACATAGCAGATACATGTTTAAAAGATACTGTTCATGGGGCTCAGCGGCTAAAAGCACTGGCTACTCTTGTGAGGATCCAGGTTCAATTCCCAGCACCCACATGGTGGCTAACAACCATCTGTAACTCCAGTTCCAGGGGATCCGACACCCTCTTCTGGTCTCTGTGGGCCCTTCACACAGTGTTGCATTTACAAACATGCAGGCAAAACACTCATACACATAAAAGTAAAATTTTTAATGATACTATTCATATAGATGTGTGAAAAACACAGGACATGGAACTCAAGACATCCACCATAGGACAGGGGCCAAAGTTCAGAGCAGAGAGACTGAATTCTCAGGAGGTGTCTAGAACAAAAGCCACTATTTTAGTGTTAGAAGTGGTGCTTAAGGGCAGAGGTTGTAGCTCGGTGACAGAGCCTTCAAAGGCCCTGGGTTCAATCCCAAGTACTGCAAACACTAAAATTAAACCAAAAGTGGTATCAGCAACGTTCATAGTGAGGCAAGCCTTGATTCTTTCTCTTAACTCCGGTATCTAATTGTGTCAGAAGAGGTGGGAAGAAAGCAGGTGGTGAGGGAGACGAAGGACAGGGACAGACTGAAAGGAAACAGAAATGCCACTAAAAGGTGAGCCTCAGAAATGAGTACCCTTTGTCCTCTGAGGGGTCAGAAGGGAGGGTGGATGCCCAGCTGAGGAGGAAGCTTCTAGGTAGGTCAGGAACAGAATCACGTGACTGGTGTTCCCTTCCTGTGCCCTCTCATGTGGCCTGTGACCAGGTACAGCAGCTCATGACTTGGCAGACAGCATCAGGATAGGCTCAAGGTTAATGGTGCAGGTTGCCCATCATTTGTGAGGGCATAAGAATCATGTGGGGAGGGTATTGAAAGACTGGGGAAGAGGAGGAGGTGGGGAACGATAAGCAGCAGTCTGGATGTCTGAAGAAGCCATACAGAAATCTATTATTGTATAAGCTTTCTGGAAAAAATATACTAAAAAATAGTTTAAATGGAATTACCCCACATGGTGAGAGGGCATGAAAATTCTCTTCCTAGAAGCCACAAATTATCAAACAAAAGTCCAGGTCTGATTATAGAAGACCTGCACTGTTGCTCAGGGTGCCCTGCAGACCCCCAAAAGAGCGCAGACTATTGCCATTGCTCTTGGTTGACCACCAGAACTTGAGGGTACGACAGTACTGCTGAAGACACCATACACACCAGTCACAGGACTTGGAGAAATCAAGCTAGTGCTGACCTTGGAGCCTCTGTCCTGATGGACAAGAGAGCTTTAACAGTGCCAGAAGATGCCGTGTAAGGGAGAAACGTTAGCACCAGTCTTACCCAGCTCCAAACCCCACGACCTACAGTAATGACCAGTCTGGCAAAATATACTCATTTGTGTAATAGTGGCAGAAATGTTTTGAAGGTGACCAACAGTTGTCTGACTAGATTTAAGGCCCAATCAAAAAAAGAGTGAACTCATGCCTGATATTACAAACTTGACCAAGAACCTATGGCTGGAGTGGTCAGAGGCCCAAATGAGGGCTTGCTACTATTATTTTGCTAAATTGATATAGTACCCAACTGCCTTGTAAAGGCTTATACATAGAGCAACTCTTACCTCTCATCAGAGAAACGTCTTTTTGAAGTAGGCAGAGGTTAATGCAGAGAATCACAGATGGTCCAAGTCCCTGTTGAGTGCTCATCCCCAAATGGGACATTGCTACCAAAGCTCTGCATCTCCATCATACCCTCTCCTCCAAGGCTCAGGGAACATCCCTAAAGAGGGAGTGGAAGGGTTTTAAGAGACAGAAGACAGGCA
>NW_008358024.1:48926-49368 GCF_000622305.1 Nannospalax galili | reverse complement strand
GCATCAGGATAGGCTCAAGGTTAATGGTGCAGGTTGCCCATCATTTGTGAGGGCATAAGAATCATGTGGGGAGGGTATTGAAAGACTGGGGAAGAGGAGGGGGTGGGGAACGATAAGCAGCAGTCTGGATGTCTGAAGAAGCCATACAGAAATCTATTATTGTATAAGCTTTCTGGAAAAAATATACTAAAAAATAGTTTAAATGGAATTACCCCACATGGTGAGAGGGCATGAAAATTCTCTTCCTAGAAGCCACAAATTATCAAACAAAAGTCCAGGTCTAATTATAGAAGATCTGCCCTCACTGTTGCTCAGGGTGCCCTGCACACCCCCAAAATATGAAAATTCTCTTCCTAGAAGCCACAAATTATCAAACAAAAGTCCAGGTCTGATTATAGAAGACCTGCACTGTTGCTCAGGGTGCCCTGCAGACCCCCAAAAG
>NW_008358024.1:44985-47432 GCF_000622305.1 Nannospalax galili | reverse complement strand
CCAGTCCCAGGGGATCCAACAGCCTCTTCTGTCCTCTGTGGGCATTGCACGACATGGATACACTGACCTACATGCAGGCAATACACGTATACATAAAATAAAATAAAATAAAAAAGAATCAGGTGGTGAGAAACCATGGAGAATAACTTTCTAGAACAACGAGCAGGTTGAATGCGTTCCTTCCCAAATGTGTCCAGAGGTGGGGACACGGGGAACTTTGTTCAAAGGCCACCCTGGAAGGTGATGCCACTGAGGCCTGGCTGGGTTTGCACTGGGAGAGGAAGGAGCCCAGAGCCAGCATATGATGGACAGATGAGGAAGCCAGGGCTCCCAGTGTCCCAGAGGGGCTCTTCATGGGCGGAACACCAGGAGAAAAGCACAGTCAGCCGTGGTGGCTTTTGATTAGTGCTGCCTGGGGCCAGGGCTGTCCACTGAGGCACCGACAACCTACCAGAGGCTTTACTGGGAGCCTTGTGAAACCCCCCCCCACCTGCCCCAATCTGTGCTGGAATGCTGACTGGTTTGATCTTGCATAGGTCTTATGTAGACCTATGCACTACCACAGCTGAGGTGAGAATATGGAGGTGCAAGAGAGTTAGAGCTTGCAGTGGACTCAGATGGGTGACAGGGGAGAATTTAGTTCCTGGGTTTATGAAATTGAACAATTCTAAATTCCCTTTGGAAAATTGCCATGATTGCCTAAATAGGACTCTGATGTGGGTAATGGCGGTTCACTCTGCTAAGAAAGAATATAAGTCAAGCATAATGGAGCCTTCCAGAACTATGCTCCTCAGCGCCAGTCTATGTGCCTTTATTACCTGTTTAGCGCAGACTATTGCCATTGCTCTTGGTTGACCACCAGAACTTGAGGGTACGACAGTACTGCTGAAGACACCATACACACCAGTCACAGGACTTGGAGAAATCAAGCTAGTGCTGACCTTGGAGCCTCTGTCCTGATGGACAAGAGAGCTTTAACAGTGCCAGAAGATGCCGTGTAAGGGAGAAACGTTAGCACCAGTCTTACCCAGCTCCAAACCCCACGACCTACAGTAATGACCAGTCTGGCAAAATATACTCATTTGTGTAATAGTGGCAGAAATGTTTTGAAGGTGACCAACAGTTGTCTGACTAGATTTAAGGCCCAATCAAAAAAAGAGTGAACTCATGCCTGATATTACAAACTTGACCAAGAACCTATGGCTGGAGTGGTCAGAGGCCCAAATGAGGGCTTGCTACTATTATTTTGCTAAATTGATATAGTACCCAACTGCCTTGCAAAGGCTTATACATAGAGCAACTCTTACCTCTCATCAGAGAAACGTCTTTTTGAAGTAGGCAGAGGTTAATGCAGAGAATCACAGATGGTCCAAGTCCCTGTTGAGTGCTCATCCCCAAATGGGACATTGCTACCAAAGCTCTGCATCTCCATCATACCCTCTCCTCCAAGGCTCAGGGAACATCCCTAAAGAGGGAGTGGAAGGGTTTTAAGAGACAGAAGACAGGCAGGAATGCTGTGAGTTAGTATCTTCTGGGATAGTATCTTCTGACTAGGATATTGACAACACCTGTAGTAGTCTACACACGATCAAACCAGTCAGCATCCCAGCGCGGATGGAGGGAGGGTTCACAAGACTCTACTCCACTTGATAAGCTACAGGCTATTCCATTGCAGGTGGGAGAGTCAGGGGGAGTGAGTTCCCTTCAAAGACAGGGACTGTGGTAGGTTTTCCGTGCCTCAGAGGACAGCCGTGTACCAAGTGCATTCAGGAAGCACTAACTGGATTCACTGCATTGTGTGTGTGTCCGTGTGTGCGTGTGCATGTGCATGTGTGTGTCTGTGCATGTGTGTCTGTGCGTGTGTGTGTGTGTGCACGCGTGTGTCTGTGTGTGGATGTGTGTGCATGTGCGTGTGTGCGTGTGCGTGCGTGTGCATATGTTTGTGCATGTGTGTCTGTGCATGTGCTCCGTGTACCAAGTGCATTCAGGAAGCACTAACTGGATTCACTGCATTGTGTGCGTGTGCGTGTGTGCGTGTGCATGTGTGTTTCTGTGCATGTGTGTGCGTGTGTGTGAGCATGTGTGCATGTGTGTGCATGTGCGTGTGCGTGTGCACGCGTGTCTGTGTGCATGTGTGTGCGTGTGTGTGTGCATGTGCGTGTGTGCATGTGCGTGCGTGTGCGTATGTTTGTGCGTGTGTGTCTGTGCATGTGCTTGTGTGTGTGTGTGTGTGCTTGTGTATGTGTAGAAAAGGAGGAGGGGTTGGTATAGGGATGTGGAAGTAATCAGAAGCGGGGAATGAATTGTGGATATGTTCAAAATACATTGTATTAGAATATGATAGTCTCTAAGGATAAATAAGTAAATAATATTTTTAAAGAATCAGCTGGTTGGGGCTGGAGAGATGGCCCAGTGGTTAAGAACACTGGTTGTTCTTGCAGAAGACC
>NW_008358024.1:38398-44460 GCF_000622305.1 Nannospalax galili | reverse complement strand
TCTCTCTCTCTCTCTCTCTCTCTCTCTCCTCTCTCTCTCTCTCCCTCCCTCCCTCTTCCTCCCTCCTCCTCCATCCTCCTCTCCACCTCTCTCTCCTCCCTTCTGCCCATCCCTATTTCCCTGTTCTCTTCTTTTCTGTCCCCAACTTTTCCATCCCCTATAAAACTGAAACTGGCACAGCTCTCTGGAGATAAGCCCGCTTCAGATCCCTGTGGCCCAGCCTCTGCTCGAGAGAAGCAGTCAGCTGACGGCTCACTCCATTGCACTGCCCTGAAACCACAGTGATTTGAGGAAAGGGGGCCTAAGTAAAGCCCTGGAAGACGATCATTCCCAGTGAGGGGGGAAGAAATTGGCTCTATAAAGATTTCTGAGCAAAAATTCTTGCTGAGATAGTTGGGGCTCCACATTAAGGAAATAGCAGCCTAGGTGCACACTCATCCAAGGGGGGCAGCCATGTTCCTCCTCCCCTAAGAGGCTTCCTACATCCTCTTCACAGTTCCATCAATCCTACGACGCTGCGATTTCATCTTCATTCAGTCTCCAACCGTGGCTTTTCTGCAGTGTTACAAGATGGGTGCAAATCAGAATGCCACACGGGCTGTGGGTGACTTTGGTGGCGTGTGGCTCTATTAAGTAGACTCAATTTAGTACTGAGTAAAGGAAAGAACAAAATTAGAATCGTGGTTGGCAGAAATAGTCTCCCATCTGGCACTGTAATTACACACTACCTTGACCCGAGCAGTCCTCCGTGTTCCAAGCACTAACTTTCCTTTGGAGAGAAGATTAAAAAAGAAAATGTATGATTCAGAACATCTCCTATACCTTCTGGAGAAGGAAGCTGCATCAATTATTTTCTCTAATACAGTTCTGTCCTTTATAATTAAATGAAACTTCCAGTCACCTAATGAATCTCACCTCCTCACATTGGGATAAACAGACGAGATCTCCAGGCTGGTTTTCGCCAGTGACATCAGACACTATTTCAACCCGGGGGTGACTCAGTCCCTTCGTCAGTGCCCAGGCTCCTGAGGTTCTTTATGGGCGGTCCTGTTACTGCCAGTATGCAGCATTTTCAAAGACTCGCAGTGGTCTTTATTTCAACCCTTGACTTCACCTTCGGTGCCAACAGGAAATTGTATATGACTCCAATCTCCCAGAGTGTGGCAGTGCCAGGAAGCAGGGCTCTGCATGGCTCGGAGGTGCCACCTACTGGCCATGTGTGTCCCCTTAGGCTTCTTTATTTATTTATTTACTTACTTATTTTCTAGCCTAATACTTGGTGTGTCCTCCAATCAGAGATTTAGCTTTTACCTCTGTTGCTTCACAGCTGCACAATCTGGACTGAGAAGCAGATGAAGCTGTTTGATCCACCGTTAAACTGTCGAAGGTCTTCCCACTGATGAGGAAGTCATGGGGACAGGCATCAGACTCCTGTCTGCTGTCAGATGGGGGCGGTCCTCGTGATTACTCAGTTCCTTGGACCCTGCCCTAAGCAGCCTGACAGCGCAAGCCCCCCTCCCTTGTCTCTGCCCCAAGTTGTCCAAACCATCACTAGACCCTAAATAGCCTTTGCATTCCCCTCAAAAGGCTCCTGCACTTATAGGCATCCGGATAAATGGATTGCTTTCAAACAGAAAATGACACTGATTGTCACTAAATATAACAAGTACCGTATGTACATTTCATCGGCAGCACAAGCTGAAATTAGCCTGTCAGAATCTCACTATCTGGATGCCAATGTGTCAGGTGACACAATTAGCTCAAGAGAATAAAGAAGGTTCTCAGAGCCTCTCTCTTCTCAGTTCCGTCCCTTCCTGTGCCTGATTTAACTCAAATTCTTTCCCTGCTTATAGTAAACCTCTCTCTCTCTCTCTCTCTCTCTGTATGGTGTGGTTACTCTTCAAACTTCAAACCAATCACACAGAAAAGTTGGGGTAAATTTGGCATTTTTATGTGATCCCAAATGCTTTTTCTCCCCTGTTACCCTTTGATGAGAAGTTATCAAAGGGCGAGTCTTAGTCCTTTGTGAGAAAAAATAAAGTATGCTAGGGGAAAAAAGATGTAAGATTCACATTGCAGTTGAAAAGATCAAAGCTTTAGGAATACTGACCAGAATGACTAATTACCCACCAGCTCTGAGGCTCTGGGACAAGAACAGCCTCTTAGACGGCAAGGTGTCAGAAACATGTGTATGAGATGCTGAGCGCCATTAAGGGTCTCTGGTGAATGTCATGCCTCTAGCAAAAGGCAGCTAGATATGTGATCCTTTAAAGCAAAGCTTAAACGCATGCTGTTCCAAAATGAATGTGACATCTGCAGGGCAGAGATGGGAGGGGGCTGGAGGGAGCACAGATACACACTCATGTATAAGAACTGGGACTGCTCTAGAACTGGCTCTCAAGTTGACTTAGCTTTCTGCCATGTGACAGAGTATCAGAGGAAATCAACTTAAAACAAGAGAGGTTTGGTTCTGCTTAGGCCCTGATTTCAGTGGTTTCAGTCCAAGCCTGTGTTGAGGAATAACATTTACGTGGGATGTGCAGGGAGCACACAGGTGTTCATTTTCTGTGTACTGGGAAGCACAGAGTAGGGATGGGGCTGGGGTCCTACTATCCTCTTCCAGAGCATGACCCCACGTCCTCACTTCCTCCCATGAGACCCCACCCACCTCCTAAAGGTCCCTCCCAACCAGCAGCACCTCCTTGTGGAGCCCAGGTCCTTACCTACTGGACCTGTGAAGACCTGAAGTTTGAAACCATAAGGCTCAACACACTCTCAAAAATAATAGAATGTATGGTAAAGGCGAATGTGCCACAGAGCAGGTGGGAGGAGGTGCGGCTGCCAGGATCTAAGCATGAAGGAAACTTCCAGGAGAGAGCTGGGCACAGCCTCCGGATTCCAGGAAGTCCCTCTGCTGGGATGCCCTGCCCCAGAGACCCTGTTGCCCTTTCCTCCTCTAGGGGGTGCTAGGGTCAGAACTGCTTGAGATGGAAACCCAAACCCCAGAAGTCAGTAAAATAAGGCAATATGCCATAGAATTTGTAAGACAGCAATTGCTTTTTATCATGGGGATGGGTGGCCCATGCCATGTTATCCTATATGTTTCTTTTTTTTTTTTTTTTTTGAGACAAGGTCTCCCTGTAGCCCCTGCAGGCCTGGAACTCCCTATGTAGACCAGGCTAGCCTCCATCTCACCAAAATCCACCTGCCTCTGCCTCCTGAGTGCTGAGATTACAGGTGTGGGCCACCACGCCTGTCTTCATCTTACAGCTTTGATTCTCGACGTGTATTTGTAGCAGCTGTTGGAGGCGGACTGATCGCGTAGCACAGTGCGCCTTTCAGAATCTCTTACTCATACTTCTGTCGCCACAGTGGAGATTATGGATACATGTGTGTGCAAAGTTTCCCTCTGCCACTCTGGAATCCTTCCTCCGTGTTCGTCCCCATCCCAAACAAAGGTAAATCTGGTGCATAGTCACTATAGATATATTTGCATTTTCTAGAATTTTATGTCAATGAAACCATATAAGCTTTACTTAGCTTCTTTCGCTCAACATTGTGATTTGGAGGTCCGTCTAGTTTGTGGCATCACAGGGCCATTCCTTTGTGCAGCGAGTGGATTTCCACAGCTGCTCTTCTACCAGTAGACACTTGGGGGTGAGAATGTTGCCCCACCCGCCCCAGCTTTGACCATGGCAGAGCTCTTATGAACACTTGTGCACAAGTCTTCACATGGATGTGCCTTCATTTTCTTGAGTAAATGCCCAAGAATAGGATGTTTAGATACACATAGAAGGTTTTGAGATGCTGGCAACCCTTCTAAAGTGTTATGTGATGCATTAGGGTCACAGGGCACACATGTTATGGTGTGTGGCATCCCAGACCCCTCTACATTGTCACCAGTACCGTGTGACAACGCTTCAAGTTGGACTTTCTGGTTATGCATCTTGTCGTGACTTGCACATCCCTGACTTCTAGCAGTGTAGGGAGTCTCTGAGTGTGCTCACGCCCTGATGTCATTATTTCTTCAGACCAGCACTGTGTCCCCGCATTCACAACAGCTCAGGCTCTGCTGTCCTCATTCCTCATTCTTTTGCATAAATGACCAAAGTAAGATCTTTTCCAATATCCACCATTTACTAGTAGAACATAAAACATATTAATAGTAAATCAAGTATAAGAAAATTATTCTTGGGGCTGAAGAGATGGCTCAGAGGTTAAGAGCACTGGTTGTTCTTGCAGAAGATCTGAGTTTGAATCCCAGCACTCACATGGTGGCTAACAACCATCCATAACTCCAGTTCCAGGGGATCTGATGCCCTTTTTTGACCTCTGCAGGCATCGCATGACATGGGTGCACCTGCATACCTGTAGGCATAATCCTTATTCACAAAATAAAAGGCTACAAAGAAAAATTTTTAAAGAAAATTCTTCTTGATTTAAAAAAAAAGACAGCCAAACTTAATTCTCACTTTTATACCCAAAGAAACTTTCTAGTTTACTTATCAGAGTAAAAGACATGCCTTCATGTGAGAAATGTATTTTCTGGTGAAATTTGATTTAAAAATTAACAAATACTACTTTTAAAGGATTTAGTAGATGAGTTGAACAGTTCCTTGGTCGCGCCTAATTTTAACTTATTTTCATAAGCATAATCACTAGGAAGTTCAAGAGTTTTTAACACGTTTTAAACTCCTTTTGTGCCAATATAATGCTGTATTCCCCCATCCTTTGCTTTCACAGCATTTAAATGGTGCAGATTGATTATTCGCATTCATTTTAGAGAGTTCAAATGAGTCATGTCAGTAAGGAGGGTAACCAAACACTGCTGAGTAACATGAACATACCTGTATACATGTGCATTTTCATATGTGCTTGGGCATGTAAGACAGAAAAACAAATTAGGCTTTCTTTTTTCGTTATATATGTGAATCCAATAAGAGGGATTTCATATATGTGGAGCTTTCTGCTGCCAGTATATTTGAAACATAAACACAGTTTTCCTAGCCGTATATAGACTCAAATAAGCATTCTTAGTTTAAAACATCCAGGTTGCACCAATAGTCTAACAAGCGACAAATATTCCCATCTCAGCAGTAAGCCTTCTGACTGCTCATCTGTCAGTCAGCTGTCAGCGCCCTCCTCTAAATACACCGCTTAAAGAACGGCGCGCACGGAGAGCTGCTTAAGTCGTTCATTCAGTGTGGTTAAGCGCTTTCATTATCACACTGCAAAATTGTCTGGCAAACTAGAGAAATGAATTGTTCACAAATGAAGCAAAATGAAGGGGTCTTTACAGAAACGCACTGAGGCGGTGAAGGACCAGCCACTAAGCACAAGGAAAACCAGGAAGAAGGGGATGGCAGATACGGTAGGAAACTGAAGAGAGGTTAATGGTCTGGAAATGTCTGCAGGAGGAGGAATATAAAAAGTACCTGAATATATTCTAAAAATCAGACACACTGAATAATAACTTCCACCTAGTTCTTGAGCTGAGGGACCATCCGTGCCAGCAGCCAGGTTTTACCAAGGTCTGCTAAAATGCCATCCTTAGCAGGTGAGCCCTCTTCTCAGAGCCAGTTCCTTCAAGAGCATCTAGGGAGATAGCTCTTCCCCTGAAATTACCAAAGGCCTCATGTATCAAACGGTTCTCCAAAGCGGAAGATATCAAAATCACACAGAATTTATTCAAATGAAATATCAATGAGACGTACATTAAACATACGACTATTAGAATGAATACTTTATCATACACAGTAACTTGTATAACACAATGATGCTTAGTCTGGTTGAAGAAATGGAAACTTTCTTCGCCATTGACTAATGAAAATATATAATTATTACTTTAATAGAACTTGTACAAAATTCATTTCAAACGCCAAAATTCTGTGAGCATCATCAAGGAACTCAATTTGTTACAGTCTGCAAGCATTTATTAACAAATAGTTGGAACCTATTTTTTTGACCTCTTATGTTATTTGGACTCAACTCAGAAATACACAAAGTTTATATACTAATTTCTCTTTTATAACAAATTCATTGCTTTTTAAATTTTTTTTATG
>NW_008358024.1:24458-38330 GCF_000622305.1 Nannospalax galili | reverse complement strand
TATCTCATAATAGCTTTTGTATAATCTTCATCACTATTATGAGATATAAAATGAATTTATCAAATCTGTAATTCAGATTTTTTGGCATAATGATTACAGATTTGATAAATACATTTTATATCTCATAATAGCGATGAAGATTATACAAAAGCTATTAAAACAATTATGAGAATAAATTCAATTGTCACTTAAGTATCTAAAGCTATTTTCCTTTGCGTTCTTCCAGAATGATTTGTTTGTGCACCTGTAATTGTGTTGTGCAATCCCAACAGAGGCCAGAAGAGGGCGTCAGATCCCTGGACTAACACCAGGCTACAGGCCACATTGGCTACAAGTGTAATGTGCCAGGAGCAGGAAGGGCCGGAAAGGTTCAGCTGCCATGTGGCTCTGGTCCCACTTTTGAAGCCACTCCTTCCTACTGTCCACACTGGCTGTGAAGTGCTCTCTCCATACTGCCCAGTAGACCCCACCTTCCAAAAGGGAAGGTCTCATCCCTCAGGTCACAGTGAGCCCAGCCTCTTCCCCTGGCAGCAGCTCCAAGACTGCAGAGCATTCCTCAGGGCAACTGAAACTGCTTCCAGAAGAAGCCGGCCTAATTCAGAGGGTTTTTCAGGTCACATACAAAGATCTGGCAACCCCTCCATACAGGTAAGAAAATTACCAATTCACCCTTGGAGAGAACACCAAACTACATTAGAATCAATAAAATTATGTCTGTAATTTTTATTTTCCATTACTTTAAATAGCTCACATCTTTTTGTTGCTTCAAAATGTGTAAAATTTTGAGGCTGGAGAGATGCTCAGCAGTTAAGAGCACTTCCAGCTCTTCCAGAGGACCTGAGTTTGGTTCCCAGAACACACAGGTGGTTCGTAACTACCTGTAACGCCAGTTCAAAGGGATCGGACATCTTCTGACCTCTGCAGGCACCCGCACACAAGCACATAAATAAAACATAATTATAAAATTTTGGTATTATTTTATGTGCTATCTCTCCAGGAAAAATTCACTGCGATTTTGCTTTTAAGAATCACAGACATGGGGGCTGGAGAGATGGCTTAGCGGTTAAGAACACTGGTTGTTCTTGCAGAGGACCCGGGTTTGAATCCCAGCACCCACATGGCAGCTAACAACTGTCCAAAACTCCAGTCCCAGGGGATCTGACAGCCTCTTCTGACCTCTGCAAGCATTGCATGACACGGGTGCAGTTACCTACACACAGGCAATACACGCAGACACATAAAAATAATAAAATATATAAAAAAAAGAATCACAGACACATGGTTCAGAAAAATCTGTGTGTCTATGTGTATATATGAGAGTCTATGTCTGTGTGTGTGTGTGGAGAGAGAGAGAGAGAGAGAGAGAGAGAGAGAGAGAGAGAGATACAGAGAAAGAGAGACTCCCAGTAACATAACAAGTAACCTCCTTGTGAAGCTAGACTCTCCTCACAGAGTTCCTTACAGCCACATCCTGCCTAGCAGAAGCTTGCTGATTCTGGAGCTGGGATAAAAAACTAGACTGTGCATTTATTTTCGCTTGCTCTTTGTTATTTGTTGCCATTTTCTTCTTAAGCCTTTCCCAGCTTTTTACACAGGGGCTAGAGATGAATCGCTTTCTGCCATGCATCAACCATTGCTTGGGAACCATAGTGGCTGGCAGAGGAGACTGTCCGTGGAGCTGGGCCCATGGCTCTGGGTCCCAGCCAGCTGGAGGAATAAGACCCCGGCTTTGTCCTCCCCAGGACCTTCCACTGCCCAAGCCATTCCTTTCGGTAACAGCAGGTGCGAAGAAAAGAACTTCGGGACAGTGTTTGGAGCTTTCCAAGGCAGGCTTTAATTCGAACGCAGCCTCTTGACCCCAGTGGCAGAAGACCTGAGTACAGATGGGGGTAAAATTATGATGACCTGCATCTCAAAGCTCTCACTTTATACAGGAGCAAAGCTGTCAGGGAAGCACTACCCAGGATGCTACTGCCTGCCTGCCTCCCTGCCAGCTTCCTGAGATGTCAGCCTGGCATTGGGGGGTGAAGAAAAACGCAAGCCACACAGAAGAGCTGTGTGCAAGTTTTCAAAGAGCGGGACCTGGTCGGAGTCCATCTTTCCAGCACTCACCACCTAGAGAAGTTCTCTATGGGAAACTCAAATGCTCATCATTAGCATCAAACATGCTAAGCATACCTCTGGGACTCCAGGACACAGCATTCCAAACTGTTATAAAGCAGGCTGCCCTGACACCTTGTGGCTAACACAGAGAAAAACGGCCTTTTCAGAATGGCCACACAAAACAGGATTTTTATGGTTTGAGATGATGGTATCAAATGGAATGTTCCAGAAATAAGAAGCCAGTGACAGAGCCGTTCCATTTAGCCCATGTCAACCACTTTCAGAGTTCCCTGAAGAATTATTTGTAACTCAGTAACAATCCACCACACTTATTGATTAGATTTACTAATTCACATTCTTTGATCTCATGCTTCAATAGGCTTGACAAGAGTCAACAAAAGCGGTACCATCACTACAAGAATTTCTTCCATACTTTTGTCATAAACTCTCACCACTACATACCAGCCCCAAATACTAACATGTTCTAGTTCATATATATGTGTGTACCTGTACACACACACACACACACACAAACTGGCTCCTACAATATTTCTCTTTGTTTCCTGACATCTTTCACTCACCATTTCAAGATTTGCTGATGTGGTGATATCGATCTGTGACGATTTTTACTATTGTGAAATAGTTCATCAAAGAACTAAATTAGGATCTGTGTGTCTACTCATTATCTAAGGAGCACTGCGTTGTAGGGATACGGGGAAATTATAAATAAGCCATTTCTCTCCTGGCCCTTCTTTCTCCTTATTGAGGAGCTATTGGGAGTTCATACCCGCTGCGGGAAGGAGAAGCATTCTTCTCTGAGGGGGTGGCCACTGGTAGGTCTCCCATGTTGCAGTGGATGGCCCCACACTCATGGGTAGATAGGCAGCACCCACTGGACTTAATAGGTTACCAAAAATATTAAAAAGAAAACAAAATTGGGAAGGGTGGGGAAGGGATGGGTTGGGGGATGTTATATAAGGTAGGAGGGGAGGAATGGGGAACAGATATACTCACATTTCATTGTTTACATGCATGAAATTCTTTAAAAACTTTAAAAAAGAAATAGCCCATTCTTAGTATGTGAATACAAATCTTTGTGTGTATGGCTTTCTTTTCTTTTGGTAAATACATAAGCATACACTCTTAATTTTTATGTATTTATTTTTATTTTATGTATGAGTGTTTTGCCTGCATGTGTGTTAAGTGCACTAATGTATGAAATGCTTGTGGAGGCCAGAAGAGGGCATCATAGCCCCTGCGTATCAGTCACTTTTCTGTTGCTGTGACAAAACACCATGACCAAGGGAACTTATGAAAAGAAGAGCTTATTTAGCTTATGGTTCCAAAGGGAAACGAGTCCATCATGGCAGGAGGCATGGTGGCAGAGGTGCCTGGAGGAGGAGCGGAAGCTAAGCTCTCACATCTTCAGGCAGGCACAGGAAGCAGAGTGACTGGAGATCCAGCAAGGCTTAAGAACTCTCTAAGCCCGCCCCCAGTGACCTGCTTCCTCCAGCATGGCCACACCTCCTAACACCTCCCGAAACAGCACCACCAAGTGGGGACAAAATGTTCAAACACTTGGAGTCTATAGGGGAACCTTATCATTCAAACCACCACACCCTGAACCTGAGTTACCGTGTGAGTGCAGGGAACCAAACCCGGGTCTACTGCAATTCCAGTCAGTGCTCTTAATTGCTGAGCCGTGTCTCCAGCCCCATAGGCCCATACACTTGAGACCATAACGCAAGGTATAACAGCCGCCAATCCTTTCTTCCAAGTGGTTTCATAGTTTTGCACCCCCACGAGCATCACAGAGACTGTCACACTCACATATGGCAACACTCAATGTCAATCCTATCTCCCCAGCTGATCATGGGTGTGTGTCTCTCTGTCGCTTGAGCCCATGTCTCCATAATTACTAATATTCGTGGTGTACCGTCCATACAACGCACATATATAAGTGTGACATCATCTCTTATGGAATATCTGTTCTAATCATCTGCTGATTATTCACTTTGGTACATTTCCTTATTGTTAATGGTTGTTGAAGTTCTTTTTTTGTTTGTTTGGTCGTTCTGAGAAAGGGTCTCCATGTAGCCCCAGCTGGCCTGAAACTCACTATTTAGACCAAGCTGGCCTGAATCTCACAGAGATCCCCCTGCCTCTGCCTCCTGGGTGCTGGGATTAAAGGCGTGCACCACCACACCCCCAAGAAGTTCTTTATATATTCTGAATAAACATTGTAGATTGTTGGGTTATCTTAATGAATTCCTTCATTACTAGAAAATGCTTGCTGAGATCACTGTGGCCACCTAGCTTTGTTTAAGCAGGGCAATACCTCTTTCCTTTAGCTGTGTGTTTCAGGGAGGTCCTGTCAGATCACCTTTGGGTGAGTCCTGTTTCTGTCTAGTTTGTTTTCCAGGTGGAATCATTTACATTATTTTAATTTCTCCACCCACATAGTCAATTTTATACCCACGATCCAATTCCTGTAATAATGCTCCAATACGATCTCGGTCTGTTTTGCTCTGCTCTGTGCCTTTTTGGGGTATAGGTGAATTTCAGAAATTGCTTTGGAGTGTGTGATGTGCCCACTAATGAAATCACTGTCTGCCTTCAAAGAACAATAGAGTAAGCACGTTAAAGCATTTCCATTCCCTGTCCAGCTCTGTGTGCTCTTGACTACTTCAACTCCTTTAATATATTACGGACTCCATAGTACATGATTATTATTGCTTTAAATATTTAAGTTCAAGAACAAAACGAACTCTTTTCTGTCTTCTGAGCGTCTTTGTCTCGTTCTCTCTGGTACCGCTTTCTCTGCCACGAAGAATTTCTTCAACATTTCTTGTGATGCAACTCAGCACATGAGTATCGCCAGCCATTAATTTTCCTTAAAAAGAGTTTATTCGAAACCGTTTTACTTCCTATGGAATGACAGGACAGTGCTTGTCCTGGTGCTGTCTGTGATCCAAGACGTTCCCCCGCCCTGGGTGCTGTGCCACCTGTTGGTAAGTCTGTGATCATTCCTAGATTTAGGAATGAAATCTAGGAGATAAAATGAAATCTTTTTTTTCTTTTCTCCTCCAGCTGCTTGTGAGATTGTCCCTTCCTCAACTACATTAGAGAACACTTTAGCTTCATAAATCTGTGCATTCGCTCTTTACATCAAGTTTAAGCAAGTCTTTACCATGGCTGACAACTTCAGCTGTCTTATCCTGCCTTGTTTCTTCTACTCATCCAGATCTCTGTGTGCTGGCCTCTTTAGGCCCCACAAGCTGGTTCTGTCAGGTTTGCTGAGCCCTTCTCTCCTCTGTCGTCCTGTCGTACATGTTCCACAGCCCTGCTGCCGGCTCACTGGTGTCCATTGTTTACTGTGCCATCACCCCATCTAGTGATGCAGTATTTTCACCTCTAGCATTGATATAATTTTATGTTTCCATTTCTCTTCATGGATTCATGATGTTCATTAACTGTATGAGCATGTTTGTAATATGTATATCTGTTTTGAGCCTGCTGTCATTTCTGGGTCTGTATTGACTGTTTTTCTTCTATAGGTCATAGTTTGCTTTTTCTTCAGATGTTGGTAAAGTTTGGTGTTATGATCTCCTGAGAATGGACCCCATATCCTTCAGCATGCTGAGTCAGTTTGAGTCTAGCACTGAGCCACACCCCAGCACAGTATTTCATATAAGATTTTACATATTCTGATTATTACATTGTTGGTATGTTAGGTGTGTTTTCTCCCATTAAAGAATTCAAGGTTTTTCTTGTCTTCCTTTTTTTAATGGACAGACCACGATCCAGTTGATCCTTTGTGTCTTATGTTTCGATGAGCTGGTTCTCCCAGTCTAGCTCCATGTGAGTTCTGAGAGCTGTTCCTCTCCCAAGTCCAGCAATTCCCCAGTTTCACTGCACACGTGCGGACGTACGAGTGAGCAGATTCCTGGAGACTGTTCTCTGTCTCTCCCAAGGCTCCTGAACTTTGTCTAGCAAATTCCAGCCACATTTGTCTCCATATACCAACCTCTGTGTCTCCGGCTCAGTGACGCCAGCCCTGACCCCACACCCTGCTGCAAAGGCCACATCATGTTTCTTGGGGTGGGGGGCACCCCCGTCTGCCATCAAATGCCTGACAGCAAATGGCTTTGTTGTTTAATCTGTTTATTATTTCAGGAGAGTCATTCTAACCCTGGATAAGCAGTTGTTAGAAATAGAAAGTTCCACTTATCGCCTTTTCCAATTCAGTGAAAACCTTTGTGGACTGTCACCCTGTGGTTATTGTAGCATAGGGCTACAGTCATGTGCTTATTTATTTATTTGTGGTGTTTTGTTTTTTGTTGTTGGTTTGGGGTGGGTTGGAAGCAGGGTCTCACTCTGTGTGTAATCTAGACTAGCCTTGAACTTGGAATACTCTTTCCTCAACCTAAGTACTGGGATTACAAGTATGCACCAACAAGGGCCAAATTAGCCCAGTATTGGTGCTTGAAACAACAGAAATTCATTCACTCACGGTTCCGGAAGCCAGCGTCTGAGACGAAGCTGTGGTAAACGTGTGCCCTGCTCCTAGAACTCCGGGAGCAGCTGTTCTCTGCCCTTCCAGCTCTGAGAATTTAACACTCCGAGACTGCTATCTGTAGCATATGGGGAAGCTTCAAAAGCGGAGGCCACTGTAGCTAAGAACAGAGAAAATGCCAAGGGAGGTTGCAGTGCACATTCCTAACAGGGCGAGGGAGGCCAAATCTGGGCCCTAACAAACAGGGCGAGGGAGGCCAAATCTGGGCCCTAACAGGGCGAGGGAGGCCAAATCTGGGCCCTAACAGGGCGGGGGAGGCCAAATCTGGGCCCTAACAGGGCGAGGGAGGCCAAATCTGGGCCCTAACAGGGCGAGGGAGGCCAAATCTGGGCCCTAACAGGGCGAGGGAGGCCAAATCTCGGCCCTAACAGGGCGAGGGAGGCCAAATCTCGGCCCTAACAGGGCGAGGGAGGCCAAATCTCGGCCCTAACAGGGCGAGGGAGGCCAAATCTGGGCCCTAACAGGGCGAGGGAGGCCAAATCTGGGCCCTAACAGGGCGAGGGAGGCCAAATCTGGGCCCTAACAGGGCGAGGGAGGCCAAATCTGGGCTGTGTGCTAAGGGGATGTGTTCAGAGCTAGTGGGTTTGGAGTAGAAGTTAGGAATCTGAATTTTCCCAAGCCCAAGAAATCAAAAAAGAATTTTAAATAGAAGATGAAACACAAACAGCTGAGGAATATTTTTTAAATGTTCAACGTTTTTAGTCATCAGGGAAATGCAGATTAAAACCACTTTGAGATCTCATCTTACTCTGGTCAGAATGGTTAAGATAAAAAGCCAAAACAAAACAAAATGATGGCACTGTGGCGAAGATGTGGGGAAAGGGGAACTCTCACTGATGGTGGGAGTGCAAACTTGTGCAACCACTGTGGAAAACAATGTGGAGATCCCTCAACAAGCTAGAAATAGACCTATAACATGATCCAGTCCTTCCACTCTTGGGTGTATGTCCAAAAGGCTCTAGACCCTACTATAGAAATACCTGTTCATCCATGTTCATTGCTGGCCTTTGCATAATAGCCAGAAGCTGGAATCAACCTAGATGTCCATCAACCAGCGAATGCATAATGAACGTACAGGACCCTCACCCAATGGAAGAGTGCTCTGCTGTTAGGACAAATGAAATTGTGAAATTCACAGATAAATGGATGCAACTGGAAACAATCATCTTGAGTGAGGTTACCCAGATCCAGAAAGACAAAAATAACATGTTCTCTCATAAGTGGATTGCTGAAGACATTTTGTAGCTGAGGTGCAGAACAAAGAAGGAGAGACCAAGCTGGTGCTGACTCTGAAATCTCATCTCTTCTGACTAGCTTACATAGTCCTGGAAGGTGCTATGCACGCTCTCTGAAAAAAAAAAAGTAATCAACTTTACTCAGCTATGAATTCTATAAGCTACAACCACTGGCCTGCAAGATCTGCCCCACCAGTGGGGTCATGGCACAAATGTTATGGGAGTAACAAACTAGCTTCTGATTGTATTTAAGGTCCACTTCACAATATACCTGACACTGATATCAGGCCTAGGAAGCTGTTGCTAAGCAAGTCACAGGCCATAGAAGAAAGCCTACTACTATTATTCTGCTGAACAGGTATAATATTAAACTGACTCCTGGTGACTTCTTATGCCCAAAGACTAAGGCATCTCTCAACTCTTGCCAGAGAAGCTTTCTCATGCAGCAGACGGCGATTAACACAGAAACTTAGAACTGGCCCACATGCAGAGACTAGGAGTGCTTATCCCCATTTGAACACCTGTATTAAACTTCTGCCTCCCAAAGCTCAGAGATCGTTGCAGAAGAGGGGTGGAAAGATTGCAAGAGCCAGAGGTGGTGGACGACCACAGGAAACAGTGTTTTCCAGACAGCTGGGCAGTCACTCATATGAATTCACAGCCGTGGTGACAGCATGTTCATGTCCTATCCAAACTCAAGTCTGACAAAATCCCAGAACAGAATTGGGGAAGTGAGGAACCCCAACCTCATCAGAGGAACTATTGACAGCTGATGAGGGTCTTGGTAGACTGACCAGGCTCCAGTGGATAGACCCACAGGGAAGGGTATTTGGGGACACAACTTTGTGTGTGTGTGTGCATATGTGTGTGTGAAATTGTGCATGAAATAGTAATGGAGTGCAGATGGGGAAGAGGTCTAAATACAATCAAAATATAGTGTGAGAAATTCAAATTTTTCATAAAAATTCAATAAAATAAAAATAAAAAGGAAGAGCTGTGTAACTAGTGGAAGGGTTTTTAGGGAGCCTTTGGCCTTGCTGTGGATGTCATGCTGAAGAGGGACATAAAATGAAAGGATCCGTCCTCTCAGGCATGGACCATCAATCAGGGAGCCATGTGAGCTGAGCTCCTAAGGAGGAGTTCACCCAGACAGGTGGGGATGAATTGAGGCCCCATGGGCAATGGGGGTGGGATAAACTGATAGTCCATGGGCAGGTGGGGGTTGGATGAACTGAGGGCCCGTGGGCATGTGGGGATGGCAGGTGAGGGGTGAGATTCACTGAAAGCCCATGGACAGATGGGGGGCAGGATGGACCGAGGACCCGTGGGCAGGTGGGGATGGGATGAACTGAGGAGTCATTTCAGGGCTCAGGTTGAAGGACACAGTAAAGAATGTCACTGGCAGGGCAGCGAGGAGAGGTGTGGGAGGTACCATTCAGCCTCATCCCACGGGCGTGCATGTTGCTGTGTGGTCAGAGTAGGAGGTCATCAGAAAAATAGGAAGACATTTTACAGCACAGGAAAAGGCATGTGAAACACACAGCTGACTTAGTTCAGTGATCTGTCCTGGGACGCATCTGCTTTTCAGTATTCCATAGGTCATTTAGAAATACAGAACAAACTGGTCTTCCACGTGCTAAGCCCAGAATACGATGCCTGCATGGAAGTTCAGGTGACTGACATTTTGCCTCAGGAGTAGCCAGGGAGTGGTTTTCGCCTCTGCCTTCATTGGTCAACTCAACCATCTTCGTAACTGAGAGGGCGAAGGGCAAAGGAGAAGCCCCAGTGAAGACCAGGGTTTCCATCTGAGTGGGGCAAATAGGACAAACACACACACACACACACACACACACAAATCCACTGTTACACAGATTAACATGCAGTGGCATGAAACTCCTCTGATCCATTGGAAGAAGTAAAAAGTGCAGAAATACTTGGTCTAGACTCGTCGTCCTCACTAGAATGTGAAGAGTTAATGTGGGTGGAGTTTTGTTCATCAGTGTTGGGCGTAGAAGTGCTTAGTAAATGGGCACATCCAAAGAAATGGACTCAGCGTTTCCTGGAACAGAAAATCCTTAAGCTTTTTGGTTCTTTTCAGACAGAGTCTTATGTAGCCCAGACTGACCTCAGAAGAACTCTCTGTGTAGCAAAGGATGACTTTGAACTTCAAACCCTACTGCTTCTGCCTCCCAAGTCCCAGGGGTACTGGCATGTGCCACCGTGCCCTGTTTTATGTGGTGTTGGGATCAAACCCAGGTTCTCATGAATGCTAGGCAAGCACTCTACCAACAGGCCCCAGCCCCATCCCAGAAAAATCCTTAAACGTTTATAAGAGTATTTTATTGCTGTTACAAAATAAATCATGTAAAAAAAATTCCGTGACTATCGAAATGATCTAGGTAAAATTTAATATTTCTTCTGAATTGTATGAATTCCTAACCTGACAAAATTACTAGTAATAAAGGCATTTTATTCACTAGTGGACATGTTATATTCCATTTACACATGAGACTGAAACCACTTTAAATAAAAGAAACACTGCTTTTCCAAAGAAAGCATCTGCTTACAGGAAGCTCTACGAAGCAGCTCTGTGGTTTACAAACATTTCAGTACACCTATGAATAATCAGTTTGGGGCACTTTTCACTCTTTCCTAGAAAGTCGCTTCTGTCCCCATTCTATCCATTTGTGTCACGGGGTGGGGGGGTCACCAATTCCTCTCCTACGGCTCCGAATCGAAAGTGAAGCTCCAGATGAAGATCTCACCCTCTCACTGCGAAGGTCCTTATGTCCGTGAGTAGTTTCTCCACAGAAAGTCTTGAGTGAGAACGAGAAGTGGAGCTGGGAGGCCGAATGGAAAAGACTTTCCCTATTTTAAGTGACTAGACAGCGGCTGAAGAGATGCTCAGCAGTTAAGAGCACTGACCGCTCTTGCAGAAGACTTGGGTTCAATTCCCAACACCCACATGGCGGCTACAAACCACCCTTAACTCCAGTTCCAGGGGAATACAATGCCCTCTTCTGAACTCTGTTGCATTGCACGACATGGGTGCGCTTACATACATGCAGCCAATACACTCCTAACGCATAAAATAATAATAAATAAAATATAAGTGACTCCTGTCGAGAACAAGCACATCAAGCTGAAAGAAGGGAGCAGACAGGGTGGAGGGCTGGGATGATCAGATGATTTAGAAGCCCCAAGGGCCCCTGGGGGAGCCCTTCCAGACAGTTCCCAGCACTGTGCTAGGCAGAAGCAGAGCAGTGTGACCCATGAGTACTAAGGTACAGCCTTGCCAGCTCACAGCCACGGTACTCCCAGTATTCCCCAGAGGACGAGACCCAAAACTGGCAAGGAGGTCTGGAAGAGCCACACTCCCTAGGAATACTCCCTGCCAGGACACCGAGCTAACGCTCACTGATAGCTGTGAAGGACCTAAGTCAATGGAACCCCAACAAAATGAGGTAATAGGTTTTCCTGATTCAAAAGACCTGTCAAGATTTTCCAAAAGTGTAGTACTCTCTTTGTGCAAAGTAATTGCTCTTTTGATGTAGTAAATGGAAGTATTAGTACCAATTTACAGTCAGAAATATGGCTGGAGGGAAGCGTTCCCCCTCTGCCTCTGGTGCTGAAAGCTGCCAGGAGCCCTCACCCCAGCCAAGCCACAGGCAGAAGGCCCACACGCATGTGTTCTCTGAATGTACAGTTGCTAAGACTTGACTAGTCCAGGTCTTTTGTATGTGAACCCACCCATGACTGGATCACAGGGCAGCTCTGCTTTCCCTCTTAGGGAGCCTGCACGGTCAACACATCTGCTCACTCATGTGGTCATAGAACGTGGAGGAAGGTGGATACAAAGCCCAGGGCCCTCCATACTCTGTGAACTCAGCCATGCTTGGAAGCCTTGCAGGGCAACCAAGTAACCAGACTTGGCACTCACCAGTGGTAGATTAAGCACTTTCACATACAGAAGGCACTCAGAGCATCAGAACCAGTGTTCACACGGTCACATCTGCCTCCACTGTGATGGGTCAGAGTGGACCACACCAACCTAAATCCATAACTCTTGAGGCAAAGCCTGGGGTGAGAGGAAACAGACCACATGAAAAGTAAACGAGCAAACACAAAAGCCAGGTGAGTGACTCTGAGGTTAGGAGAGTCTCTGACTCAGCAACTCTCCCACGTCACCATCCAGACAGATGACCAACCAGCACTGTCAACGCAGGTGACGGTAGAGGAGGGGCCACACTGAGGCAGCCTAGAGCACCCGAACCAGGAGAGACCTGAGGCCTCAAGGGAGAGGCAGGCCAAGGCTCCACCGCCTGTGTGCCCAGGAACTGAGGCGTCACAAAGACACTCCTGTCCTTAGAGAGCAGCAGGTGAAGGGAGGGGACAGAAGAAGGTCCCGGGGTGCTGTCCCCATCTAGAATAAGGCCTCCCAGTGTTGAGCTGGGGCCCCTCCCCTGGTTCTGACTGCAGCCAGTTTTGTTCAGAGCTGCCTTGGTGAGACCTTTCAAGCATTGCAATCCACCATCGGCACACTCCAGGCAAAGTACAGTGGTGCCCTAGGCCAGGTGCACGGCGTCAGCGGGTGAGGAGCAATGACATTCTAAACTGACGATGCACAAGGTGAGGTGAGCTATTTTTAACGAGGAACATAATAGTATCTGTCACTGTCATCTCAAGTTCTGTCACAGCAGATGAGCAAAGGTGGACGGCCTCAGAGAGCTAGAGGCTGAAGGGCTTGTGGCTACCACAGATGCCCTTCCCCACTCTGCAGGTGTATCTGTACTCAGGATCATTCTTTATAAATAAAGTGAACACAGGTTCAGTAAAAGTTCATTAACGTGGGGCTGGAGAGATGGCTCAGAGGTTAAGAACACTGACTGTTCTTGCAGAAGACCTGGGTTTGAACCCCAGCACCCACATGGCAGCTAACAACTGTCTGTAACTCCAGTTCCAGGGGATCTGATAGTCTCTTCTGTCCTCCATGGGCATAGCACGACATGGGTGCACTTACCTACATGCAGGCAATACATACATACACGTAAAATAAAATAATAAAATATTTTTTAAGAAAATCGTTAATGTATTTCCTGTGGATTGCAAAATGTTAATGCCATTCTGGGTATGAAGGATATAAGATCATAGCCCTCCTGTCAGTGAACAGACTGTATAGGGGCCATGGACACCCAGCATGCACCTTGGACAGACCTCCTGGGGGGCCTCCATTCACAACATACCTCTCATGGAGAAAGTCTAGCTCAGAACCACAGGAGGTGACCTGCATCACTTATCAGGCACAATTCATTTTGTTTCACTGAAAGACTCAGGTTTTCAGTGAAATGTGGAGAACAGGAGGGACTCTGGAGTTAAGAGAGTCCCAGACTCAATGACCATCTCCTGTGTCTCCACTGAAACAGAGGATCAAAAATAGCAATGTACCACTGAGAGACATCTGGGAACACAAACATGACTCAATGGGCCTTAACATATAAGACAGAATACATGAAATCCTGTGGGCAGTCTATGGGGGGGCTACAGAGAGGGGAGATCTGAATATGATTAGGATGAATTGTATGAAATCCATAAAAATTTAATTTAAAAAATAGATTGAAAAAAAAGATTAGCAGAGTAAAAAACAAATAGCAATGTACTAAACTCTGGCCAATATGCTTTACGGGAGATGCTTGAAACAGTTCCCTCTTTTTCAGTCTCTTCTAACTAGGCTTACCTCTTCTAACTACTATGTGCCCAAGAACACCTTGAACCTTGAATCCTGACTCCTCTGCCTCTACCTCCCAAATACTGGGATTACAGGCATGTGCCACCATGCCCCAGTGGAACGGCCTCTTAAAAGAGGTAAACTTTATCCCCTAGGGGATAAAGGGAAAGAAGGAGCTCAAGAGAGGTAGGATCATAGGAGCAAGGGCATTAGTTAGGAAGAAAGGGGGGAAA
>NW_008358024.1:19683-24251 GCF_000622305.1 Nannospalax galili | reverse complement strand
GGGACCATGAGCATCTCGCAAAATGTCCTGTAATGGTGGTGGGTCATCTGTCCTCTTGATCAAGGAGGCCAAGGAGACCCTACCAGATGGACTTGAACCAGTGTCCAGTCTACAAAGAGGAGGGTCAACACAGAGGAATCACTTCTTCCATAGGCAGAACTGGTAAAAAAAAAAAAGAGCCAGGGGCTGCTCCCAAGCCCATGTGACCCCTGAGGAACAGACTCTCAAACGACCTTAAGAGTAAAAATAAATTGCTTTAACTGGGCCAATTGTATGACCTCAAACACCCAAAAGGAAAGTATAACCAAAGATAAAGGGGCCGATATAATTTCTTAAGAGTCCATATGCATAGCTATATAACAAGCAACAATGCCAGATAGGAGATACCTTCTTTTGAGTTGTTGTCCAGGTAGATAGGCTGACTAGATTCAGCAGAAGGGCAAGTAGTGGGGATTGGCTGGGGTGCCAACAACACAGGAGACAGTATCAAGGATATCAGAATATAAGGGCTCTAGTAGGGGGAGGGAGGCTATGGGAGGGTGCCAATTGGGAAGTGGGTGTATAGTCAAATAAGATGGTTTGGGATGTTCTGTGTGATGCACACAGACACACAAAAAAAAATCAACAAAATTTTTGAAAATGTATTATATTTGAAGAGGAAGTATGGAAATTTATGTCATGCTAATTAGTAGAGGTGATAAACATTACCATTGAAATCTACCCAATGACTTTATAGTCATACACAGGCACCAAGGATCCAAGTGCAATCAATTATGACTAGTATTAATCAGATACATACAGATTAGACATGCATGTGCCAACATCAGTGTTAGTAGCAAAAACAATGAGTCTTTATGCAAGGACCAATATATTCTAAAATGAAATGGAGATCTTTTTTGAAGGTTAAAAACTCATTCAATTTTATGTCTTACAGGGCTTAAACTGAGTTCAATATTGTATAACTGTATTAATTCAACTGTGAACCTAAAAACTTGCACACACTTGTGAAAGAGATGTACTCTTGCTCTGGAGTGTGTTACTGAATATGTTAAAGTTGTAATGAAATGCTTCTTCTAATCATGTAGTTATTAAAAATTAAAAAATAATAATAAATAAATTTTTTTAAAGGAGGTAAACTTGTCTCTCAAACAAAAACTGTCTTTCTTGGTGAAATTTAAGAATTCCTGGGGATGTGGATAGGAGAAGGGTCAAAATGCCATGAATAGAGTATTTGCTTTGGGTGGCTTCAGGGTGGGCCCGGCTGGGACTCAGAACAGCTCTGTCAACAGACAGGAAGATACCGGCCAGGCCTCTTCCCAAAGTGGGAGGCGCCATCCTGAGCCCCTGAGAAACCCTTTCCTTTGGCTGTTCTTGTCTAGGAAGCTCATCTGTGAGTCTACATTGCATGTGAGAACATGCTCTTCAAGGCATAAGCGAGTCCTGGTAATTCCCATGTTTAGTCATTTTTCTTTCCCCAGCAGTGACCAGCACATACTTACTCTGTCCTCAAATCCTATGAACCAGCCTGGGCCAAGGAGTGGAGTCCATAAAGTTGAGGCTGACCAGGGCACCCATCCAAGGCAGCACCGTTCTCCTGGGCTCAACACCACCTCTCAGCCTCACAGAGGACACAAGGCACACAGCGTCTTCCTTCCCTGCTTCCCACAGGTTTTCTCTCTTCACTGTTTTAGCAGATAACATTAGTGCACACACCTCCCCTCTGGGTGTGTCCCAGTCTGCTTTCTGTCACTGTGATAAATACCATGGCCAAAAACACCTTGGGGGAGGAGAGCGTTTATTTCTTCTTGTCCTTCCAAAACACAGTTCATCTTTGAGGAAAGTCGGGCAGGAAGTTGGAGGCAGGCACTGAAGCACGGACCAGAGGTGAGCTCTGCTTACTGACTTGCTCCTCTGGCCTGTGCTCAGCCTGCTTTTTTACACAACCCAGGACCACCTGCTCTGAGGTGGCACCACCCACAGTAGGCTGGGCCCTCCCACATCACTCAGCAATCAAGAAAATGCCTCACATATGCGGCCACAGGCCAATCCAATAGAGGTATTTCCCCACATGAGGGTCCCTCTTTCCAAGTGTGTCAAGTTGACAACCTAGCCCTGCACCTCTCTGCTTCAGACCTCTTCTGCAAAAGGCTGCTGGATCATTCTAGGGTTGGGGGTCATGATATACCCCCAAGAGCTATTCCCATCCCATGGAAGTCAGAGATGAGTGGGTGAAGACATCAACGTCAGCACTGCTCACAAGGGTCATTTGTAGTACCCTTACACAGCCTCTCAAATGTCCCAGTTGTCCAAGCTGGTCAGTCATGTGCTTCTGTCAGGAAGTTTAGATTGCTGTGTCATCCTGGGAACTGGACTTGGTAAACTGCAACCTACTTGTATCACTCTTTCTGTTGTTATGATAAAACACCATGACCAAGGCAACTTATAGAAGGAAGAGTTTATTTGGCTGAAAGTTCCAGAGAAAGAAGAGTCCTCCATGGTGAGGGGTATGGCAGGAGGCAGTCTGGGCAGGAAGCTAAGGGCTCACATCTTCAAGATGTCAGACTGGAAGGGGGCAAACCCATAGACTCTTAAAGTCTCACCCCTAGCGCCATGCTTCCTCCAGCATGGCCCTCCCCAAACAGTGCCACAAACTGGGGATCAAGTGTTGAAACACTTGGAGCCTCTGGGTGACAATTCACAGAAACAGGAAACCTGGCATGCACTGCACAGCCTGAAGGCAGCACAACAGGCTGGAGAGGTCCTTTCCAGGTATCTCATTTGGTCTGAGCCTCTTCAAGGCAGCTTTTCTGGTCTGAGAGTGTCTTTCAGCAGTGTTGGGGAGGGAGGGGCCTAGTGAACCTGATCAGTGTTAGGGACTTCCTCAAGCTCTTAACTTGTTTACTTCCTGAGCTTAACTAGCTTCCCTGAAGGATGGAATGTTTCACCTCCTCTTAAGACAACCTGTTGTTTATCCAGCTTTCCTCCAAGATGGAAGTTTCTATCTCAGAAGAAATTGCTACACAACAGTCATCAACATCTATTGTCTCCCCTGGTAGGGCATTTTTTTTCTACAAAACCAAAATGACTAAGACAAGAGGAGAGGAGAAGTAAATCATAAATTCATTTTTCACACACTGGTAGCACCCAAGGGCTCACTCTAGGAATTTCTTCTTCTGAGTCATTAAAGATAGTGTTTTTAGATTTTGAGGAGCATTTCTCTACTTCATCTCCACTGGGATTGCTCTATAAAATTAACTGACCAGAAAATAACAGGTTGTCAAAGATATGAAGAAATTGGGACTCTTGTGCTCCATGGGTGGGAATGTAAAACTAGTGCTTCCCTATAGGAAACAATTTAAAATGGAATGGAGATTCTTCGAACAATTTAAAATGGAATTACCATGTGATGCATCAGCTCCACTTAAGAGTATATTCTGAGTTAGGCATGGTGGTGCATGCTTTTAGTCCCAGCACATGGAAGGCAGAAACAGGTGGCTCTCTGTGAGTTCAAGGCCAGTCTGGGCTACATAGCGAGTTCCAGGCCAGCTGGGTCTACAGGGAGACCCTGTCTCAAAAAGACCAAAAAGAAAAAAGAGTATACTCCCAAAGAACTATAAGCAAATTCTACGTGAATATTTGCACATCTATATAACAAAATGATTTGCAACAGCCAAAAACCAAGTCAATCAGCAGATGAAAGAATGAACAAAATGTGGCACATCCTTCTGAAATGGCCAGACTGTGTTTTATTCCAGCTGACTCTGGCTGTCCCTGTGTTTCTGTCCAGCCCCTCCCCCTGCTCTCATTAACTGCAGCCAGGCAAAATGAGCCCGTGGAGGCTGCACAGGCAGTTTCAGGTAGTACATTGTTTCTACGATATTGGGAAACTTGTTTTTTTCTAACTGAAACTTAGAAACTTTTTGTTAACTGAAAACTTTGTTAACTTACCTATCCCTGGTATGGCGTAACTATGGTAACTGACTTTGCCCCTGGCATGATGTAATCATGGTTTTAGGCTTTATGAACTCTCCTCTTCTTCTCCTAGAGGTCGAGTTCTTTTTGGCATTAGTTCCCTCTTGACCACCAGTTAAAAGTTAAAGAGATTCTTAATTCAGCCATCCCTACATGGCGTTCCTCTGCACCTCACACTCACTAGTCTATTTTTGAAGGCCCCAGCGAGATCATCACTCACGGCTCAACCTTGCTCTAGATGTCCCAGGTTTGGTGAACTGTTACAGAGAAGGCACCCTCCAATATGTTCCAGGGCCCCATGACACTCACATCAGAGCTGGAGAGTTCCATAATGACTGCTGCATGACCCTGACCTCAAAATTGATGAAGTCATTCTGGTCCTTCTGGAGGTAAGTTCTGGTATTCCTAGTCTGGAGCTCTATTCCGGTCTGGTCTGGTCTTTAATATTGGGAGTGTGATCCTGATGAGGACCCTCCTCCACTCCAGCCTTTTTCAATAGTCACGATGTTGACTGAGAAGGTTCTGGTAAGAAACTGATGTGCCCTTGGAAACTGGTTACTCTGGTCCCTGCTCATGTCTATTTTGCATATATAAAT
>NW_008358024.1:15462-19591 GCF_000622305.1 Nannospalax galili | reverse complement strand
AAATTCATGAAGTCATTCTGGTCCTTCTGGAGGTAAGTTCTGGTATTCCTAGTCTGGAGCTCTATTCCGGTCTGGTCTGGTCTTTAATATTGGGAGTGTGATCCTGATGAGGACCCTCCTCCAGCCTTTTTCAATAGTCAATGACAGGTGCTTGCAGATGCCCTCTGGGAAGACCCCTCCCATGCCTGGGGCACTCTCTCTCCCCCTCACCTGGGCCTGTCCCTACCACGGCCCTCACTCCACTCTACCTTCAGCCCCAGGTCTCTTCTCCGGGGATCAACCCTTGGCTGCCCATTTGCAACTGAGGTCCTTCCCATCTCCCTGGGCCTCTCTTCCTCCCTCTCTTCCTTTCCTTCTATGCTCTTTATGGGGGAAAGGAGGAGCTGGAGTGCAGCAGGACTTGCAGGCAGGACACTGCCCACTGGAGCCTGTCATTTGCCCCTTCTGTGCTGATGCAATAAAAGGAAAAAAGTGGGAGGATTTCAGTCAGGCAGGACTGCCCTAGTCTGGGACTCATTTGTCTCTGAAGGTAGCATTCCTGCATATTAGGACAGGTGATAGACTATGATCATCTCCCTCATACCCCTTCCCCAACCCTCTGAGGACACGGGGTGGCACTTATCTCTAGACATGTTTCTACTGCTGTTCTGCTCTATTAGTAAAAAGAAAAGAGGAGCCCACTCACTTTTTAAACAGCTCAGAGTGTTCAGAATGTTCCATTGACCCTCCCCCTCCATCCTCAGATATGCCCCTCAGGAGCTCAAGGGAAGCAGGGATAATAGGACAGGTATATTTGGGACCCACGTGTAGATGGACAGACTATGGTATGGAGAATGCCTCAAGTGTCAAAGTTTGAATGTTGTCTAAAAAACAAGAGGAAAAGCAAGTGATTGTAATTTTGGAAAAGGGAAAAAATAGTTTTGTCTAAAATAAAAATTCCTGGTTGCATCACAATATAGAAGGAGACAGAAAATTCTAACTCAAGAATATGTAATAAATTGTAAAAGGTTGGAGTAAATGTGAACTTTATTTCCTTTTATTTAATTTTGGTTGAATTTCTTCATAAAATAAAAAAGGATAATTATTTATTGTGAAATGTTCCTGTGTGAAATGGGATTACACTGCCTAAAGGGGAGGGAGAGAGGAATAGTGCCCTGGGTCATCCTGTTTACAATGGTAATCAAATCAAACCAGTGTTAACTATTACATGAAATATCTGTCAATGAAAAGAAAAATTGAAAAAGGCTGTAGGTGCAGAAAATAAGAGACCATGGAGTGCTCCGCTCTAAAAGGGATATCGACATCACACCCCTTCCAAAGGCTCAGGGAGCATCATGAAGGAGAAGGCAGAAAGACTGCGAGAGCTAGAGATGGTGGATGACTACAGTGTTTTCCAGACACAAGCAAGTTGCATTTTGAGCTCACAGCAGTTGTGACAGTATGTGCAAGACTTGCACAAGCTCAAGGCAGACAAATCCCAGCATGGAAGGGGAAAGGGTCAGCAAGTGCCACCTGCAGCTGAGAAGCCATTGACAATTGCTAACTGAGAAGGAGAGTCGGTTTAAGAATGTGAGCCCCTGCTTAGTCACCACATCCCAGGAGATGGTCTGGGATCCAACACCATCCTCTGGCCTCCAGCAGCACTGTATGCTTGGGTGCACTTATATATATGCAGGCAAAACATTTATACATGTAAAAAATTAAAAACTTCTCAATATTGGGGCTGAAGAGACCACTTAGTGGTTAAGAGAACTTGTTGCTCTTGTAGAAGACTCGGGTTCAATTCCCCGCTCTCACGTGGCAGCTTACAACCACTTGTAGCTCCAGTTCCAGGGAATCAGATGCCCTCTTCTGACCTCCATGGGCACTGCACAACATGGTGTGTACTTACATACATGAAGGCAATACACTAATACACATAAAATAAAAATAATAAGCTATTTTAAATACATGTATTGAAAAGTGTGATGGTACTTGAACAAATTTGATCTGTGTCACAGCTGGGCAAAATCTTTATTCTTATTAAATATTTAAAAGTCATTTGTCTAGTTGAAAGTTACTAAATAAAAGGTGAAACTATTCTGAGAGCTAGAATTGTCACACACATAGAAGTAAAGCTATTCGTGTGTGAGCATTTATCAACATCCTAATAGGACACACACCCCACACTGATCTTATTTGCAGAAAAGATGACAAAATGAAATGGATCTCTATCGAAGTCAACAGTGCAGCACCCCAGTGAGGTGCTTGGAAGTCAGGACTTGTCGTAGATCATTTTCTAATTGTTGGAAAGTCATCTTCATCTTCTTCTAATTCTGTGTATTCCTTCATTAGATCCCAAAGAGTCCTTAAAATATACAACAAATGAGTACAACTCATCAGAAAGAAGCACCTCAGGGAGAAAAGAGCACTTCCATCTACACATCCACTGTAGGCACATTTACTCCAAACAGATGAACTGTGATCAGCAACCTTCGCTGTCCAGCAGTTAGCAGACCTTATGCCTTGAATGTCATGCTGATTTTGATATTCGGACCCCCATCCCAAAGCATTTAGTGGACTAATGATTTACTGTTTACACGACTCATCTTCATCTCATCTATTCCCACTGCTGGAGCAGAGGCGGGAGCTTCCCAGTGGGATGCTGTACCTCTGTTTTGCCCTTTTATGACTTCAAACGTGACACCCAGATGGTCCCTCAGTGCCTATTCTCACATCTTCTAGTGATTTCTCCGCCATGTAAGAGGGAAGCCTTCTGTTTTCTTCTCTCCCCTGCAGTTAAGGGTTATGTTAGGGGACAGTGCTGGCTGATGAGATGTGAGCAGTGTCCCAGGAAAAGGCTGTGCTTAAATGAAGCAGAAAGGCCTCCAAGGAAAAGCTCTGGGCTATCTGTCCTTTAGCCTGGGACATGGGCCTGATGTCTGGACCCCCAGGAGGAAACTCACAACCATAGGAAACCAGGGAAAGTGGGCGCAAGGTACCGGGTGACGCTGTGTGTCCAGGACACCGACACCTAATCACCTTCTCCATGGTAATACAGATACACCTTTCCCACTTAAACCAGCATAGTTTTCTAATGCTTCACCACACCAAGAGCTGAAATAGCACCAACTCTGAGGATATCAACTATGGAGGCTGGAGAGATGGCTTAGTGGTTAGAAGCACTGACTGCTCTTACAGAGGACTTGGGTTCAGTTCCCAGCACCAGCAAGGCAGTTAGCAACCATCCATAAATCCAGTTCCAGGGGATCTGACACCACCTTCTGATCTCCTCAGGCACTGCGCAACACAGGTACACTTACACACATGCAGGCAATGCACTCATAAAATAAAACTAAAAAATAATATTTCAAAAGAACAGTGACCACGCTAAGTTGTATGTATACAATAGATACTGTAAATCAACAACTTTTATAATTATTTGCTACATTTTATTTAATGTGTGTGTGTGTTTGTACATGTGTATGTAGAAACCTGTGTGCCACAGTGCAAATGTGGAATTGGAAGACAGTTTGCAGGAGTCAGCCGTCTCCTTCCACCATGTGGGTATCAGGCACCAAACTCAGGTTGTGGGGCTTGGGGGCAAGAACCTTTGCCTGCTGAGCCATGTCACCAGCCCCTATTTATTTAAAAAATTAAAATTGGGGCTGAAGAGATGGCTCAGTGGTTAAGAGCACTGGCTGCTCTTACAGAGGACCCAGGTCAATTCCCAGCATCCACATGATGACTAACAGTGGTACATAACCAGTTCCAGGGGATCTGATGCCTTCTGACCTCTGTGGTCTTTGCACAACACAGGTACACTTACATACATGCAGGCAATACACTCATACACATAAAATAAAAATAATAAAATATTTTAAAATGTGAAAATTTATAAATGTTAGATGTGCATAGGGTTTTTATTAAAATCCCTGCGATTTATGGAAAGGAGGCTACCCACACCCTCAAGGCACCCCATCTTCCTGGTTCCTGCCAATGAGAATCACCCCAACCCTTTAGCATTTTCTAACAAAACTATCTGTATATCGGTAAATAAAATGTACATGTTGGGGTCTGGATTCTCAACTAGGCACTCATAAGCACAGGGCAGGATGCAGCGTGTATATTGAAATCAGCATTCGGGACT
>NW_008358024.1:11801-14512 GCF_000622305.1 Nannospalax galili | reverse complement strand
CAGCTTCGTTCTGAAAAGAAGTGGTTTTAAAAGCAAGGTGCTCGATTAAGAATTTTTCTCTATTTTTGAAATAACAAAAAAGTTTTACGTGAATCAGGTCTTTATAAATTCAGTCGGACTCTATACCATTTTAAAGTAGATAAATAAAACAAGAATTAAATGGACAAAAGGTTAGAAAAAGCCAGGCCCTGAGTCAAAACTTGTACACACCAAATCATAGAACAGGATTCTTCTGGTTCCTGTTGTGCTGGCCAGAGAGGAAACTCCATCTTAAGGAAGTACCCCTGAGCTGAATTCTCCCTTACTCCCAGTGCTTGTAAGTAAGACCACAGGAGAACAAAAGCAGGCTTTGCAAAGCCCCTATCTGATGCCCTCTACCTGCTCATTCTGACTTCTGTAAACTTGGTTATCGCTGTGTCCTGAAGGAAATGGGATCCCCAACTCCTTGCAGCTGCGGGTTCCACAGAGTGATGTCGCCACCCAATCGCTGTAAGAGTTTTCCTTATGCCCCCGCTTGCTTGTTCAAAAAGTTGGGAAATGTCCTGTTTACCTGATCTTTATACAATATATCAAAACTGTGACCCCAAAAGTCCCTCCACTGGGGACCCTGCAATTGTATAACTGTCATGAGATGACTAACCACTGCTGCCTGTGTAATCAATACCCCCACCTGGAAAGTCCTCTTGTGTATTTTGCTTTAAAAGGTAGCTCCCCACTCCCTGGGGCAATGGTCCTTATTCCCGAGTTGACAACTGTAGTCCAAGCAAGCTTGAATAAAACTTTGAATTAAAATCTGACCCAGTGTCCGGTGGTCTTTTCCTGGTGGTCTTTTCCTAGCGGTCCTGAACTCTTTAACACTGTTACTAGAAACAAAATAGAAACACAAAGGCAGCAGTGGACATGCTATACACTTGTGATCAGTACTCAGGAATTCGAGGTTGACCTCAGCAACATAGTGAGTTTGGGGCAAGCATACATTGGACCCTGTCTCAAAAGAAAAATACAAATACATCTCATTTTATCATGATTTGTAGATTTTGTACCTTTTTTCCCCTAGAAATTGAAGATCTGTGACAATCCTGAGTCAAACTTATCCATTGGCACAATTTTTCCAACATCTTTCACGAACATCACCATGTTACATTTTTTAATTCAAGTATATTATTTTTATTTTAATGTTTTTATTTTATTTTAGTTGTGTGTGTGTGTGTGCATATGTGTCTGTGTGTGGACTTGTGTGGATGAGTGCAAAAACCTCAGGTGGCCAAAAGAGGATTTGTATCCCCTGGGGTTGGAGTCGTAGGCATAGTGATCTGCCTGATGTAGGTACTAGAAACCAAACTCAGGTCTTCCGGAACAGCAGTATGTATTATTACCACTGAGCCATCTCTCTACCCCCAGGCACATTATTTTTAAAACAAAATGCTATTAAGCAAGTAATGGACTATCATCCAGGAAACCATAATTTTACATGCCCTGAGAAACCAAACAATTCATAAGGCTCATTTAATAGTGATCAGTTTTACTGTGGTGGTCTAGATGCTGCTGACCCACCATATCTCCATGGTATGTTAACATCCATAAAGTAAGAGACATAACTGATTACTAAGTGAGACATAATTGACGTGTGAACCAGATCATAGTGCAAAGGAGTATGAAACCTTGCTCCTGTGTGCAGCCCGCTGACTGGATCAGTAGTTGTAAGAACAATGTGGTGGTACTGTGTTTGGTTAAGAACCTAAACCACTCTGGCATGATTTAGACCAGTACCACTTTTCTACATACTTTGTAATGCCTCATGTGAGTCCTTATCTGTGTGTGTGCCTGTGTGCACACATGCACATGTGTACAGGTGCCGGCCTGAAGAGGGCTTCAGATCCGCTGGAGTTACAGGAACCCAACCTGGGTGCTAGGAACTGAACGCTGGTCCTTTAGAAGTGCAGAATGTTATGTTCTTAACCACTGAGCCATTTCTCCCCTGACAGTTTTGTTGTTTCTGTTGTTGCTTGACAGGGTTGCCCTGGTCCCAGACTCTCTGTAAGTCACATGTGGACCAGGCTGGCCTCGACCTCACAGAGACCCACCTGCCTCTGCCTCCTTCTCTCACCACTAGGAACTGAACGCTGGTCCTTTAGAAGTGCAGAATGTTATGTTCTTAACCACTGAGCCATTTCTCCCCTGACAGTTTTGTTGTTTCTGTTGTTGCTTGACAGGGTTGCCCTGGTCCCAGACTCTCTGTAAGTCACATGTGGACCAGGCTGGCCTCGACCTCACAGAGACCCACCTGCCTCTGCCTCCTTCTCTCACCATACCTAACAATCCCCTGAAAGTTTTGTAATTCTTATTCTGCATTTAAAAAAATGCAGCACCACTAACATATATGTACCTAGCTACAAGATAAAGAAGATAGTCACCTCTCACAGATCCTGCAGCTAGAGACCCTGCTGGGTCACATTCCACACTGGCTCTGTGTGGCCTCGGGTTTTACCAGCCACTGTGTTACCATTTTTTCTTTTACTTAGATCATAATTGGTCTACGAAGCCACTAGACACCTTTAGCAATGAAAATGTATTTGAACCAATTTTTATTGTATTTTACCCTATTAGAGAATCAAATCACTTCATGTTTTCAAGCTAAACAAACATGACTAGTCACATAATTGCTTACCTCTATGCTTTTAATCCCATTCTCAGTGATATCTAAAACTCTA
>NW_008358024.1:7294-11367 GCF_000622305.1 Nannospalax galili | reverse complement strand
GGGAGGGGGCGCCTGGGGAGGGGGTGGATAGAGGAGGGAGCACACTGGGGAGGGGGCGGCTGGGGAGGGGGGCGCATGGGAAGGGGTGCACTGCAAAGAGGGTGCACTGGGACAAACGGAAAGAGAAGGGGTGCGTTTCAGAAGGGGAGCACGGGGGAGGAGGTGCGCTGAGGAGGTGTTACACCGGAGAGGCCAACAGGAACACCTCAGTGAGCGTCAGGCTCGGGGAGGATCTGCCAAAGAAGTGAGAAATGTGAGGCTGAATGGTGCACTGGGACAAACGGAAAGAGAAGGGGTGCGTTTCAGAAGGGGAGCACCGGGGAGGAGGTGCGCTGAGGAGGTGTTACACCAGAGAGACCAACAGGAACACCTCAGTGAGCGTCAGGCTCAGGGAGGATCTGCCAAAGAAGTGAGAAATGTGAGGCTGAATAGAAGTTAGGAGGCTGAGGGCAGGAGATGGATCAGGACACCCAGAGAAGGTTCTGGAATGGAAACAGGCAGACCTGGAAAGGTGTTCACCTGATCTTTCTTTAGCAGATTGTAGCAACAGCTGCTCAGCCTCCAACTGGTTTCTGAGTCTGCAAAGGGTCATAAACCAGCAGTGAGCAGCAGAGAACCATGCAGACCTCGTTGCTTCTGGTCACTTTATACTGAGTCTTTCGTGAGCAGGATGTCTGTATGATATGTGTGGTGTGCATGTGTGTGCATGCGTGTCCATAGGTGTGTATATGCATGTGTGTGCATGCGTGTCCATAGGTGTGTATATGCACATGTGTGCATGCATGTCCATATGCATATATGCACGTGTGCATGCGTGTCCATACGTGTGTATATGCATGTGTGCATGTGTGTTCATACGTGTGTATATGCACGTGTGTGCATGTGTGTCCATAGGTGTGTATGTGCACATGTGTGCATGCGTGTCCATATGTGTATATGCACGTGTGTGCGTGCATGTCATACATGTGTGTATGCACGTGTGCATGTGTCCATACATGTGTGTGTGCACATGTGTGCATGTGTCCATACGTGTATATGCACGTGTGTGCATGCGTGTCCATAGGTGTGTATATGCACGTGTGTGCATGTGTGTCCATATGCGTATATGCACGTGTGCATGCGTGTCCATACGTGTGTATATGCGTGTGTGTGCATGTGTGTCCATACGTGTGTATATGCACGTGTGTGCATGCGTGTCCATAGGTGTGTATGTGCACATGTGTGCAAGCGTGTCCATACGTGTATATGCACATGTGTGCATGCGTGTCCATAGGTGTGTATATGCATGTGTGTGCATGCGTGTCCATACGTGTGTATATGCATGTGTGTGCATGTGTCCATACGTGTATATGCACGTGTGTGCATGCGTGTCCATATGTGTGTATATGCACGTGTGTGCATGTGTGTCCATGTGTGTATATGCACGTGTGCATGCGTGTCCATACGTGTGTATATGCATGTGTGTGCATGTGTCCATACGTGTATATGCATGTGTGTGCATGTGTGTCCATGTGTGTATATGCACGTGTGCATGCGTGTCCATACGTGTGTATATGCATGTGTGCATGTGTCTATACATGTGTATATGCACGTGTGTGCATGCATGTCCATACGTGTGTATATGCACGTGCACGTGTGTGCATGTGTGTCCATAGGTGTGTATGTGCACATGTGTGCATGTGTCCATACGTGTATATGCACGTGTGTGCATGTGTGTCCATGTGTGTATATGCACGTGTGCATGCGTGTCCATACGTGTGTATATGCATGTGTGCATGTGTCTATACATGTGTATATGCACATGTGTGCATGTGTCCATACGTGTATATGCACGTGTGTGCATGCGTGTCCATACGTGTGTATATGCACATGTGTGCATGTGCCTCTACAGACCAGAGCCTGGTGTCACATGTCTTCCCTGATGCTCTTACCTTATATACTGAGGCAGTCTCTCAGTTGAACCCACTGCTCAACAAGGTCCTAGCCTCTTTTTCTTTCAGTTTGAAACATCCCAATTGACACATTCTCTGAAAGTATCTCTATAGGAACATCCTCCTAAAAGCTCTAAAGCACTTTGAGATTCTGCTCCTTGCTTTCAAGGTTACCTTTTACCTCTCTCTGTACATACTACCGCAAACAGACCTTCTCAAAGTCCTTAGAGTTAAGTCCTTCCTAAGTTGGCTCTGCTGCAATAGAACAAGTGTACAAAGATACCAGGTAGGAGCTTGTGGTGGTAGCATGAGCCTGTAATCCCAGGATTCAGGGAGCTGAGGCAGGAGGATTGCTATGTGTTCCAGGCCATCCTGGGATACACAGTGAGTTCTAAACTAGCCTGAGCTACATAGTGAGGCTCTGTCTCCTGAAAAAAGAGAAGGAAGGAAGGAAGGAGAGAGGAAGGGAGGGAGGGAGGGAGGGAGGGAGGGAGGAAGGATGGATACAGGTTGAAGAGGTGGTTCTGTGGGTGAAGTCTTGCTGCATAACCATGAGGTCCTGAGTCTGATTCCCAGCATTCGTGTAAACAGTGCACACCTGTAATCCCCACACTGGGAGGTTGAAACCCCCAATTTTCAGAGCCTGGGGCTCAATGAGTTGGTAATGAGAGCTTTTCAATATGTCAACTCAGAGGTTCTGCTTTCTGAAATCTTCCGTGTGCTCTACTCCTGAACACCACGTTTTTGCCTGGTGTTTTTCTTCTTCAGAGACTTCCATTGTACGTGAGATGGATCTCATGTTTGCCTGCTTATCATCCACATCTTCTACCCCCCCCCGCCTCAGTGACCTTTCTTTGACTGTTTTACTGCCTTTTCTGTCTACGCTTCTTGTATTCTTACTCAAAAGTGCTCTTCCTCAGACACCATATAATTTAGTTTTAGCAGATGACATTTTATCTATTTATTTATTTTAGTTTTTCCAGCTATTTCCTTAGTTGTCCAGCTGTGTTTCATTTGTCCTTTGTCATTTTTTTCTGTGCTTAAATTTTATACATTTCTGCCTCATGATTGTTTTCATGTGCTAAAACGCTCTTTTGAGACTGTCTCATCGAGTTTAGAGCTTGCAACACAGCTTCTTCTTCAAACAATTATTACCATCATAATCAACATCATCATCACCACCACCACCACATCATTACCAGCAATCACCTTTACACCTCCATCATCATCCTCACCATTGTCTTGATCGTCATTGCTGTCATTACCACCTCCATCATCATCACCAATCACCATCATTAATTATCACCACCACCAGCACCACCATAACATCACATCATCATCATTGTCATTATCACCATCACCACCACCATTGCCATGATCATCATCACTGTTGTCATTATCATCACCACCATCACCACCACCACCATCATCACCATCACTACATTGTCATTATCACTCATCACCACCATCATCATCATCACCACCATCATCACCATCATCATCACCATCATCACTGTTGTCATTATCATCGCCACCACCATCATCATCACCACCATCGTCACCACCACCATCATTACCACCACTGAATTCATCATCACCATCACCACCACATCACCATAATCACCACCATCATTACCATCATCACCATACGACAATCATTACCACCACCATCACATCATCACTGTCATCATCATCATCACCACCATCATCACCACCATCATCACCACCACCATCATCATCACCACCATCATCATCACCACCATCATCACCACCATCACCACCACCACCATCACCACCACCACCATCCTCATTACCCCCCCTACCATCACCACCATCACCACCACTGTCATTGTCATCACCACCATCACCACCACCACCATCACCACCATCATCACCATCATCATCACTACCACTGTCATTGTCATCACCACCACCATCATCATCACCATCACCACCATCATCACCACTATTGTCATCATCACCACCGTCATCATCATCACCACCATCACCATCATCACCACCATCACCATCATCACCACCATCACCATCATCATCATCATCACCATCATCACCACCATCATCATCATCACCAACATCATCATCATCATCACCATCGCCATCATCATCACCATAACTATCACC
>NW_008358024.1:4797-6875 GCF_000622305.1 Nannospalax galili | reverse complement strand
CCATCATCACCACCCCCACCATCATCATCACCATCACACCACCATCAGCACTGTCGCCACCATCACCATCACCACCATCATCACCATCACCATCACCACCATCATCACCACCACCATCATCACCACCATCATCATAACCACCATCATCACCACCACTGTCATTGTCATCACCACCATCACCACCACCACCATCACCATCACCACCATCATCACTACCACTGTTATCACCATCATCATCACATCACCATTTCCATCATCATCACCACCATCATCACCACCACCGTGGTTGTCATCACCATCGTCACCATCACTGACATTATATCTTTTGTATAGCTAGAGTGGATTTTCATTTTTGGTTTTCCTCTTTCTGGTAGTTTTAATTTTACACGTAAAAAGCCTTACATATTAGGCCTAAAAGTCTGAAGAAGTACCCCCAGGAAAGGCAGCTGAGATCATCCACAGCCAGACTCCCATGCCTTAGGGCAGGCAGGAGTTCATGGTCCTACTGTGAGAGACCTCCAGAACAAACCACAGTGAAAGGCAATGGCCTTATCTCTTCTGCTAATTGAGTTTCACATTTGAGTACCTTGTTTTCAGAACTGCTATCATCTTGTATTTTTAATTCTTAGAAATAATACATCCTACCCAATTGTGACTTGACCCTGGGCAACTATTCAGAAAGGATACAGTATTTTCTAAGTTAATAAAATCAGAAGGGCTCTTTATGGCCCTGTACCTCTCATGCCCATCACCAAGTCCTTGGGGAGGCTCCATCAGAGATCTCTGCAGACTGTACTGTATCTGGTCCTGTATGCACTGGCTTTGGAGGAATTCAGGTTAACAAGATGATATTGGTAAAGGCAGCAAGTCGCATGCTGACAAAATGCAGATACATGCTCATCACAGAGTTCTAAGGTAATACTGAGTAAATATCACCAAAACCCAGCTAGTCACATGATTGGTGCCTTACGAGTCATTGTGCTCCAGGGCTGCCCGGGCGGCCTGCTCGAGCTTCCTCAGCTCTTCCTTGGCTTGGTCAATGTCGGTGCTGTGCACAGGGCTCTTCTCCAGCCCCTTGACTTCAGCTAGGAGCCTCTGAGGGGAACAAGGCATACAAAGGGTAAAACACCCAAACAGGGTGTGGGATGTTCCCATGCTCTTATTCCTACACGGTCAGGGTATCCTAAAGTATGAACTCCAGCTAAATGTGTGTGTGGTGGGGTAGGGGAGCGGGAAGGAAGGAGGGATGTTGGTGAAGTTCTGGATAAAATAACTTTTATAGTATTATAAGATTTTAGTTTCCTAAGAAACTCGGGGCCTGGTCCTGCCCTCACCTCCCTCTGCTTCCCTGGGTTACATGGACTGCCAGCCTCTTTCCTGGACTCCAGGGCTCACTTCTCAGCCTGGGGCCAACTCTGCTTCCTGTTCCTTTCCATCCAGACCAATCCAGTTCCTCCTAGAGGTCCCCAGGAGCACTCTGGGCCTGGTCCCGCCCTCACCTCCCTCTGCTTCCCTGGGCTGCACAACCAACCAGCCTCTTCCCTGGACACTAAGGCTGACCTTTTGGCTTCCTGATCCTTTGCAACCAGACCAACCCAGTTCCTCACTGGTGCTTTCCACCCCAATCTCCCTTTCCATCTCTGAGTGTCACAGCCACCAGCTGCCAGAGACCAGCATTTTCCTGGGCCCTGCTCCCAGGCCAATCCAACCCCCAAATTCCTGAGGCCAAAATCGTTCCTGGAGGGATCCAGACCTTAGGAGAAAGCTTGAAAACATCTGACCCTCATCTGATTTGGGCCTCTGTGGGAACTCCTGAAGACAAAACCATTCTGGCCACTCCAATATAAAATCAAAAGACAGAACTGGAAGCTTAGAGGAACCAGCTTTTCATGCCCAAAAAGTAAACCACAAAGACACATGAAGTTTACAAAAAGAAGCAGACCTAAACTTAAAGGCTTGAGTCTCACACAAGAATTAGAAACTACAAAAGAATTTCACATGTCAAAATTACAGACAAAAAATAATAACATGAAAAACCAAAATGACATATCCCCCCCAAATACCAATAGTCCTCTACA
>NW_008358024.1:2881-4543 GCF_000622305.1 Nannospalax galili | reverse complement strand
CTCCATAAGCCAATTAGAAACGACAGGAGAAAGCCTCACCAATAGGATGAATGAAATGGAAAACAGAATATTAAGACTGGAAGATAAAGTGGAAGAACCAGACCACTCATGCAAAGACTATGAAAAATTTAAGAAAGCACAAGAATGGAATATTCAGGAAAGGTGTGACGACATAAAAAGACCAAACTTACAAATCATAGGCATACAGTAAGGAGAAGAGTCTCAAGATAATGGTATGAACCAGATCTTCAAAAGGACTGTAGAACAAATTTCCCAGAGTTAAAGAAAGACATGCCCATACAAATACAAGAAGCATATAGAACACCAAACAGACAGGACCAAAAAGAAACTCTACACGGCACATCATAGTAAAAACACTAAACGATAGTAAAAACACTAGATGTTCAGAACAAAGAGACAATACCGAAAGCTGCAAACCCGTCAGGATTACAGCTGACTTTTCAGTGCAAACTATGAAAGGCCAAAGAGACTGGACCAAAGCATTCCCAGTTTTAAATGACCAAAGATGACAAACCAGATTACTATACCCAGCAAAAATGTCTATTATAGTTGAAGAGGAAAGAAAAATCTTCCATGACATAAATAGGCTGAAGGAATTCTTCTCCACAAAACCAGCCCTTCAGAGAGTTCTGGAAGCAATACAAAGAGCTGAAGAAAGGAATGACTATACCGAGGGGTTGCAGAAAGAAATTCAATGAAGATATAACTGTGGAAAAGCACAGCTATATCAAGAATGAAAACAGAAATAAAAATGACAGGGATTCAATACTCATCTTTCATTAATAACTTTAAATATTAATGGACTGAACTCCCCAGTCAAAAGACACAGACTAGGTGAATGGATTAAGAAACAAAATCCATCTCTTTTTTTTCTACAAGAAACTCATCTCACTTTCAAGGACAGACAGTATCTCAAAGTGAAAGGATGGAAAAAAATATAGCAAGAAAATGGTACTAAGAAAAAATCCGGTGTGGCAATTCTAATATCTGACAAAATAGACTTTAAACTAAAACTAATCAGAAGAGATAAAGAGGGCCACTTCATTCTGATCAGAAGAACAATAAATCAAGAAGATAGGACAATCATGAATATATATTCTCCAAACTCTGGTGCACCCAACTTCATAAAAACAATACTACAGGACTTTAAGACCCAGATTAATCCCAACTCATTAATAGTAGGGGACTTCAATACCCCACTGTCTCCATTAGATAGGTCAACAGGGCAGAGAGTTAACAGAGAGACATCTGAATTAAACAATATCATATTATCAAATGGACTTAACAGACATCTACTGAGTATTCCACCCAAGCACAAAAGGACATACTTTCTACTCAGCACCCCATGGAACCTTCTCCAAAATCGAACATATACTGTGCCACAAAACAAACCTCAACAAATCCAAAACGATTGAAATAATTCCATGCATTCTATCAGACCACAATGCAATAAAGCTTACAATCAACACCCGAAGAAGCCCCAATCACCACATGAACACATGGAGATTAAATAACACACTCTTGAATGATGACTGGATAAAAAGAGAAATTAAAAAAGAAATAAAAGTATTTCTGGAACTAAATAAAAAGGACAATACAACACAACAAAACCTCTGGGACATGCTGAAAGCTGTCCTTAGA
>NW_008358024.1:1275-2360 GCF_000622305.1 Nannospalax galili | reverse complement strand
GAGAGAACTTCCAAATTCCTTCTATGAAGCCAGCATCACTCTAATACCAAAGCCAGATAAAGATACAACCAAAAAAGAAAACGATAGACCCATATGCTTAATTAACATAGATGCAAAAATTCTCAAAATGATACTTGCAAACTGCATACAGACACACATCAAAAAGATCATCCACCATGATCAAGTTGTCTTTATCCCAGAGATGCAGGGATGTTTCAATATACATAAGTCAATAAATGTCATAAATCATATAAATGGGCTAGAAGACAAGAACCACATGGTCATCGCAATAGATGCAGAGAAGGCCTTTGACAAAATTCAACATGCATTTATGTTCAAAGCCCTAAAGAGAATTGGACTGGAGGGAACATACCTCAACGCAATTAAAGCCATATATAACAAACCCACAGCCAACATCATTCTAAATGGAAAAAAACTGGAAGCATTCCCATTGAAATCAGGAACCAGTCAAGGCTGGCCACTATCTCCACTTCTCTTTAACATAGTGCTTGAAACTCTTTCAAGAGCAATAAGACAAGAGAAGGAAATTAAAGGAGTAATAATTGGAAAAAACGAGATCAAATTATCACTTTTTGCAGATGACATCTCAATAGATGCAGAGAAGGACTTTGACAAAATTCAACATGCATTTACGTTCAAAGTCCTAGAGATAATTGGACTGGAGAGAACATACCTCAATATAATTAAAGCCATATATAACAAACCCACAGCCAACATCACTTGAAATGGAGAAAAACTGGAAGCATTCCCATTGAAATCAGGAACCAAATGGACTGAAGACCTCAATGTGAAGCCTGAAACTCTGAAACTGTTAGAAGAAAGCATTGGGAAATAGGTGTAGGAAAGGATTTTCTAAACCAGACATCAATTGCTCGGGAAACAATAGCAAGAATCAACAAATGGAACCTCATTAAACTAAAAATCTTCTGTTCATCAAAGGAGGCAACCAGGGAATTGAAGAGAAAACCCACAGAAGGGGAGAAAATCTTCACCAGCGACACATCTGACAGAGGTTTAATTACCAGAATATATAACGAACTTAAAAAACAGAGACCCAAAACAAG
>NW_008358024.1:0-822 GCF_000622305.1 Nannospalax galili | reverse complement strand
ACTTGGATCCTTGGCACCTGTGTATGTCTATAAAGTCATCGAGCAGATTTCAATGGTAATGTTTATCACCTCTACTAATTAATATGCTATAAATTTTTATGCTTCCTCCTCAAATATAATTCATTTTTTAAAATTTGTTGACTTTTTTTGTGTGTATGTCGTACAGAACATCCCAAACCATCTTACTCAACTATACACCCATTTCCCAGATGGCACCCTCCCATAGCCTCCCTCCCCCGACTAGAGCCCTTATACTCTGTTATCCCTGCTACTGTCCGCTGTGTTGTAGGCACCTACCTCAAGAGAGGTAGGACCATAGGAAAAGGGTATTATTAAGGGAGAAAGGGGAAAATGGGGGCGCCTCAATTGGGGAAACCATGATGGAGGGGTTAGACAATATGAGAGATAAATAATGCCTAGCAAGTTTTAAAAACCAGAGGGAACCATATTAGTCCAACAACCTACTGACAAATTATACATACCAGAGCAAGAAATATATGTCTAGGTAAGGTTTTCTGAGAACAATTGGTCTTTGCCCAAGATTTATCTACATGGCACACAGTAATTAAAAGTACCAGACTGGTAGAACTAACCTTCTTGAATGTTTACCAGACATACTTTGAGGCCTATACTAATTTGGTCAGAGGGACATAAAGGACAGTTTTTTTTTCCTTGCCCTCCTAGGTCGACTAGTTCCAGGGACTATGAGCATCTCGCAAAATGTCCTGTAGTTGTGGTGGTTCACCTGTCCTCTTGATCAAGGAGGCCAAAAAGACCCCACGAGATGGACATGAACCAGTGTCCAGTCTACAAAGAGGAGGG
>NW_008358023.1:0-246 GCF_000622305.1 Nannospalax galili | reverse complement strand
CACTTAGGTTGCTTCTACCTCTTAGCTATTGTGAAAAGAGCAGCAACAAACTTGGTCGTGTACGTCTTTTGGTTATATCACATGGAGTGGTATAACTTGGTCATATGGTAGGTATATTTTTAGTTTTTAAGACTTCTCCACACTGTTTTCCATAGAGGCTGCATGAGTTTGCAATCCCACCAGCAGAGAATGAGCGTTCCCCCTTTCTCCACATCTTGGCCAGCATTTGGTATCCTTTGTTCTCTT
>NW_008358022.1:0-617 GCF_000622305.1 Nannospalax galili | reverse complement strand
GTTACAATATGACTTCACAATGTGCCATTGTGCAATCAATACTCATTGTGCAATCACAATGCACCAGTGTGTCTACAAAATAGTATAATATGAACTCGAATTGTTCCATTGTACCATTACAATGCATCATTGCGTCATGACAAGGATCCATTGTGTCATCAACATAATAAATATGCAAACACAGTGCTCAATGTCCCCTCACAATCCTTCAATGTGATATCACAATGCTCGAATGTGTCAACATTATTGCCACATGTGCCATTATACTAATCAAATATGCCATCACACTGTGACAGTATGACTTCACAATGTACCATTGTGCCATCAAAATGCTCATTGTGCCATCACAATGCACCACTGTCTCATTCCAATGATCCATTGTGTTGTCACCATACTCAATGTGCAAACACGGTGCTCAATGTCCCCTCTCAATCCCCCAATGTGAAATCACATTATTACAAAATGACTTCACAATGTTCCATTGTGACATCTCAATGCTCATTGTTAGGTCACTATGCACAAGTGTGTCATTACCATGATTCATTCTGTTGTGACCAGGCTCCATTTGCAAACACGGTGCTCAATGTCTCCTCACAATTGCCAACTGTGACATCACA
>NW_008358021.1:3357-3994 GCF_000622305.1 Nannospalax galili | reverse complement strand
TGCAAATTCAAACTCGGTGGAAAGTTTAAGCAATAGAATGGATCAAATAGATGTTAAATTTCAAACAACCAAACCCAGGAACTGAACGTGCTGGAACTCTGGGATACTATAAAAAGATCAAATCTAGAAATCACAGATATACAAGAATGAGCAGAAACTCAGGTCCAAGGCGCCAAAAGTATTTTCAAGAAAATCATTTAACAAAATTCATCAAGTCTAAGGAAGAATATGCCTATTATGTGCAAGAGGTATACAAATGTATGTAAATCACCAAATAGGACCAGAAAATAAATTCCCCATGTCACAAAATATTCAAAACGCTAAATATACAGAACAAAGGATAGTGAAAGCTTCCAGAGAGAAAGTCCAAATCACATATAATGGGAGGCCTAAGAGACCTCATTGTAGATTCTGAAATATCTGGGAGGGCATGGACTGATTTTCTACAAATTCTTTAAAGTCACAGATACCAAGCCAGGCTATTACACCCAGCAAAATGATCAGTTGAAATAGAAGGAGAAAGGAAACCTTTCCATAATAAAAACAAACTTCAGGAATTTATGTCCAAATAGTCAGCTTTACAATAGATACTGGGAGGAATGTGTCTTCTCTACTGAGAAGACTGCACACACCCGAG
>NW_008358021.1:2180-2421 GCF_000622305.1 Nannospalax galili | reverse complement strand
CAAAATCTATGGGACACAGGATAGGCAATCCTAAGACGAAAGTTTATAGCACTAGGTGTCTGCATCAAATATCTTGAGAAGTTGCATACTAACAACTTAATAATGAACTTGAATGCCACAAAAAATATAGAACAACCCCCCACAAAAAACCTAGATGAGAAGAGATAATAAAATTGTCACTAAAGTCAATCAAATAGAAGGGGGGAGGAAGGGGTTTATTTGTCTTACATCTCCCAGGTCG
>NW_008358021.1:1797-2158 GCF_000622305.1 Nannospalax galili | reverse complement strand
AATTTAACTGAAAGAAGACTCAAAGAATCATAGATGCGAAAGGGAAACGTTACAAGAGATACTGAAGATTTTCAGAGAAGTAGAACTTACTTTGGTGGCCTGTATTCCACAAATTCGAAAATCTAATAGAAAGGAAAGAATTTCTAGATTTGTATGACGTACCAAAATTAATCCAAGATGAGATCATTTAAATAAACCCACAAGAGCAAGTAAGATATAAGCAATATTTTCAAATCTCCCAAGTTAAAAAGAAAATTCCAGGACATCATAGATAGAGTGAATAATTCTGCCAGATTTTCAAAAAAGAACAAATTTCAATGCCCATCAAATTCTGCAAGATAGTAGAGGAAGGAACACTTTA
>NW_008358021.1:0-911 GCF_000622305.1 Nannospalax galili | reverse complement strand
CTTTAAGACATTAAGGAAAGAAGTTGAAAAAGATATAATAAAATGGAAAGACCTCCCACACTCATGGATCAGTAGGATCAATATTGTGAAAATGTCTATACTGCCAAAAGCAATCTAAAGACTCAATGAAATCCTTATTAAAATTCAAACCTAATTCTTCAGAAAAGTTGAGAAAAGAATCTTAAATCTCATATGGAAACATAAGATATCTATGATAGCCCAAAAAATCCTGAACAATAGAAGAAGACCTGCAGGTATCACAATCCCTGATTTCAATTGTATATACAACAGAGTTCTAGTAATGAAAATGACATGCCACTAACATAAAAATCAACATATTGATCAGTGGAAAAGAATTGAGGAACCCGATTTAAGTCCATGCAGTTACAGTTACTTGATTTTTTGCTAAGGGACCCCAAACACACCTTGAACAAAAGATAGAATTTACAGTATAAGGTGCTGGTCAAACTGGGTAGCTATATGTAGGAGAATAAAATTAGATATCTATATGGCACCATGAGCAAGATTCAATTCCAAGTAGATCAAGGACGTCCTCATAAGACCTGATACCCTGAAACTGATAGAGGGGAGTGTTGTAAATGCAGTGGAACTTAAAGACACAGGAACAGAATTTCTGAAAAAGTGCAGGCATTAAGTTCAGCAATTGACAAATAGGACCTCATGGAACTAAAAAGCTCCTATATAGAAGACTAAATTATTATTTGAATGAAGAGGCAACCTATTGAATGGGAAGAAACTTTATGAGCTAAACTTCTGACAGAGGGTTAATATCTAGAATAAACAAGCAACTAAAAAATTCACAATAATAAACCACGCAAATAAAACTTGGGCAAGGATCTAAGCAGAGAGTTCTCAAAAGATGAAACTCAAGAGAATAAGGAATATGTTTA
>NW_008358020.1:570-765 GCF_000622305.1 Nannospalax galili | reverse complement strand
GAACCAGCTTTTCATGCCCAAAAAGTAAACCACAAAGACACATAAAGTTTTAAAAAAAAAAGCAGACCTAAACTTGAAGCCCTGAGTCTCACATAAGAATCAGAAACTACAAAAGAAATTCACAATAAACATGCACTGGCATCTAAACCTCTGCATCTCCAGTGACTTGATTTATACTCGTCGGGGTCCCCAAAC
>NW_008358020.1:0-153 GCF_000622305.1 Nannospalax galili | reverse complement strand
AATTGAGTGATACCATAAAAAGACCAAACTTGTGAATCATAGGCATACAGGAAGGAGAAGAATCCCAAGAAAATGGCATGGACCATATCTTCAAAAGAAACTTAGAGGAAAATTTCCCAAAATTAAAGAAAGATATGCCCATACAAATACAAG
>NW_008358018.1:0-348 GCF_000622305.1 Nannospalax galili | reverse complement strand
TTCACATCCACCAATTATTAAGGAGAAAATTTTTATGCTTTGAAGAATTTTTTATTTTTTTTAATTTATTTATTTATTTTTACACCTACTTCCCGATAGCACCCTCCTGTAGCCTCCCTCCCCCCACTAGAGCCCTTATACTCTGATATCCCTGGTACTGTCTGCTGTGTTGTCGGCACCCCCAGCCATTCCCCACTACTTGCCCTTCTGGTGAATCTAGTCAGCCTATCTAGAGGGCTTTGTTTTAGGAGGGTCAGCTGTTCCTCATCTAGAGGTAATCAGTTGTCAAAATTCCTTTGGTTAAGATTGGGGTCTGCTGTTCATTTTCCCAGTTCTATGCTGGGTTAC
>NW_008358017.1:8620-11135 GCF_000622305.1 Nannospalax galili | reverse complement strand
AAAAATCAGTCGATGGTTAAACCAAGCCCTAAACCTTGATAACCATAACTGTCAGCACAGTAAACTACCTGTATTGGTGCAGTAGTTGAACTGTCTTCTAGGGGGTAATCAGTAGCTATCTAATTGGATTCAAAGCCTCTCAATAGGAATGACTTCATGGGTGGTGCTGTCAACACAGCCAAATACACATGGCTGGAGAGGTCCTAGATCCTAGAGAAAACCCTCTGTCTTATCTCTAGACAAATGAAATTTCTTACCATATGCTAAATATGGACCTTATATTTACAGACAAGTACATCAGTTACAGAAAGAAAACAAAGGAAGACGGAGGCTATTACAGAGACTCACAACTGATCACACACAAAGAATATGTGTCTGAGAGATACCCAGCCCTGAGTGACACGTCTACAGTGGAACTGCCTACATCTAAGATTCATGGAACATAGTGGAACAGGGGTTAGCAAAAAAACTAGTGTATCCCTCAACTCTCATCATTGAAGCTTCCTTATACAACAGAGTGTGATGCACAAAAAAGGCCACAATTGGCCAATTTTTAAAGAACGAGACTGCAGAGTGTGTGTCCCTGGATAGGATTCCTATATCAAACCTCTCCCATCCAAGGTTCAGGGACCATTGTGGAAGGGGGGGGCAGAAAGATTGTAAGAGCCAGGGTTGGTCCATAAACATAGGGCAACAGAAGCTTTCAGGTCACTGGAAGCTTGAGCATATGAATTTGTGACAGTGGTGGCATCGAGCACAGTACCCATACCAACGTAATCAGACAAGGGCCCGGAGTGGAGCAAGGGAAATGGGTGGCAGGTCGGTTCTAGTCTGGGAACTTTTGGAGACTGATTACTACTTGATGAGGGAGAGTAGGCCTTACCAACGATCTCTAGATAGGCTGACTAGAATCCAGTAGATGAATGTGCACCAAAGGACATCTGGTTACAAATGCTTGAATAGATAGGACTTAACATTTATGGTGGAATACATGAGGTCCAGTGTGGGGGTGGTTGGGTACATGGATGGGGCAGGGGGTCTAAATCTGATTAAGAATTATTATAGTAAATGTACAAAAGCTCAATAAAAATTCCTTTTGTTTCAGCCTCATGAATGCTGGGATTACAGGTGTGTCCCACCATGCCAAGTCCAAGAATGGTGTTCAAACTGTAATTTGAAGAATCAGAGTAAGTTAAGTACACAAATCATGTTCCAGATATAGTGACAGGAAAGGTCATGTGGTGAGAACAAGGTGTGTTCAAGGAACTGAAAAGTTTTATGGGTTGATACAGTTAGAACCACATACTGGGTGTGGGGTGCGAAAGGAAACCATGTAGGGCTGGATTGGTAGGCGTGCTTTATTCTTGACAACTGTACTAATCAACTTAGGGCTGCCTAAACAAAATACCATGGAGTAGGTGGTTGAAACAACACACTTATTTTCTCACAGTTCTGGGGGCTGAAAGAACATTGTTGTCAGCATGGTAAGATTCTGGCTCTTATTATCTTGCAGGCCTTCGTCTTCTCTGTTACCTTCATACTGCAGAGAAAGAATAGGGGATGGAGGGAAGCAGAGCTCTCCCTCCCATTAAAAGGCTCTCAGGTTGGAGAGATGACTCAGTGGTTAAGAGCACTGGCTACTCTTACAAATGACCCAAGTTCAGTTCCCAGCACCCACATGGTAGCTAACAACCATCCCTAATGCTCCAGTTCCAGGGATTTGACATCCTCTTTTTTTTTCTCTGCCGGCATTGCACTTTCAGGTGCACTTAAACAGATGCAGGCAAAATACTCATATACATTTAAAAAAAGGCTATCAGATTAAGGCATCACATCTGAAAGACATAATCCTTAGATACAGTCACTTGGCGAGAAGGGCTTAAAAACGCACAGTTTGGAGGTGGGAGGGACACAATTCAGTACATAGCTGGAGTGTTTGGTGGAGCAAACTACTTATAACTTAGTCTAGAAAGCAGGCAGTGAAAAGAAACAGATCTTATGGTCCCCTTTTACAGCATGCTCCACGACCTCACTAGGACCCAACTCTTAAAGTTCCCACCACCTTGCAATAGTGCCATGCTTCGAAAGGAAGGTTTTAATACTTTGACCTTTGGGGTACACTTTCTGTGGTGGTTTGAATCTGGGGGTGTCCCCCATAGGCTCCAAGTATTTGAACACTTGGTCAGTTAGTGGCGCTGTCTGAGCCGGCTTAGGAGGTGTGGCCTTGCTGGAAGAAGCTTGTCACTAGGAGTGGACTTTGAGAGCCCTGAGCCCAGTCCCACTTGGAATTTCTGTCTATGTGTTTTCTGTTCCTGCCACTGCTGCACCATGATGGCTCTGGAACTGTAAGCCCAAGTAAGATCTTCCTTCTATTAAGTAGCCTCAGTCATGGTGTTTTCTCACAGCTACAGAAAAGTACCTAATACACTCCCTGTATTCAAACTATAGCACTTGACTACTTTTTAATATCACTATTTTCCTTAACTATCCTATGAAAGTATTTTTTTCCTCCCTC
>NW_008358017.1:6806-8522 GCF_000622305.1 Nannospalax galili | reverse complement strand
TTAACAATAATAAATGTGTATTTTTATTATTTTAAATGTTACTTCCTTCTTGAAGGTTTTTCTCCCAGCAAAATAAATTTTTCTGTTTTTCATAGCATTTAAAGAAAAATCCCAGGGACGATGTCAAAATAAACATTACTACTGTATGATGTTATGAACTATTTTTAAGTCTCATTACTCAAAACATTCCATTCTTCACAATTCTCAGTGAGGTTTCTCTTTTTTCTCTTTTATTTATTATTGTTAAGTGGGTTCCAGGTCTCCCTGGAGGAAGGTTGTTAAGCGGACGAGGCAACAGAATCTGTGGTTTGGGGCAAGCCTAGACTTCACAGCGACCCACTCTTAATGTAAAAAATTGTGTTCCATATACTTGCACAACATACGTAACACAAATCCCCAACTGACGAATAAACATGAATTTACCAAACTCACTAAGTCAGTTTTGTGGAGCGATGGACTGAATGTGGAGTAAAGTGCAAAACAACTCCTATATTCTAGGTCTCTTTCCTCCTGGGGTGGATTTTCCTGCAATTGAATTTTTTGAATCCTGGCAGTACTACCCAGGATCAAGTTAGAGCTTTGGGTCACAGGCCAGTTTTGAAGACAATCAAGAATAAAACACTGGAATTGGCTTTGATGCAGGATTTAGTCAATACATTTGGCACTTCTTAAAACCCTCAACTAGCCAGGTCTCTTTGAAGCTTTCCAAACTTCACCGAATTCCATGGAAATCTCTAATTTGTAAAAGCCAGGGTGCCTCTGTAGCCCCAGCTGGCTTGGAATTGCCTAGGTAGACCAGGCTGGCCTCGATCTCATTGAGACCTGCCTGCCTCTGCCTCCAAGAGTTGGGACTAAGGCGTGCACCACCATGCCGGCGAAATCCGTAAGCGCTCATGCTCGGGAATCTTTCACCTAGTCCTTTGGCTCCTTCTGATTTTCTCTGCCCACGAAGAGGGAGGTGCAGATCATGGGTAAATCCAGACGAGGCAGCGAGAAAGAGCTTGGACAACTCGCTGCACCCACGCTCTCTTCCCGCTCCTACATCCTGCGGCCGCTGAGGCAGCTCGGCCGGCTCCGGTCGTCCGGCGCACCTGCGGACAGGCCCCGCCCTCAGGCCCCGCACCTCCCGCTCGCACCCCGCGAGCTCCACGCCCCGCCCCCGTCCCCCCAGGCGCCCTCCCGGCCTCCCAGCTCTGGCCCCGCCCCCTCAGCGACCCAACGTCCTCGGCGTCGGGCCCGAGCCTGCGCCTGCGCCTGCGCCCTGAGGATGAAGTCGGGGCGCGCCTCAGCCGGAACGCGGAGAGCGGCGGACTGAACAGCCAATGGGCTGCGGCGCTGCCTAATGGCCGGGAGGCGGGGCCTGCGCCGGTGTTAGGGTAGCGCGACGCGTGACCTAGTTGACAGGCTCTGAGGTGCTGCTGTGGCTGCGGCCGCGGGGCAGTTCCGGCGGGGAGGCGCAGCAGGGCGCGGGCTGAGGGAGGAGGGCGGCGGCTGCAGAGCGGCGAGCGGCGCGGGACGCGGAGCCTCTGTCACTTTTCCCTTCCGAGTGCCCTGCTATCCCTTCCACTCCACACACCGTCTGCCTGTGAGCCTGGGGAACTTGCAGCTTAAAGCCAGCCACCCCCACGGCCGCATGTACCCCATCAACAAGAAGAAAAAGGTGAGGAGAGAGAAGAAAGGTAACGGCTCGGCGGCCCCGGGGGGCGGGCGGCGGGG
>NW_008358017.1:1928-6282 GCF_000622305.1 Nannospalax galili | reverse complement strand
GGGTGCCGGCTGCTGCGCCTCTGGCACCCTGCACCTGCATTTCCTCCTCCCTCCCTCGCCCGCGTCCTCCCTCCGTCCCAGGCTGGCATGGGGTCCTCCTCTCCTCGGCTGCAGTGTGACTTACGAAAATTGGAACTCTAGGGGAAGCCTTAGCAGCCTCCCGCCCCGGACGCTAAGTGCCTTGAGAAGTCTGAATGGGCTTTCCTCCGAGCTGAGCCTCTCCGGGCTACAGCCCCATTCATAGTAAAGTTGCGCGGAGTAAGGCTACCTCCTCCGAATGAGCCCTCCCGGAGCTCGGTGTACACCGAGGCTCAGCCAGATTCCTCGGATTGACAGTGGCACTGGTTCCTTTAGGAAGTACAAGTGTAGGATTCAGTTCGTCCGACCTCTCTGTCTCATCTCGGTTTCACATCATATTCCGATGAAAAACGAGGCTGGCATATTTTCCCCCATCTTATTATCACATCTTTCAAAAAAACCCTTTTCGAAATTACACAGTGTAGAGAAATCATTTGCATTGCTACTAACATGCACTAAATCTGTATGTCAGGGATGAGGTTGAGGAAGGGTTCTACAGATGTCTGTGGAATATCTCATGTTCTTTACAGGATAGGGATAAACGGATGATAAAAGGTTGGTTTCCTTGAAACTTAACAGGTTTTTAAATAGTGTAGAATTTTAATGATGTTTTTTTGTTGGTGCCTTTATGAACCTCTTGGCCAAACAATGGCGGTCAGAATGAAAATTAAAAAGAATCCTCTAAATAGTGCCTGCTTCCAACAATGTGTTGAGGAGAGGGGTCAGGAGGGAAGTTTTATCAAATTAGCTACCAGGGAGATTTGTTTTCAATAACGTGGATCATTGGTGGAATTATAATGAATTCCTAAGAACTACTTTCCAGTTATATTAGAACAGTTCCTAAAGTAACTGTTAGAATTTTTTTTTAACATCTATATTGGATGTGATGATGAGACATTTCAGAATCTTTAGTATCTTATTTTTTTCCTTGTGTTTCTTCTGATAGGAAAATATAACTGATTTTTTTACATAAAGAAACAAATGCACAAATAGGGCACTTAAACAAGTAATTTTCTCTTATCTAAAACTAAGCTATAGTTTTAGAAGGTTATAGTTTTAAGAAGGTTAAAGAGATGTGTTATAATGTGACTGCTTTGGATCAGTGTCTTACCAGACTATTTTTGGAGTATTTAAGTGTAATATATCATCTGTTATTCTACCAAAAAGGAGCTAAGTACAGTAAAGAGGCTGATGGGATGCATGACCTTTTTCCTTTCATCCCTCTGGAGAGTTGATGCATAGTATTTTTGTAGCTGTTATTTAAATCTAGATGAAGACTTATCCACTTCATTGAAATGTCAGAGCATTCTAGAAACATTTTCATTTAGTATACCATCTAATAGGTGGATCTATCTCTTTATGCCTGGTTCACAGAGAAAGGATTCATTATAAAGATGAAGCATTCTTAAAAGGAAGTTTTATGTAGTGCCTGAGGAACTATGTATGTCTTTACCTTCAGTGTCTCATCATTTAAACAAACAGCCAGGGAATTCTTAAAAGCACAGTTGTTAAAAGAGTGTTGTTCTAATATTTTGAGCCCTAACTAGGAACCATTTAGTGTGTATTTTTATTTCAAGTATTGTAATTTATCTCATTGTTTTTATTGTATTATAATTGATGTTGCTTTTGTTCTGAGTATGTGCATTTAAACTTTTAAATGAATTCAGTGAGAGAGGCTGGAATTCGTTTTTATATGTAACTTCTGACATTCACAGAAACTGGTAGTTGCTTTCATAATGTCTTTCAACCCAATTGCTAATACTGTAATAATTTCATACTGGCAATCTGAGCTTTCAAAGTGGTGATTTAGTGACTGATGGTCATTTCTCCTTTGTAACTGTGTGCTGATTCAAAATTTACCATTTCTTTTAAGCTTCCTATCCACTATTATTCCTATTATTCTTATCTACCTGTTATTATTATTATAAACAGATAGCATTGCCCTTTTACTTTGCGGAGGAAGTAAGCTTCACAGAACGGGAGCAGCTCTGCCCTGTTGTCCATGGGGCAATTGGATTGCTTCATTACATACACTTAGGTTTTCTTCCTGTTTTAGAGGAAGTACTTCTCTTCTTCGTTTACAAGATTGCCCCTGTGTTTGTGCTCTTTATCAAGTTGTTTGTATTTGCTGAAATCTCATGCCATCACGCACCCAATCTTGGGCATGTCTCATGTCCGCTGTGCTACCTGTAACAATGCTCACATGATTTCCACCATAAAGTATCTTTCACAGGTATTCACATTGGAATTTTTCACTTCCTCCTTCATTTTACCTTTCCTTCTTCCCTTCCTTCTTTTTCATTAAGACAGGGTCTCACTCTGTGTAGCTCAGGTGGTGTAGAACTTATTCTGTATCCCAGGCTAGTGGTGCAACTGTGATAACTTTTGCTTCAGCATCCTCAGCACTGTGTTTAGTGCCTTAATTACATGGGTTATCTCATTTGATCCTCACAATCCACAAAGGTAGAAAATTGAGTGAACAAGTACAGGGTCAAGAAACTTTAAACACAGTTGCCTTGGTTTGAATCCTGCATATGCTGTTTACTATTTCTGGGGCCATAGGTGAGTCTTTGGCCTTTCTGCCTTAGTTGCCTCGTCTATGATTTGGGAATGGTACTATCTCCTTAGCTCAAGATAGAATCGAAACATAATGACATGAAATAACAGACCAAGAGCCTACAGATTTACATAATAGAGCCCAGGCAGCTCTATTAACCACTGCTCTGTTTTCAGTGTTGTTGATCACTCAGTTGAAATAAGGCAGTGGCTTTTATAAAAGAATAATTTTTTCTGACCTTCCTGTAGTACTTGATAATATATTTCTCTGTCCCCTTATTAAAACTTTTCCCCCTTGCTTTTCCCACATCACTTGGACCTTGAAGTCTTGGTGACCACGAGGTTTTATTTCATTATCCTCCCCCCCTTTTTTAATTAGTTGTCTTCTTTCTTGTCTTCTCTTTTCCCCTAGGGCCAGAAATTTAGTTCTTCCTTGTTTTTTATATCAAAAATAAGTAGACTGTTACATTTTTTTTCTACATCCTAGTGGATTATCTTATGTGCATACTGTGATATGCAAAATCAACTTTAAATTAATGGTCTTCTTTGGAGAACAAATGTTAAACTATTGAGTGGCATACAAGTCCCAGTGCAATTTTGCTTTATTGTCTACAGTTTTTCACTTCTTTGGTCCCTCCCCTCCAGATAACATTACAATTTCATTACACTATTTACATCTTCTTATTTTTGGCTATTCTTGTTCTGTTGGTCAAAATGTTCTTTTCACTTCTTCATGGGAAGAGTCAGTCTTTCATTCATTGTGGGGTATTAGGAAGATTATTTCAGTGATAGTAACATCTGAGGTACTTGGCACTCAGTGAGCTCTTTATAAATGACTATTCTAAGATGCAATTAGTTTTAATATTCTAGTCAAGATGTATTTTAAAGGAAGTTTATATCACCATCACAAAGCTATTACTAAATTGAGAGGACACTTTATTGCTGGTGGCCTGGTAAAATTGAGGAAATACCTTGGTAGCTATGTTTCTCGTGTTCTTACTATTTGGATGTGCCCATCTTCGCAGTTTGTATTTCATTTAATAGGTATTACTTTCTATCTTACTCATTTGCTCTTCAAATTCAAGGATCATCTTTGCTCCTGGAGTCTATTAATGTTATCACCTGATACATAAAAGGGTATTAGTAGATGTTGGTTGAAAGAGTCAATGACTTGACTTATTTTTTGAACTATCTTAAGAGAGTCATCTTGATCAGCTGTGATTTTATTTTTATTGCTAATATGGAATTAGTTTGGCTCCCTTTAACACCCAAATATGAAATCATTGGATTTGCATTTTGACATTCCTCAAAGACTATATCAAGTGTTGGGTTAATGTAACATGACTGATATTTATAAATGTAGTCAATAATTCCCACAATTAAAACTGAAATACAAATGGAGATTCTGCTTTTATTTTGCAAGAACGTTTGCTGAAGATGACCTTAGAAGAGAGACGCAAAGAGTACATAAGAGACTATGTTCCTCTCAGCACCATCCTGTCATGGAAGGAGGAGATGAAGAGCAAGAGCCAAGGCGATGGTAAGTTTCTCAGAATGTTTTCTAGGTAGACACTGTTCCCATACACTGGTGATTCTGTAAGATGATTGTTGACAGAAAGAAATAGTATTAAAGAAAGAGATATTTTTGAAATTATTGTTTGGTTGACTCTAGTCACCTTAAAATGCTTTTTAAGCTTGGGATGTGTATTAGCATACTTTG
>NW_008358017.1:0-1631 GCF_000622305.1 Nannospalax galili | reverse complement strand
GTTCCTAAACACAAGATAATAATAAACTCAACATATGTTTAATATACTTATCTCAGAATTAATAGTCATTAGTGTTAATCTGGATGTAAAGTTTAGACAAACAGGGTACTTTACAGGATATTTAACAGTTGAGCAAAGAGGTTTACTTTATGAAATGGATTTAGAACAATTAATTTCACAGATTGTGGACTTAGATTTTGATGGCAGTGTACAGAGTACACTGGGATCAGAAAATTAAGATCATGTATGAAATTCTGGACAAAAATCTGTAGAGAACAACAGCTTATTTAAGTTTTGTTTTTCTTTGTGAAGAGAACACAGTTAAGGTTGGATATTAAGACTTTTTTTTTTTCCTGAAAGGCAAAGCAAGTGTGGTGACATATGCTTGGAATCCCAATAATTGGGAGGACAAGGCAGGAATATTGCTGCAAGTTTGACATCCCGACTACATAGCAACTTCAAGGCCAGCCTAGGCTACATAGCCAGACCCTATTTAAAACAAAACAAAACAAAACCAAAACCAAATGATAACAATAAAAAGGCAAAGCATGTTAGATTGAGAGTGAAAAATATGATCGTTAGACCTTCTGCTTCCCAAATGTGCAACCTTGGGCAGAAGGGGGAGTGGGGTCCTTGGGTGGGCTAATTAGGATATTCATATCTGACCTGTCTGCCCCTTATCTTCAGTACAGGCAAGCTGTTTTAGTAATGATCTAATTAAGACATCGAGAGACAAAAGCAGTGCTGTGAAGTATAAGAATACAGGGCTAGAGATGGGAATGGGGAAGTTTTCTATTTATGTGTGGGTCTCAGTTTTTTCTTTCGTTTATAAGCAGCTGGTATTGAATGCATTAGCTCAGTTTTGTTTATCTATAGTAACCCTCTCCCTTTCCATTGCTTCTTTCATTCATTGGATTATCTTCCTGGTCATTGTTGTAGCTGGTTGGTTTTCTAATGAGAGAAAACATTTTTCTTCTTGAGTTAGAATCCTGCTGCCAACAAATAATTCAAAGAGCAGTAGTTAATACTCAAGCCATTTGCCCAGGGTTGGAACTGCTCTCTACTGCATAGAAACTTGACTTTTCATTGGATGCAACTGTTTATTTTATTCTGTTCTTATTTTTTAAAAATGTTTATTTACTTAGTGTGTGTGTGTGTGTGTGTGTGTGTGTGTGTGTACGGGTGCTTACATACCATGGCATATATGTTGCTTGGTGGCAAGATCCTTTACTTGCTAGGCTGTCTCACTGGCCCTGGCTCCTTCTGTTTAAAGGTTCAACAAGTAACCATGTGGTAGAATTTTATTTTTAGAGAATTCATGATAGTTGTGTGTGTTTAGCAATACCTCATGACAAAATGTCTCCCCAGTTAGAAAATATACACTGAATAACATAGTTATTCCCTTACAAGACACAATGTATTTATTTCTGTTGCAAACATGAGCTTTTGTAAGTGATTCATAGCTGCCTTATGCATTACTTTTTTCTGTTTTGAACCTGAAAGTCCTCCGTGGGGAATTAGGTGATGTGATCTGAATTATATTTCTGTTAAGCAATTTCTTACTCTTTTTGGGTAATATCTGAAATGGTATTTGCCCTTGTCTGTTGTGACCTAGGTGACTTGGTCTCATC
>NW_008358016.1:0-500 GCF_000622305.1 Nannospalax galili | reverse complement strand
CTAAACCCCTATCTTTCACCTTGCACAAAAGTCTATTCCAAATGGATCAAACACCTCCATGTAAAGCCTGAAATGCTAAAACTGTTAGAAATAAACATTGGCAAAAACCTACAAGATATAGTTCTATGCTGGGTTACTATCTGGGAGTCCCTTTGGCCACCTTGGCCAACAACTCAAAAGAAGGTGAAATGGAGATCTTTTTTAAAGGTTAAAAACTCATTCAATTTTATGTCTTACAGGGCTTATACTGAGTTCAATACTGTATAACTATTAATTCAACAGTGAGCCTAAAATTTTACAGCCACTTTTGAAAGAGATGTATCTTTTCTCTGGAAACTGTTATTGAGTATGTTAAAGCTGTAATGAAATGCTTCTTTAAAAAATAATTTAAAAAAATTAATCCATTGTTTCATATGACAGAAACTTATGACCTTCTATAAAACCTGCCCTCTTGGGGCTGGAGTGATGGCTCAGCAGTTAAGAGCACTGGCTGCTCTTGC
>NW_008358015.1:0-410 GCF_000622305.1 Nannospalax galili | reverse complement strand
TTTTCTCCTGTAAACCTTCTCTTGGGGAAGGGGCTCATCAGAGGACCACCCTATCTCTCTCTCTTTGCTTTATCTCAGTTATCGCCTTCGCGAGGGTCTGGATAAGGTTTGCGGGCAACTGAGGCTCTTGGTCAGGGCGACTCCCTGATAGTGGCTGAAGGCCCCCTGCCCTCTTTCCAGACCCCGACAGCCTGACTGGGTGTAGGCAGTAACCTTTAAAACTATCATAAAAATCTGGTAATGCAGCCATCAGTTAAAAGTCACAAGGATGGTTGCCAGTCCCTTAAATCTGCGGATAGGCTTGTGTTCGTCAGAACGTATCAATCCCCTGGTGGCAGACTGCCCCAGGAACGTTGAACGCCACTGACCACACTTCTTTTCTTTTCTATAATGGGTAATTCAGCATCACA
>NW_008358014.1:0-2758 GCF_000622305.1 Nannospalax galili | reverse complement strand
ACAGTGGCACAGGGTGTGATAGTTTTGTCACAGTGGAGCTACGTTGCAGGGTATTCGAGCCAGCAACCCCCATGCAGTGATTCTTGGGGATGAGTAAGCACACCATTTGCCAGTCCATGCCGCCCCAGTACCGGGGAAAATCAGACCGAACAGGGAGCATAGTCAAGGAGGGACTGATTTAATACAGGTGTTACAGAGCTTATAAAGGCACCTGGAAATCCCCCCTCCCCCCTGAGTGTGTATCTTAAGGATGGGCACGTACTGTTCATGCACACCTCAGCAGTGCAGAAGTATCCTTCAGACTTTTAAAGCAAGTCAGGCCACGCCCCAGTAACTTCCTCTCGGACCTCTACAAGGTGGGGCCTTTAAGGACCCACATCTCCCTCTTTTATTTTTATTTTAATGCCGGAATGACTATATTTCACGGGTTCTCACTTCATAGACGGCTCCCTGAGGGGAGACGGCTATCTCCTTCCTCTAATCTTACGCATTTCTGACTGTTTTAGGTTGTGTCACCTTTCATCTAGCCTTGCCTGTCATTGTACCATTCACCTGACCATGTGCATGTCCTGTCTTAGGACTGCTGGTCATGGGACATCTTACTCGTCCTTGGTTAAAAATGCATCATGATTAAGGGCAGCCACGTGGGTAATGCCAGCCCGTGACAGTCTTAGTCTCTGCCTAACTCAGTTAGCCAAGCGTGGGCAACTGGAGGGTGTCCTGGGGGAGTCCGTAATCATGAGGAGGTGGGCCGTGGCAGCTCCCCAGGTCCTCTGTCGCCTAATTATCTGGTAAAGACACTTAAAGATAAGCATTATCAAGAGAAACAAGCAAGTTATGGCATAGGACAAGTTGAAATACTTCTGAGACCATGTACCTTTTGATATGCTCCCATACCTTACTAAAAAAGGAGGAGTCCATTGATAGGACCGGGGCCCGGGTATAATTTAGAGCAATAATCTAATTGGTCAGTAATATGGAAGGGGTGAGACAAAGTGACCTAAAGCAAGGGTCACAAACTAGCAGAGCCATGTCTTTGGTAATTGCCAGCTCTTCACTTAAGAGAAAGACAAGAGTATAGGCGGGGAAGGGACCAAGGCCCGGAGGTCCTTGGCTTTTATCTGACAGATGGCTAGCAGGAGAAGAAGTGCCATTCTTGACAGATTTTGGTCAGCCATCTATTGATCAGATCTTGAATAATGATGGTAACGATAAAGATGATGATGGCCAGGGCAGCAGCAGTGAGCATGGCAATGAAAGCCTTCCATCCAAAATATTCCATCCTGTAAGACACAGAAATCCTCCTCAAAGGGCTGTTACCTTTGGGACAGGGTTATTCCTGCATCTTTAGATTCCTTGCAGGTACCCAGATGGGTTGGGGTTCATCCGTGGGAAAGACGCATCCAAACCCCCTGCCCATAGTAAGGAGCGGGTCGGGTCCTCGCCATTGTCCCATTACTGGATCCTTCCATATGACCCGTACCTCTGGTTTTTGCTCCTGATGCCCCCAGTGTTTTTGGAATCGAGATTCCAATTGACCTTTTTGAAAATTGAGGATATTGATGGTAAATAAGGCTGAACCTAGCTATTGGTGGGGGCTTACTCCCCCTCTTTGTTTTTGTAATTGGGCCTTTAGGTCCTGATGGTTACATTCTATGATAGCTTGGCCCTGGGGGTTAGAGGGGAGCCCCGTGTTATGGTGGATTCCCCATAAAGATAAGAAGTCCTGTAAGCTTTTACTTATGAAGCATGGTCCATTGTCAGTTTTAATCCTTTGAGGTAATCCCAGCATAGTGAAGCACTGGAGGAAGTGAGACTGAGCATGTTTAGACTTTTTTCCTGTATGAGCGGTAGCCCAACAGGCATGTGAGAATGTGTCAATGGCTACAAAATTATACTTAGCATAGTGTGTGACATCTGTTTGTCACAAGGAATTGGGCTTGAGTACCTTGGGGTTTACCCCTGGCTGTTGCAGAGGTGGTACCTGTACACAATAAGCCATCTTGTCTGCCTCTGCATTGTCTTGGGATAAAAGCCCAGGCAATCCTTCATGCCCCTAAGATGCTGTAAGAAAATAGGGGCTTCTCTCTCTTTAAAGAGCATAAGAGTCTGAATCATCAAGGGAGTAATGGGGTTCCCATCCAACCGGATATGAGAACCTAATAGCCCTGGAAGAAGATTGACTACATACAGACTGTCAGAAAACAAATTCATGGGCTCACTTATCCTTGTTAATGCTGAAGCAATGTCCATGAGTTCCTGACTTGAGCTGATCCATCACAAGTGTGGACATATCTTTTTGGTTTCTCACCTGCCCCTGGGTATACTACCACTGCCGCTCCAAATCTGCCCCCATCAGTGAAAACATTGTAGGCTTTTACTAAGGGCTCCCTCGGCCCCGGGATTCAGTGAGCGCTGCTGCTGGTGGGGTTGTAGGACTCGGGGGTGGGGTGGATCCCCAGCTGCCCATGGACCAGATGGGACGGGCCTCCTGCAGCCTCCTTCACTGAACCGGGCCCTCCCAGCCGTCCCAGAACCGGTTGAGGTGCACAGCAAACGGTGGGATTTTTTTTTAAATATGCCCTTCGGCTGTTGCCAGTCACTGGCTGGGAGGGGTCCCCCACCTGGCTTTCGTGTGGGACCCTGACTCGTGCACACCTTAGTTCAAGGTAGGTTGGTTGGGCAGCTTTCGCTTCCGACCCCATGGGCTCTGCTCCACCACACCCTTCTGAAAAAGGCATCCATTGGTTCTGTATTC
>NW_008358013.1:0-917 GCF_000622305.1 Nannospalax galili | reverse complement strand
CACACATATGAATATACACACACATACACACACATATACACACACACATACTCACACATACACAAAAATACACATACACACACATTCATACACATACACACATATATACACACACATATACACACACACATACACACACATACATACATACATACATACATACACATGCACACGTACACACACGCATGCAAATACACACATACACACACATACACACATACACACAAGCATACATTTACAGTTGATCTTCCAATGTGAACTGAATGCTAGTGGCTCTCCAGGGAACATCCAGGTTTTTCAGCACCAGATTGGGATGGCAAAGGCATGTGACCTCACAGACTAAGCGGCTGCCAGGGCCTCTGCCTCTCCAGTGTGTAGACAGACATTTTTGAATTGCTCAGTTCCTATCTTGCAAGTCAGTCTAATAAATCTCTTTATTACACACACACACATACACACACACACACACACACACACACACACACACACACACATTTTCTATTGCTACAGTTGGTACAGTTCTTCTGGAGACCCCTGCCTAACACACAGGCAAACACTTTAAAAAGTACAGCTGGCCAGGCATGGTGTCACTCATGCTTGCAAACCCAGCACTTGGAAAGCAGGTGCAGGAAGATTGTGATTTCAAGGCCAGCCTGAGCTATACATTAGGCTATCATTTACAGAGAGAGACAGAGATATAAACACACATACACACACATATACACACACATACACAAACATACATACACGTACACACAAACATACAAATACACACATACACACATAAACACACAAATACACTTACAGACATACACACAAACATACACTTACAGACACATACACACATAGACACACATATATACACCCATACATACACACATACATACATACAGATACACACACATACACACATATAC
>NW_008358012.1:21425-21772 GCF_000622305.1 Nannospalax galili | reverse complement strand
AACAAGGCACCCTCCTGCAGCAGAAGCCATAGGTGGAGATGACCTGGAAGCGTCCCGCAGGTGGCAGCACTCAACCGCAGGCAGAGAGGCATGTTAGGCCCCGCCCCGTGCGCCTGCCAAGGACCGAGCGACGAGTAGAGGCCCCGCCTTCCCCTAGCACCAGGTAGAAGCCAGGGCAGGAACACGTCTGAGCTTAGGAACAGCACGCAGGAGCCAAGAGGTGACCCCGCCGCAGACGCCGCGGCGGCCCCGAGCGCAGACGCCGCCGAGCGCAGACTGGACTCAGGTACCTGAGCGTGGTCTCACCGACCTCAGTCGCCCTGGCCCCCGTCACCGCCACCCCCGCC
>NW_008358012.1:15518-16381 GCF_000622305.1 Nannospalax galili | reverse complement strand
TTGTTATTAATGATTAAAAAGGCTCTAGACTTTTGTAGGTTAATTTTACAACCTGCCACTTTACTGAACATGTTAATAATTTCTAGAAGTTTTCTGATGGAATTTTTGGCATCTCTTAGATATATCATCTGCAGAAAGGGATAATTTGAGCTCTTCTTTTCCAATTATTACTCCTTTAATTTCTTGCTCTTGTCTTATTGCTCTTGCAAGAGTTTCAAGTACTATGTTAAATAGAAGTGGAGATAGTGGACAGCCTTGTCTGGTTCCTGATTTCAATGGGAATGCTTCCAGATTTTCTCCATTTAGAATGTTGCTGGCTGTGGGTTTGTTATATATGGCTTTAATTATGTTCAGTTATGTTCCTTCCAGTCCAGTTCCCTCTAGGGGTTTGAACATAAATGCATGTTGAATTTTCTCAATGCTTTCTCTACATCTATTGAAATGACCATGTGGTTCTTATGTTTGAGGCCATTTATATGATTTATGATGTCTATTGGCTTATGTATATTGAACCATCCCTGCATCTCTGGGATAAAGCTTACTTGATCATGGTGGATGATCTTTTTGATGTGTGTCTGTATGAAGTTTGCAAGTATTTTATTGAGAATTTTTGCATCCATGTTCATTAAGGATATGGGTCTATAGTTTTCTTTTTTGGTTGTATCTTTACCTGGTTTTGGTATTAAGAGTGATGCTGGCTTCGTAGAAGGAATTTGGAAGTTCTCCCTCCATTTCTTTCTTTTTGAATAAATTAAGTAGTATTGGATGCAGATCTTCTTTAAATGTCTGATAGGATTCTGCTGTAAATCCATCTGGTCCTGGGCTTTTTTTAGACGGAAGGTTTTGTATTACTGTTTCAATTT
>NW_008358012.1:0-14967 GCF_000622305.1 Nannospalax galili | reverse complement strand
AAATCATTTGGACAGTCAGAGGTGCTGCTGACTCCTCAGTGGGACAGCTACTGGACAGGGACAAGTTTCCCAGAGTGTAGCTGTCTCAAGCCTGCAGAAACTCTGTTTTCACTACCAACTGCCCCCTTCCCGACAGGTTGGTACTGTTGGGTTTCCAGAGGTCACCTCTGTTACTAGTTGTGAACTAACATGTCTCCATAGAAAGTAAAAGTATTGAGGGTTAGATAGGAAATCCAAGGATTGAAAACAGGTTTTTCATTATAAAAACCATAGTTGGGGGACTGGAGAGATTGCTCAGCACTTAAGAACATTGGTTGTTCTTGCAGAAGACCCAGGTTTGAGTCCCAGCACCCACATGGCAGCTAACAACTGTCTGTAACTCCAGTCCCAGGGGATCCGACAGCCTCTTCTGACCTCTACGGGCATTGCATGACATGGGTGCAACTTACCTACATGCAGGCAATACACACGTACACATAAAATAAAAATAAAACTTAAAAAACATATTTGGGGCTGGAGACGATGGCTTAGTGATTTACTGCACTGGCTATTCTTACAGAAGATCTAGGTTCACATCCCAGCACCCACATGGCAGTTAACAACTTCGTAACTCCAGTTTCAAGGCATCTGATGCTCTCTTCTGTCCTCCACGGGTACTGCATAACATGGTGCTCTAACATACATGCAGGCATAACACTTATACACATAAAAAAATAAAAAGTAAAAGTTGTTCAGGAAAAAGTGATGGGGAGATATGGGAGGAGTTGGAGGTGAGGTAGACTTGGAGGGGAGGTGGGAGGTAGTTGGCGGGGAGGTGGATTTGATCAAAACACCTTATATGCATGTGTGAAATGCTCAGTAAATTTTTTTAAAAGTTAAAAAAGCCCACATGTGCATGAAATGTAAGCTATAGATTCACACATGCCTGATAAGTATTTGACATGCATTTCGCATCCTTTTGCTCTTTTCAAATACACGTAACTCCCTAAAAGCACAAAATATTCACATAAACTATCAAAGAACCCTCACATTTGTATTTAAACTCCACCCCCATCACAAGCATACATAGCTTTTAAACCTCTCTCAGACAGTTTCACTGTAATCCCAAGCATGAGGCACAGAGGAACCCCACGTAGTGAGAGCTGAATTAAGAGTCCTTTCATTAGTAATAGGTGACAGTCAACAGGGGCTATCACCAGAAAGAATTCTGGACCCTGAGTAGAGGCAGAGCAAGGATTATAAAGCTTAAAAACCACAATTACATCATGCCAGGGGCAATTCGATAACCGCAGTTATATCAGACCATCGTAGTTAAACCAGACCAGGGCAGGTCATTTAAAAAGGGAAGATGGGGAAAGTGGGGAGTGTTCGGCAGGGAGGAGAGGAGGGAGGGATGTGCAGAGGGCCAAGGTCAGGGGGGCGAGTCAGGAGATGTGGGGATAGTGGGAGGTGGGTGTTTTGGAGGGGAGGGGAGAGATAATGGCACTGGGACTGGGGAGGGAGGAGGGAGGCTGGATGGGAGGAATAATAATAGAGATGAATGAATCTTGGGAGACTAGGAAACCCAGAGGGAAATGTGATGTCCCTGAAACCCCATGAGAAATGCCCATACAGTGTCTAAGTGTTAGTGCACAGGGAGAAAAACAGTCAATGGTCCAACCCAGCCTTAAATCCTAATACCCATAACGACCAGCATGGCAAACTACCTCTATTGGTGCAATAGTGGCACTCTTGTCTTGGGGGGTAATCAACAGCTATCTAATTGGACTTAAAGCCCTCTCAATGGGAGTGAACTCATGAGTGGTACTGTAAACTCAGCCAAATACACATGGAAGGAGAGGGCATCGATCCTAGAAGAAACTCTTTCATATCTCAAGATACGTGTAATTCCTTACCATATGCTAAACATAAATTTTTATACTACAGACAAGCATACCGTACACCACTCATCAAAGAAGCTTCTTTTTGCAAAAGATAGAAGCTACTACAGAGTTCCACAACTGGTCAGACATAGGAATATAGTCTGAGAGATTCCAAGTACTAGGTGACACATCTACAGTTGAACCTCTACACCTAAGGCTCATGGAACATAGCAGAACAAGGGACAGAGAGAAAACTAATGCATCCCTCAACTCACCAGTAAAGCTTTCTTACAGAAGAGTGCAGTGTGTACAGAAGGCCACAACTGTATTTAACTGATTGCAGTTCTTTTTGAAAATAATTTATTGAGACTTTCATGCAACCATATAAGCATATAAGATGTTTTGACCAAATCCATGCCACTCCCTCCCCTCCAATTCCTACCATATCTCCCCATCACTTTTTCCTGAACAACTTTCCAGGACCCCCTTTTTTAATGGGGCAACTCTAATATTTCCCCCTCTGGAGCAGTAACCCTAAAGTCTTGCAGGGATTAAATAAGAGCTCACAAATACTTTTGACATTTTTGGCCTTTGGAACAGAATATGTTGCTAAGAGGCCCAAGGACATTGAGACTTTTAAGACAAGAAACTGACTCCTTCCTTTGAGGTGGTTTTACCTAACTGCTTAGCCAATTCGTACCTCCTATTCTTATGACACCATCCCCTGAAGAGGTTATCCAAATTGCCAGTAGGGAATCAGGGCACAGACTGCTCTGGCTTCTTCCATGCTGAAAAGGGACACAGGATGAGGCAATTGGGGTACCCCTTCAGTGGTTCTATCTAAAAGACTTCAAAATTGCATAACTTAACTGTAGGGAGAAAAGAAAGTCCTTGACTCATGCCTAGGAGTTATGAAGGATAAGTAAAGGCAAGAGTAGTTAGCATTACAAGTTCTAGACAGGGAACCAGAAAAAGGTCAGGACAGGGCAAATTTCAAATGTTCTTAAAAGAGTCCATTGGAATTTCTTGACAAGAGCTTCCAAAAGCATCACTCAATTGGGTTTCTCCTCATTTTTCTTTTGTCATACAAGGCTGGAATTGAGAGTGATGGATTCAGGATTTGTTTTGTTTTCAGGCACTTAGATAGCTATTGGAGTGGCTAGAATCAGTGTCAGTTCCCTCTCAAGGCTTCTAGATAATGGGAGAAAACAAAATTAGCCATCATTTTAGAGCAAGAGTGGTTTGTCTCCCTTAGCTGTAGGTGGGCACTACAGTATTGCAGACCAAGATTTGAGTCTTACATCTGAGCAGCACTTTGTGATTAGAAACAAAATCATCAATTAAAAATAATTGTCTAAATAACATTGTATATGGACTTAAGTCTAATGTCTGGGAAGTGTAATCCCTTGAACTCTTAAAGAAATATATTGATCACTTTAATGATTGGTTATACTTTCCTTTTTGGTGCTTAGGACTGTATACAATTGGCCCAAATAAACCAATTTATTATTACTTTTAATGTCATTTGAGGATCTGTTCTTGGAGGTCACATGGACTTGGGAGGAGCTCCTGGCTCCTTTTATCAGTTCTATGTGAAGATCAGTCAAAAGTCATGCTCTAGCATGTCTGGTTTCACTTGGAAGCATGGAGGAAATGTTTCTACTATGTTGACCCTCCACTTTGTAGACTGGACACTGGTTCAAATCCATCTGGTGGGGTCTCCATGGTCTCCCTGAACAAGACGGAGGTGACTTTTTAACCCTTTATTTTTATTGATATCTTGAGACATAATATTAATATACAAACCTATTATTTGTTGTGAGAACTTATTAAGTAACCAATACTTAGTTTTGTATACACAAAGAGAAATGAAGAACCATCTTAAACATACCAGTAGGAAAAGAATTAAGGATTAAAGAGAACATTTTGACTTGGATAAAATATTTTTAGTTTAACAGTTTCAGTTTGTGTGAGGCTTTACTTGTAAAATAATTTGATACCAAGTAAATTAATCTTAAGAAATACAATTTTGGGGGCTGGAGAGATGGCTCAGTGGATAAGAACACTGACTGTTCTTGCAGAAGACCTGGGTTTCAATCCCAGCACGGACATGGCAGCAGACAGCTGTCCATAACTCCAGTTCCAGGGGATCCAACAGCCTCTTTTGTCCTCTGTGGGCATTGCAGGACATGGGTGCACTTACCGACATACAGGTAATACACACACATAAAATAAAAATAACATAAAAAAAGAAAAAATATTAAGGAATGTAAGTTTATGTAGGCCATTTATAAACAAAATGGACAACTTAACACCTTTTGAGAATAAACTAGAACCAAAAAGGTACTTAACAAATAGGATTTTTATATAACTAGAGACCTAGAGACACTGTTCAATAGATTTAAAAATGATTAGGGTACCTAGAGTTATAAGGCCTTTGAATGTAAATTTTTACTTGTGTATTTTAATTAGGCATGCCAGAAACAAAACCAATAATTTTTGTGCAAAATAGAATGAAAAAAAACTAAAGTGGCCACAGTTTGAAATTATCTTGACATAAAGACATATAAGGACAAGTATCATGGACACAAATGGACATGATTACATGAGCTCTCAAACACATAGAAACATAAAAATACATGACAATTATACAGAATCTTAATACATGAAAACAATTATCATCGACATATGATGCAATTATAAAAAAAACTAGGTGCATCCAAGACACACTACTTATAGTGTGAGATGTTGATGTCTAGTCCTGAAATTAGCCATGGACACAGGGAATGTTTATTTCAGAGATAGTAGAGTTCTTAGTACCTCCAGGGCAAGAACCCCAAGTGCTTTTCTGGTTTTTCTTTTATTGGCCTTGTAAAACAACTACAGCATAAGAATCTGAAGTACAGTACGTGATTTCTCATAGGACATGAAGTTTTTTTTTTCACTTACTTTTCCCCAATTATTATCTAGGTATAAAGTTTTGTCATGGCTACTGACTGTGTTTAAGGTTTTGGAATAACAAGCTCAAGATGAAGGTTGTGGTGTCGGCCACTGACCGACACCTCCACACAGCTCCTGGTGTGTAATGAACTTTGTGGCAATCTTCTACCTTGCTTGTGACTTTCCAAAGCAGCTTGTCTAGTTAACTCTATGTTGTCCAATCCTTTTTTTCTTATACTGTTTGGTTCCCTGTGCTCGAAGAGGCCTTTGAGTTTTTTGACATTTTGAGTTAGCAATTTTAAAAGCCAAGGTCTGTATATATAGGTCTGTAATAAAAGATCTTGCATCTCAATGTGTGAGACAACTTTAGCAATGGCAGCTCATAAACTAGACAAAAATATGTATGTGGCTTCTTAGCTGATTTTATAATTTTAGTATAATTTTAATAAATGATTCCGAGGATTGTCTAGGACTTGTGACTTTACCCATGCCCTAAGACCACGGAGCCTTACTTGGGAAATGGCAGTGTCATCATATTGAAGTTGTCTCTCAACTCCAAGTTGTGCTCCAGACCCCATTAACTTCTGCCTTTAGAATCACTTTAGCTAAAGCTTTCAAATCAAATAGTATTAATCTAAACTGTATAGCAAGACCTTGTAAAATTCCTCTAACATAAGTAGAATGTATTCCATAAGTAACCACTGTTTGTTTTATTTCTTTGATAGTTTTAAAAGTTACAGGAGTATGAGAAAATTGAAATGTCACTTTCTGATGGTCCTCATTTGGAGGAACTTGATTAACAGCCACAGGATAATTAAATATTATCTATATAACATTCTTTACAGGTTTTCTTTGAAATTCTGTATGTTTAAGTCCAGACTTGCACTTAGTCATATCCTTTTTCTTTACAGTTGTATATTTAGGATTAATGGAGGAGAGTAATAATTTTTAGTTTTTTCTCTTTTTTGTATTGTCATTTTCTTTCTTTAAAAGTTCCTTATTGAGATTTAGATATTTTTCTTTCATACTTAGAAGATGAGGTCTCTGTTTCATTGGTCTTTTTAATTGTCTTAACCTAAGGACCAGGAGAAATGGGAATTATCTACCCTCACTAATGGGCTCTCTTTAAAGACTTCATAACCAGTGTCCATACTCTATAGTTTAAAACAGTCTTTCCTTGAGGATGGAACCAATAACAATTTTTTTTACCTGTTTAAATAACTGCTTAAAAGTTTTATCTTTTGCTTTGATTCCCCCTCCTTACCGGAGGGCTTTTAACAAGTGGATATATTGCTCATCCACTGTGAATTTCTCATTTTACTTTTACTTTTTTAATTTACTTTGCCAACTATTTCTGAAAGTTTTGCTTACCTCTGAGCATACTATTTCCCTTTTGGTTCCACTGCCTAAACTTGAAGCACAGTCACCTTGAATTATTTTCACCTCATTCCTTGAACCTCTTGTTCAGGCACCAGCTATACAGACTCAGGTCTCCTGGTGGACAAATGGAAAGAGTGACGGTGAAGGACTCAACCCTCTGATGGAGGAGAAGAGTGAGTTTAATTCCTTAACCGTTCTTTTCATACTCTCAGAACTACAGTTACAAGTTTGGTGTTTGTGCCAGGATACGTGAAAGAATTGGTTTCACAAAGAACAAAACAGATTCTACTGTTTTACATTTAATGGTGATCAGTAGGCTACAAAGAGTATATTAGTTTCTTACACAATATATAGATTTTTGCCAATTTTCAGGAAGGCTAGTCAACTGGTGATTAAATTTAGCATTAAATAGTCATCCTATGTTTTGCAGTATCATGATTTTGGCTTATGCTCTGATCTATGACCGAGGCAGCATTGTACCAAGCCCAACATTATTGTCTTCAAGAAATGTCCAGACCTCGTCCCTGACCATTCTTAACCTCTTCCTTGCTGTTCTCCTTCACATGCTGAGTCCTGCTCATTCAGGTATTTGTACCCAAATGTCCTTCACTGTAAATGCGCCCACTGGAGTCGAATCAGCCCATCCAGTGGTTGTATGTAAGTCATACTCTCCCTTACCCAGCAGCAACCAGTCTCAAATAGTTCTCAGTCTATTGCTTGCCTGTCATCTATTTCTTGCTTTCAGGCCCTTGTTTAATTGAGCTGACATGGGTCCTGCATTTGATGTCACTGCTGCTGCAGGCACACATGAGCAAGCCTCCATTGGCCTGGAAGCCTCCATCTCATATGTCCATGAATCAGCCCTGGCTCTTACAATCTTTCCGCCTCCTCCTCTGCAATGCCTCTCAAATCCTGAGCTCCAGAAGCCTGACAGAGGCGTCCCACACAGAGATAAGTGCTCTGTAGCCCCTTCCTCCCCGCACATTAGAGAAGCCGTAAGTTTCTGTGTCAATCACCATCTGCTGTATAAGGAAATGTCTCCGGTGAGAGCTGAAAGATGCATTAATTTTCAACAGTGGGTGAGAACCTGATCCAGCACAGTCCATTCCGATCATCCCTCCTGGGACTGGGAGTCTTTGTCACTCCAAGGAGGTCTCATCTATCTTGCACTGCATTCTCTGCCAAGCAGCTCCCAGGTATCCATATGCATTAATGTTCAGAAGCTCTCTATATGTATTTTTCATAGTTTCTAGGGCATCACTTTTCCCTCTAGGTTTCCTAGCCCCAATGCTTTTAATCTTGTCTGTGTCTCTTTGTAAAGGGTTCATGTGTGTGTGTATGTGCATGTAGATGTTTTTGTATGTGCACATGTGTGCAGGTATGCATGGGTCAATCTGTGCACATTTGAGTGGCCATGGGGACCAGAGATTGAGGTCACGTGTCTTCTATCAATGTCCCCCTTACTTTTTGAGACAGAGTCTCTCATTGAACCTAGAGCTTGCTGTTTTGGCTAGGCTTGTTGGCCAGTGAGCTCCCAAGATCTGCCTGTCTCCAACCCCTTTCAGCACTGGGGTTATAGGTATGCCACCAAACCTGACTTCTACTGGGGTGCTAGGAATCTAAACTCAGGTCTGCATGCTTGCACAGCAAGTACTTTACCCACTGAGACATCTTCCCATCCCCTCTTTGTCTATATTTTTATCATTAGTTTTGAACAATTTAATTAGTATATATTTTGGTAAGGGTGGACATTATGGTAGAATAGCCCATGGTAGAAGACACAGATCACCTCTTAGCCAGGAATCAAACTGAACAAGCAAAGGGACAAATTGCACATTTCAATTTGAGGGCACACACCCATGCCTTAAAAACGTCCCGTTAGGCCTTACCTCCTAAATCATCTACCCCCACCCAGTAGGACTGAAACAAATGAGGTAGACCCATCTTGCCCTAGGGTTATTTTATTTTTATTTATGTGTACATGTGTGTGGCTTGTGTGTGCAGATGCCCATGGAGGCAAGAAGAGGGTGTCAGGTCCTTTGGAACTGGAGTCAGAAGCAATTTTGAGCTGGCCAGTGTACCACATTGGGCTGGGAACCAAATTCTGGAAGAGCAACAAGTGCTCTTAATTGCTGAGCCATCTCTCTTAGCCCGTTATAGCACTGTTAAAAATCACTGTTAGTGCTAAGAATAAGTTCGTAAGTTATTGTAAGAATTACTCCAAAGGTTATTTTCTGGTAAACAAGCAAAGATGTTGGAGAAGGAACTCCCTAATTAGCAGACATTGTACTCTCCCTTGATGCTTTGGACTATCACTTAAGCAGGCAGACACGCTGCTCTTTTGCCAACAGACATTTTGAACACTCCATGGATGCCTTGAAGAAACAAACGGTTCAGTCCATGCAGGGCTATTTCATAGTTTGTACCATAATTTTGCTCGTAGAAGCCTCAGTGAACTGTTTCCACCCAGGCCATCTGAGACACATTTCCCTGGAGGCCCAGCAGTAAGGACTGCTATGACTGATACAAAAGGGACAGTGCAGCACCTGGTATAAGCATAAACCTCCATTTGAATGAGAGGTTGCTGTGATTGGTGCAAACACCCCTTTTTTGCCTATACAACCAACAATTCAGCTCACTTGCTGTTATGATTTGAATCTGAAGTATACCTCGTTAGGCTCATGTTTTGAATACTAAGTCTCAAGCTTGTAGCCGTGCTTTAGAGGCTATGGACCCTTTAGGAGGTGGACCTTGGCTTGTTGAAGTAGATCAGTAGGAGCTTCGAAGCTTATACCTGGGTTCCAGGGTGTTCATGCTGTTTTCTGATCCATCTTCCACAGGCTGAGGCCCACAGTGTATTAACAAAAATGGAAATTTTTAAAACCAAAATCAAAATAAATCTTTCATAAGTTGTTTGCAAGGTATTTGGAGTGATGAGAAAAGTACCTAATGGAAAACTGGTCCCAAGAAATGGGATCTTTGGCTTGATAAATATGATTGTGTGGTTCTTATGTCTTCAGAACTGTTTTGTGGGAGGAATATGGATGAGTTTAGAGATAATGTTTGATCAGGTTTGACCAGGGACACATAAAAATGAAAGATGAGAGGCAAGCTTAGGAGCAGAGTGTTCTTTATTAAGAACACTGAAGGGGGCTGGAAAGATGGCTCAGTGGTTAAGAGCACTGGCTGCTTTTGCAGAGGACCCAGGTTCAATTCCCAGCACCCACATGGTGGCTAACAGTCATCCATAACTCCATTTCCAGGGAATCTGACACCGTGTGACCTCTGTAGGCATTGGATGACATGGGTTCCCCTACCTACATGCAGGCAATACATGCATACACATGTTTAAGAAAGGCACAACTGGTGGGCTGCTTCTAGGGGTTGAGTGATTGGAAAAAGGAGAAGGTGGGTAGGGCTAGTGCCAGTGACACGGTTTAGAGGTTTTGAGACAATGGGGCTGTTATTTGTATTCCCAGATAACACAGTCCTTGGGATGGGAGTTTTACACAGTTCTGGGTTGGAAATTACCTAGGATCTTGAGATTTACCTAAGGTTTACTCAATTCAGAATGGGACCCTTTGGAAGTTAGCCCAGGGGCCCTTTATTTATTTATTTGTTTGTTTACTTGTTGTATTTGTTTTTGTTTGTGTGTTTATTCACTTGTTTTATTTGCTTGTTTATTTACTTTATTTATTTATTTGTTTGTTATGCGCCACCACACCTGGCTATTATTTATTTTTATGTGTATGAGTGTTAGGTCTGCATTATGTAAGTGCACCCACATCGTGTAACGCCTGCAGAGCACAGCAGAGGGCATCGGATCCTCTGGAACTGGAGTCATGGTTGGTTATTAGCCACCGTGTGAGTGCTGGGATATGAACCCAGGTCTTCTGCAAGAACAGCTAGTACTCTTAACTGCAGAGCCATCACCCTAGCTCCTTTCAAGTCCAGGCATTGTTTTCCTTCATTTACAATAGAGATGGGGCTAATCAGGTTTCAAAGGGAAACCAGGACCATACCATAAAATAGACTAGAGGCCATTTGTTTTATTCTGGCAAAGAGCCAACTACATTTAGACCATGTCTTGAAATTTTGAGTAAGGCTGAATTCAAAAGCAGTGGGCTTATTTATTTGGTGGAGAATTTTAAAAGCTGCTTAGCATTCAGGCTTGGTTTGGTTGTTGCTGGTTATGTATCATCTAGCTTTAACTGAGAATCTAGCAAAATGCAGAGCAGAAAGATGTAAAAAAGCATGTAGTTTGGCAAGGAAAATAGATGGAATGCCTATAATTTAAGATTAAAGCCACTGAAGGAAATTTAACACTGTATTGGGACAATAGGAAATTTGCCTTGAGACACTTTCCAAGACCCCAGGATATAAATATGCAAAGCATTTGAATTTCCTTTGAAGTGTTTCCCCAAGATCATCCATGCAGGCACACCTGCTCCTGCCACTGTGATCCCAGGGCATCTGGCCACTTGTCAGGCTAGGAAACTTACATTTTCCATGCGTGGGCAGGATGCAAGTTACTGGGTGATCGAGGCTTGCACTAAGGTTCTAGAAAAGAGCCTATGAGACTAGATAATGTGCTTGATTCCCTCCAAGGGGCTCCTGAATGGGCCAAGTGTGAAGCTGTTGAGGTGAAGCCTGAGCTACAAAGTAAGCTCTAGGATCTTGGAGGTGTCAGGTACATGAGACATCTACTGAGGAAAATTACAAGCACCGAGTGGAGGTAGCCCAAGAAAAGCTTCTGAAACCATGAGCCAAATAAAGTTTTCTTCCCATAAGTTCTCCATTGACATTGTGTCGCAACAAGGAGAAAAGTGAGCAACGTACTTTGTAAGGCGATTGGGCGGTATCTGTCTTCTTGTGCCACTTCACCAGAGTTGCAGTTCAGCCCTCAAGAGGCTTCTCAGGTAGCCTTCCTCCCAAACATTCAAAAGGGTGAGGTGAGCTGATAACATGGAAAGATAGAAGGGGCGGAGGAAAGGCAGAGGCAGGGGTAGCAGAGCACCTGTGACAGCAGAGAAGGCACAGAAGCAGCAGGGAGCTGGCTGCTTGGCAGCTGAAGAAGAGGGGAGCTGCGCACTGGTCAGCCTGAGTTGCTGCTTCATCAGCTGCAGAAGAGGTAAAGCCACAGAACAGGATCTGTCAAGGGCTGAGGAATCTTGCTACCTAGGCCCACCCAGAAGAGTCCATGCCTAGGGTTGAGGAATCTTGACTTTTGTGGCCCACTTAACAGTGGTAGCACTTGTAAGGCTACCTGAGGCTTTCACGACCGTTAGAACAGAAGACTGCTACTGTTTCTGCTTGTCTGATGCTTCTGCCAAAGCCACCAAAGACCAGCACTTGAATTGCTTCTGTGCCCTCCCACCAATCCTATCCAGGAAGAGTTAAGGGAGCATAGATAGCTGTTTGATAACATCGCTAACCTGAAGACCAAACTGTTAACACATGGGCTTGGGGGAAATAGTTATTTAACCTGTAACAAGACCCATTTCTTCAAATAATTTTGTCTCCCACTCCTCCTCTTTAGAGGCTACTGTTGTTGGTATTTAGGCTGCTAAAGGTTTATTGTGGATTACTAATGATCTGTCCCTTGTTTTCAGCCTCTACTTTGAGTAGTCTCTGTTGCTTTGTCTTCAACATGTCTCATTTGCTGATAATTCCCTTCAATGTATTTGTTTTCATTTTAGCCCCTCCAATAATCTTTTTCGAATTTCTTTTTTGAGACAATGTTTCTTATAGTGTAGTCCCAGCTGATTTAGATCCTGCTATGTAGACCAGGCTGCCCTCAATCTCACTGAGATCCACCTGCCTCTTCCTGAGTACTGAGATTAAAGGCATGTGCCACCATGCCTGACCAAGACCTATAATAACCTTATTTCTTAAAATTTAATTTGGGTCATTTTTCTGTTGCAGATGTCTCTACTTAACATACTTAACCTCTACCTTCTTGAACACTTGAAATACAGTGACAATTAACTAGTGTCCTTGTCTCCTACGTCTATTGTATGCATAATCCCTGACTTAATTTCAGTTGATTTCTATTTCTTCTCATTCTAGTTTGTATTCTGCCCCCCCCTCATTTCCCTCTCCCTGTCTTTCCTTCCCTTCCTCCCTGTCTGTCTTTGGAGACAAAGTCTCATGTCTCCAAGATGGTCTTCTGAATATGTAGCATAGGTTGTAGCTCAGACCTAAGTAGAGGTGGTGTGGCAGGGTCACAGGGCAGTTCCCATCAGGGATGAGATCTTCCTGTGCACGTTTTCATCAGCATCTGTTGTCACTTGTTTTCTCTTATTGACTTTTTGTCTTGTTTTGTTTTGCTTTGCATAGTTGGGTTTTTGAGACAGGGTCTCCTTGTAGCCCCAGGTGGCCTAGAACTTGCTATGTAACCCAGGTTGGCCTCAAACTCACAGAGATCTCACTGCTGCTACCTCCTGAGTGCTGGGATTGAAGGTGTATGCCACCACACCAGGTGTTTTGACTTATTTTCATTCTTTAATGTCCCCACGTGTGTGTAAACTACACTTGGTCATTTTCACTGCAGTGCTCTCTTCCTCTTCCCCCCTCCCACCAACCCTCTTTCCCCAAGTCTCCCTTTCACTTTCCGTGGATTTTTTGTTTTGCTTTGCTTTTCGATGGCCCACTGAGGGTCACTGAGGGTTGTTTGCATGCACATGGATGGGAGTTTATTCACAGGAGCAGAGGCAAGTTACCAGAAGCTACCACTGAAACAAATAGAATGCCCTTCCTTTCAATGACTTTAACTACCAATGGTTCCTCAGGGAGGGCTAGGAATGCTCACAAGCCCATTTTGTGCACATCTTGTGCAGGTAACAGAGCTGCTGTGAAAATGAGTCTTGTTTCATTGATGATAGACCGTCTGACTGGAGTGAGGTGGAATCTCTTTAATTGAAGCTCCCTCATGCAACAGAGGGCCAGGAAAAAGGAATACAAAAGGTCACAAAGGGCGAAAGTGTAGACTAAGAGTGCAGAATGCTGGTCCTTAGACATGACTCCTATATTAAACTATACCCACCCAGGGCTCAAGAACAATTGTGGAAGGGGGGGCCAAAAGATTGTAGGAGACAGGGAGGAGGTAGATGACCATATGGAAATAGAGTCCTACAAGCTCCTGAGACCTTGCTCATTTGAACCTACAGCAATGGTGTCAGCATGAACCAGACACATGCAAACTCAGACAAACAAAAACCCCACCGTAGAACTGGGGAAATGGACAGCCGACCCCAGTCTTAGCTGAAGAAATACTGGCAACTGATTACTTCTGGGTGACAAAGAGCTAATCTTCCTAAAGCAATAGACTCTAGATAAGCTGGTTAGACCTCAGTAGGTGAACTTGCACTGAGGTACATCTGGGGACACTTGACACAATAGGCCTTAAGAAAAGTGACAGAATGTATGAATTCCAGTGGGGGGTATGGGAGGGTGCCAGTGGGGAAAGGGTTATAAAGATGATTAAGATTGAGATGTTCTGTATGAAATACACTATCTGATTCTGTATAGTTTTTTTTTTCTTATTTCATTAAAGTGTACTAGACGACCATCTTCAAAGAAAGAGTTTGGGGAAAGATAGATGATACACAGACATTAGTAAATAGGTGATTGATAAATAGGTGATAAATACATGATGGATAAATATAAATACATGGTCGATGAAAATGTAAGTCAATAGTTAGGTTATAGACAGTTGATGGATGGATAGGTAGGCAGATATATTATAGATGATATATTATGGATGACCGCAATAGGACAGATGATAGATACTAAACAGCTGATAGATAATGATTAATAATAGATGATAGCTATTATACATGGATGACAGATGATGGATCAATAATTGATATATGGATGGATAGACAGTAGATGATAAATTGATAGATGTTACTTAGTGTTTTGTAAACATCTATATTTCTCTTTCCTTCTTGATCACCTCCTACTAATCTCACTTTTACTCTCACACTGTTCTTTCCAGTGGGTATGATGCCATCTGATTTCTAAGAACACAGATTACTGTTTTCTAGGTCTCTGGCTCCCTGCTTGTCTCTTCTCTACTACATACCTGCTTTGCTTCCTGATCTTGCTCTTCTGAGTGTCTTCTACGAGATGTTCTCCACAGGGTCTGGTGATCCCCAGCTGTTCATTCCTAGTTTATAAAGTGCAGCATTACACACTGATTGGAATCTGAGCAGTGGATGTTGGGTGGGGGCTCTTGACTGGTGGATAGAAAGCCAGGCTCTTGAGAGGTGGCAGCAGATGGCAGCTCTTGGTGGCGTTGTCCCTGGGGAATGTTAACTGCAGTGTCTCCCCAGGTGAAAACAGGGTTGCCTGGTTTATGCCTTGGTGGAGTAAAAGCCAGCCCCTTCTGCCTGACCTTCACAGACTCATGCTCAGGGCTCTATCTTCCTTCTGTGAGACCCACTGTCCCTAAACTAGGGACAATTCACTGCCCATTCACAGGCTGGATTGTGCCTCTTCCTACCTCAATTTCAAATGTAGAAATCCTAATCCTAACATGTAAAAAGGTGAATACAGTTAGACACAGGGTTGTTGGAAGTGCAGTTACAAAGCTGTTATTTGGCTGGGTCCAAACTGTTGTTCTTATAGAAAGGGCAAGTTTGAACATAAACATGCACACAGAGATTAACACTGTATGGAAATTGAAGTCACACTGCCACAAGCCAGTGACCCAACAGAAATCGGAGAGAAGCCATGGGCAAATGCCTCATAGGCCTTCAGGATTTATTGCCTTCATCTTGGA
>NW_008358011.1:5246-6556 GCF_000622305.1 Nannospalax galili | reverse complement strand
TAAACAGACCCATAACACAAAAAGAAATAGAAATAGTAATACAAAATCTCCCAACTAAGAAAAGCCCAGGAGCAGATGGATTTATAGCACAATTCTATCAGACATTTAAAGAAGACCTGAATCTAATACTACTTAATTTATTCAAAAAACAGAAATTGAGGGAGAACATCCAAATTCCATCTACAAAGCCAGCATCACTCTAATACCAAAGCCAGGTAAAGATACAACCAAAAAAGCAAACTATAGACCCATATCCTTAATGAACACAGATGCAAAAATTTTCAACAAGATACTTGCAAACCACACAGAGACACACATCAAAAGGGGCATTCACCATTATCAAGTCGGCTTTCTCCCAGAGATGCAGGGATAGTTCAATATACATAAGTCAATAAAAGTCATAAATCATATAAATGGACTCAAACACAAGAACTATATGGTTATCTCAATTGATGCAGAGAAGGCCTTTGACAAAAGTCAACATGCGTTTATGTTCAAAGTCCTAGAGGGAATTGGACTGGAGGGAACATGCCTTAACATAATTAAAGCCATGTAACAAACCCATAGCCAACATCATTCTAACTGGAAGCATTCCCATTGAAATCAGGAACCAGACAAGGCTGTCCACTATCCCCACTTCTCTTTAACATAGCACTTGGGACTCTTGCAAGAACAATAAGAAAAGAGAAGGAAATTAAAGGAATAATAATTAGAAAAGAAGAGATCAAATTATCCCCTTTTGCCGATAATATGTTATCATATATAAAGGATGCCAAAAATTCTACCTGAAAAGCTCTAGAAATTATTAACTCATTTAGTAAAGTGGCAGGCTACAAAATTAACCTACAAAAGTTTGTAGCCTGTCTATATACCAATAACAAGTAATCAGAGAAACAGCACATGGAAACACTCCCATTGACAATAGCTGCAAAAAAATAAAATATCTCAGAGTAAACCTGACCAAAGGCATTAAAGAGCTCTACAATGAAAAATTTAAGTCTTTAAAGAAAGAAATTGAGGAAGATCAGAAGATGGAAGGACCTCCTATGCTCGTGGATTGGAAGAAATAATATTTTGAAAATGACCATCCTACCAAAAGCCATTTATAGACTCAATGCAATGCCAATCAAAATCCCCATGACATTATTCACAGATTTGGAAAAAAATCCTAACATTTGTATGGAAGCACAACAGACCCCGGAGAGCCAAAACAACCATGAGAACTAAGATCAATGCTGGGGGGATTACTATACCAGATTTTAAGCTGTACTACAGAGCTATAGTCATAAAAACAATATGGTACTGGCATA
>NW_008358011.1:0-1541 GCF_000622305.1 Nannospalax galili | reverse complement strand
GAAAAACAGCATGTTCAGCAAATGGTGCTTGCAAAACTGGATCTCCACTTGTAGAAGAATGAAACTAAACCCCTATCTTCACCCTGCACAAAAGTAAATTCCAAATGGCTCAAAGACCTCAATGTAAAGCCTGAAACTCTGAAACTATTAGAAGAAAACATTGGGAAAAACATACAAGATATAGGTGTAGGAAAGGATTTTCTTAACTGGACATCAATTGCTCAGGAAACAAGGGCAAGAATTAAGAAATGGGACCTCATTAAACTAAAAAGCTTCTTTACATCAAAGGAGACAACCAAGGAAGCAAACAGAAAACCCACAGAATGGGAGAAAATCTTCACCAGTGACACATCTGACAGAAGTTTAATAACCAGATTTTTATTACGAACTCAAAAAATAGAGAACCAAGACAAGAAGCAACGCAACTAAAAAATGGGCTAAGGAGCTGCAGAGAGTTCTCAAAAGAAGAAGTAAAGATGGCTATGAAACATCTTAAAAGATGTTCAACATCACTAATAACTAGGGAAATGCAAATTAAAGCCACTTTAAGATTGCACCTTACCCCAGTCAGACTGGCTAAGATCAAGAGAACAAATGATACCAAATGTTGGAGAGGATGTGGGGAAAGGGGAACACTCATCCACTGCTGGTGGGGCTGCAAAGTTGTTCAACCCCTATGAAAGCAATGTAGAGAACTCTTAAAAAACTACAAATAAACCTACCATTTGTCCCAGTTATACCACTCCTTGGCATATACCTAAGAGATAGAAGCAACCTAAGTGTCCCTCATTTGATGAGTGGATAATGAAAATATGATTCATTTATAAAATGGAGTTTTACTCAGCAGTTAAAAAAGATGAAATCATGAAATTTGCAGGTAAATGGATGGAACTAGAAACTGTTATACTAAGTGAAGTAACACAGACTCAGAAAAAAAATCGACATATGTTAACCATGGTGTTTTATATATGAACATTATTTTGAGTTTTTGTAAGTGTTAATATGGTTTTATGGCCTAAAGAGTATCTAGTTTTTAGAAGGTTCCATGGCCGCTGTGCAGACCCAGGCATTAGATGGGAAATTCCAGAGATATGTGTTAAGTCTATTGATGTATGGTCTGTGTTAACTCTGAAGTTTTTTGAATTATTTTCCCCTCTGGATGATCTGGAAGTTCTTTATTTTTCTCCCATACTCTTCAGGCCCCCTTCTTTCCTACATATCTCTTTCCCATATCTATGATTTTGTGGTTTCTTTTGTGTCTTCAGGGTTAACATGACCTATACATCAATAGACAACATTTAAACTCCATATTTAATTGGAGTTTGGTATGAGTTTTTTATATATTCTACTTACTGATCCCTTGTCAAATACATAGCTTTTAAATATTTTCTCTCATTCAGTGAGATGTCTCTTCACTTGACTAACAGTTTCCTGCACAAAATTTTTAGTTTTCGATAACCCATTTTTAAATTGTTGGCTTTATTTCTTACGCCGCTGATGTTTTATTCAGAGAATCATTACCTGTGTCCACATGTTAAAGC
>NW_008358010.1:0-1090 GCF_000622305.1 Nannospalax galili | reverse complement strand
ACACATTCCTCATATGTTAAGGAGCAGAATGCCAGAAACTACACTATAGGACATGCAGGTCTCTTATAGCCTCTGCTTCCTCTGTTACTTCTTCCACCAGGATAATCATTTAAGCAGTTAGAAATCCAACTTTCTTAACATCGCTAATCTATGTGTCTCTACCATTTCAGAAAATGTATATACACAGGCACACCACCACTAGGCTAATACTTTCCCCATGCAGGAACATTTTGAATTGTCCTAAAAGTACATTTAAAATATACAGAACTTGGATTTTTAATGATAATTTGTAAGTGGGTAGAATCTGGTCTTCTTGTCCACAAAGCTGCAACAAGTCTATGATGTCTTACCCCAAGCAGAATGAGACAACTACCGTAAGGTAAAGTCACAAGAACCATTCAGTCAGCCCCTTTATTTGGGGAATTACAGGTTCTGAGTTCGGGTTTCATACTTAATAGAATGTATGCTGCTGCTGCCGAGTTGGACTTTTCCCCCATGACGGGAGGATGACAATTCATTCTCGGGTAGATTGTCTAGTCAGTCATGCTTCTTGGTATGAAATTCCACATTACAGACTTTTAGAATGGGAATCTGGCCATCCCCCAAATCTCCAACATCTTAGTGTATTTTTACATCCCTAATATGCATATTGCATAAATTCTAAGACCTTGTGAGTTATATAGAGCATGAATACTGAATGCATTCATGAAACATTTTTGAAGGGAGCCCAAGAGTATGCCTTATTCATGTGGTGATCATTTAACACGTACTTACAACTTCCTTAAAAGAAAAGGCTAGAGAGGAAAATGAATCTCTTGTGACATGCCTGGGTGAACTCCACGTCATTCTGGTACTCTGCTGACTAAGTAACACGGTTTTCCTTTAAAAATTACATTGTATGCATGTGTAAAATTTTCAAAGGATTAATAAAATACTGCAGTAATGAATTACAATAATTATTTACTTTCCTCCTTTACAAGGGGAGAAACAATAAAATATCAATCTTGAAATTACTAGGCTCTGTTTAGCCAAGAAAGTTTAGAATATATGCTGAAGAAAACGATTGACATGTAGGGATATGAAAATATCG
>NW_008358009.1:0-264 GCF_000622305.1 Nannospalax galili | reverse complement strand
ACCCCAATTCTATCCAAAGGAATACTGACAATGGATTGCCATTGATTAGGAACAGCTGTTCCTCCTGGGACAGGGACCTCTGGCTGACTAGATTTACCAGAAAGGCAGATGGGGGGAATGGATGGGGGTGCTGACAGCACAGTGGACAGTGTCGGGGATAGCAGAGTATGGAGGCTCTAGTGGGAGAGGAAGTCTGTCTACCTGATGAGGTTTTATTCATGCTCAGATGGCAAGGAGCTCAGAAGGTGGGTGACTGTGACCAGT
>NW_008358008.1:4705-5815 GCF_000622305.1 Nannospalax galili | reverse complement strand
TGTAACTCCAGTTCCAGGGGATCCAACACCCTCTTCTGTCCTCTGTGGGTATTGAATGCAGGTGAACTTAAACACATGTGGGCAAAACACTCATACACATAAAAATACAGGGCCTGAGCCCAGCGGGGTGGCACATGCCTTTAATCCCAGCACTTGGGAGGCAGAGGCAGGCATATCTTTGTGAGTTCAAGTCCAGTCTGCTCTACATAGTGAGTTCCAGGACAGCTGGGGCTACAGGGAGAACCTGTCTCAAAAAAACCAAAATAAATAAAATAAATAAATAAATAAATAAATAAATAAATAAATAAATAGAGGCTGGAGAGATGGCTCAGAGGTTAAGAACACTAGCTGCTCATGCCGCGGACCCGGGTTCAGTTCCCAGTACCCACATGGTGGCCAACAACCATCTGTAACTCCAGTTCCAGGAGATCCGATGCCCTCTTCTGACCCCTGAGGGCACTGCACTTACATATATGCAATGTGTGTGGGCAAGAGAGGACAGAGAGGGGAAGAGAAAAGGGGGGTTGGCAGACAGAGGAGTTTAAGCATTTGCCAAGGGTTGCAACCTTGTGTTTGAAATCTAAGCACAGAAGCCAGCACTGAATTCAATGGCCTGCTGATAGAATGGCGGCTTCAATCTACATGCAGCAAGTGAAACCACAGACCAGGAAGAGACTCTGTGTTGGGTGAGGCAGGAGCAGGTGATCTCCCAAACACATTGCTGCTGATATAATCATCATCCACTTAGGGAACACATTGCTTACTATAAGGAAATGATACGATTTCTCTTTGTGTTTAATGAGGATCATACTTTACTTCTTACCCTTGCTGCTACAAAGTTCAAAGGCAAACTTAAAGAAGCTCCCATTGAATAACTGTCTGTTGTCCCGGATGCATGTCAGAGTTCTTGTTTTTTTTCCATCTTGACCCTGGACTGTGAGTTCAGTTTTACCCAGTCTTAAGTTTTTACACAGCACTTACATGCTTATTATAAGTGTTCTCACAAGGCTTCTCAAAACCTTAGAGGAATAAAGTAAGGTATGCATGACATTAAAAAAATAATAATTTACCTGGGATGGGCTTTCATCTGCTGTACCATACAGATTCTTT
>NW_008358008.1:0-1531 GCF_000622305.1 Nannospalax galili | reverse complement strand
AAAAAAAAACCCAAACCAGAAAGAATGGAAACGAAAGAAAAAGCAATTAACCCAAGCAGTACACGCTTCAGAAAGACTGGATTTCAATTTCAGGTGTGGAACATAGTTGGAAATGTGAATTCCTAGTCAACATCCGCCCCACGGGTTTTCTCGTATCTTGGGAAATTGCACCTTTGAAAAAAAGAAAAGAAGAAAAAAAAAGATTTTCTGCTTTTTATCAATATCAAGCAATAAAAGATAGTTTTAGAAACTTAGAAAAAATAAGCTTGCTCTCTAGTGAAATCAAGTTGAGGTCCCTTTCTAGAGTTGTAATTATAAATGCAAACAAGGCAACAGAGACCGGCCTGAGCCTGACAGGGACATGGTGGGATCTGGAGAAGGAAGCTTAAAATTAGGTCAAGCGAAAATTTTCCTGTACTTCTCCTGCCTCCAGTTTGCCCTGAATGGAGCTGATGGAATCTCTCTCTGTGTCTATCTGGAAGCCCACAATACTGAACGCTTCATTTCTTATTGCCAGACTTGGACCAGAGTGATCAAAAGCCCAGTTCCAGCAAAGCAGGAGCTGGAAAAGAACGGAAAGACAGCCCAGGCAACCACTCCACAACGGATCACAAAGGAGTATGCAAAAATACAACCAAATAAAACCTCTGCTCAGGAAGGAAGCATCTGTTATTATTTTGCACTATTTCTTCCCACCTCAAGGGAATTTCATTGGCCCTCACATCCCCTTTTCTTCCACTACCTAACACACAGCTATGGCACCCCTAAGCACCTGCCCTGATTCTAAGGCATTTACACAAGTATATATTTATTTGAACTAATTTTCTACCAAAGCCATTCACATAACTCGCTTCTTAACATATCTCCAAATAAACTAAAATAAGAGAGCCACGATTTTAAAAAGTCTACAAAATTAATTTTTAATTTAAAAGATGGTACAATAGCTTCTGGTAGAAAATAAAAAAGGATCACTTTAAAAGTGCTTTGAAGTTGTGCTGGAAGGTATCTTGTTAGTAGATAACATTTAGTGTCCATTGATGATACTGAATGTATAATTTAAAGTATTGTTGCACTCAAAAGACATTAAAATGCTTTCAAAGACATTAAATGAAACAAGATTTAAAGTAATATCTTGGTGGGCCAAAGGAACTGGCATGTTTTTCCCCTCTCAAGCAAATTGAATGGGCGTAGTTTTGACATCTGCATGGTTTGGTTCTTAATCTCATGGTTTTGATATCAGTCTCAAGCTGGCTAAGCTCAGATTTATTTATCTGCTTCTTCAAAATGGGACTCAATAAATGCAGCTTACCCCACTGATGGGCACCTTCTGTGTTGTGAGTAATCTTTGCTAGTAGATGACCCAAAGAGCTTTTCAGGATGATCAGCTGGGACGTCAAAGAAAAATGTTTGTCTTTCCATACATTTATTTTTACTTGTGAGAATCTTTTTCTTTACTTATATTGAATGAAGAGGAGTTGTGTTAGAATTTCAAACCACAAATATCTTTAAAAATTTGTATTTCAAAAATTGA
>NW_008358007.1:867616-868723 GCF_000622305.1 Nannospalax galili | reverse complement strand
TTTATAAAATAATTTGAACAGTATCTGTCTGAAAATGCATGGTTATTATTACTGTCAACTTCTGCTATCAGTTTTAACAACATTATCAATATTTCACAAAGTATAAAGTCCAAAGCAAGGGCTAGAGAGGTGGCTCAGCAGTTAAGAACACCGGCTGTTCTTGCAGAAGACCCGGGTTCAAATCCCAGCACCCACATGGCAGCTAACACTGTCTGTAACTCTAGACATTGCACGACATGGGTGCACTTACATACATGCAGGCAATACATGCATACTGATTAAATAAAAATAAAAATATATTTTTAAAAAGTCCAAAGCAAACAAAGTTTTAAGAGTTGCTTTTGTGGCTTTTCCAGTAAGATCTATTGCCTCTGAACTGCACAGTTGTTCTTACCTCACAAAGCATTCATGTGATGAGGGGCAGAAAGAACTTTCCTCGAGAAGATTTACTGCAGGAGATGCTATTCTGAGGTTGGGAAGGGGATGAGAAGAGGCACAGGAATCCAGAATGCAGTGTGAGGAAAGGCTACCCCACAAAGCCTCAAGATTCCAAATAGCTTGGCTGGGAAACACTGTAAAAATGAGGACTGAAATAAAAGGTAGCAAGACTGGCAATCTGGAGAATTATGCAGCTTAAGGTAACTAAAGGGCCAATGCTTTATTAGCATGAACTGTTGGTCAGAGAGTCTTAGTACTGAGCTATATCCTCACTAGAAAGCCATAGAAAGAGAAGTGGGAGGATGGACAAGGTGATTATTAAGGAAATGGTCAAAATGACTGCACAGAACTGAAGGTGTATTTTAAATCTCCAGACTCGATAGGATGACCTGACATACGAAAGAGACCTTGGGGCTGAGGAGATGGCTCAGTGCTTAAGAGCACTGGCTGCTCTTGTAGGACCCACATGGCAGGATATCAACCACATGAAAATCTGAGTCCCAGAGGATCTGACACACTCTTCTGACCTCCATGGGCATTCCATACACATGTGCACTTATATACATGCAGGTGAAACACTCATAACATAAAATAAATGAAAAGAAAACAAAGAAAGAGGTGCCCTCTTCTGAGCTCTGTGAGCATTGCACAACATGGGTGCACTTACAT
>NW_008358007.1:828791-866616 GCF_000622305.1 Nannospalax galili | reverse complement strand
AGCAAATGAAAGCTCACGTATTTAAGAGGATAATAGTCATAGCAATGTTAGTTAAGTGTAATAAAGGTCGGAAATACTAGTTTGCATATATTTAAATATATTCTTTTTAATATGAATCTGGCAGCCCTATTAAACTTTAATAAGGTGGTATGCCCAGTTATATGCTAGTTATTGATTAAAACAAATCTTTAGATGGCAGTATTTGCAATATCTATGGAGTCTCAAAATTGCAAAATGATTCACCACAGGTTCACCTTAATGGACTATAAATACATAGTGGCCATAAAACAGATCTAATTATTATGCTTTTCTATCAAGTAGCCTCAGGTGTCAACAGAAGCACAGAAGGCCGGCTAGATGTGCATTGCTCTGATGTGAAAAGGCACTTGTTATGCCGACACAGGTGCCAATACAGCTACATCACAGAAACAAAATTAACTGCCTTGCTTGAATGTTTTCCAGATTCAAAAGCTCCAACTGGCTTTCAGAGGATCAGCACACACGGGCATGGGGCAGTAGGAATGCAGTGGGCTATGACGATACACATCATCACATATTCAATAGGCAGAGTAATAAATCTACGGACAGAACATACTTAAGGAAGTGCTGGAATGGAAAGTGTGTCAGTGTGGTGTGTGAAATATAATAAAAGATGCTACTTTCTGAAGCTAAATTATTATCACCCACTAGGATTCACACCTTGGCACCCTGCAGTCTGTGTGCAAAGTTTCTAGAACTAGGAAATTTGCTTTACCAGGATGAAGCCTCTAGTTTCCAGCTGGTACAGAGTGCTGAGCTAAGAGCAATACTGTTTTTTCTCATGGGTGAACCTCTGTACAGCAGCACTGACAGCAGAAGAGGTGGTTAAATACCAGGAGTACCTTTCTGTGCGGCCCCGGTGTGCACCTAGCTCAAGGAGGGCTGGTAACACGGTTCCTCTGACACTCAGGCCCCCTGGAGTCAAATCAACACAAGCTAGCCAAATAAATACTGCTAGCCACCATGCTTTTCTTCGTCAGTCATTTCAGCAATACTTAACTCGAGGGGTTGATACACTGTAACAAGAAAGCATCTAAGTTGGCATCATTCCACACCTAAGTTTTGTACCTTTTCATCTTTTCCAGTGAATGTCCCACCATTTTCTGATTTCTTGTTGACGGCCTGGGCTACACCAACAACCTGGGGTAAGGAGACAAATGTGACACCTTTTATTCATTGGCTATGGTTTCTGAGCAACCGTGTTTACAGAGAGTATTTCACAAGTGCTGTATAAACAAAAACAAAAACAAAGATGAAAAGTTAAACCTAGGCTCTGGGTGAGCTCTGTATCACTGGGTGCAGTACTGTTTTCTTAATCCTTTATTTATTTTTTTTTTTGAGACAGGGTCTCCCTGTATCCCCAGATGGCCTGGAACTCACTATGTAGACCAACCTGGTCTCCTTCTCACAGAGATCCTCCTGCCTCTCCTAGGTGAAGGGCGTGCACCACTGCGCTCAGCAGTCTTTTTTTCTTAGAGTGCTAATGTCCTTAACTTCCTGGAGCCTAAACTCTTGGATTCTGGAGCTTCACCCTGCATTCAAATGAACTAGTTGGTGAGTATGTTAAGCACAATATTCTGTATGGTTTTTAAGTATGAAAAAGCAGAAAAATTATTTACATTTCAAATAAAAAAGCTAATAAAACAAACATTTTACATTAATTGCAACCACTTCAAAAGGGCTAAGTGCTCCTGTACTAAAAACAAAACAGGACCCAGTGGCTAACTGCAGAAGGAATACAGTTGACTTGTTAGTGGACAAGAATTCCTAATGCAGGAATGTAATTCAACATCTTTTAAACTTCTGCCCTTGAACATTATTTGACCTTCAGCAGAATTATTTTTAGGAAAAGAGGTTACTGAAAAATGCAAACAGGAATTAAGGCCAAGCCTTCTTCCACATAGGTCAGAGGCAAGTGGAAGATAAAACTGTCCTAAAGCTGACTGGCTAAACTTGGTCGGTATGCCTTGAGTTCCACAGAAGATTCTGCAAGACCTGTGCCCTAGTTTGTTTCTCCACTGCTGAGACAAAACACTCTGACCAATACCAACTTGTGGAGGAAAGGGTTTATTTGTCTTACATCTCCCAGGTCACAGCTCATCAGGGAGTCCAAGGTAAGAACTCAGTGCAGGAACCTGGAGGCAGGATTTGGAGCACAGGCCATGGAGGAATGCTGCTTATTGGCTTGTTCCCCTGGTCCATGCTCAACCTGCTTTTTTATACAACCAGGCCCACCTGCCCAGGGGTGGCACCACCCACAATGGACTGGGCCTCCCACATCATTCAACAGTCAAGAAGATGCCCCACAGACACGGCCACAGGCAAGTCCCTTGGAGGCAATTCCCCAACTGAGGCTCTGTCAACCCAGGTGTGTCAAGTTGACACTAAAGCTATCCAGCACGACCTATACCAGCTGTCTAGGTCTAGCTTCAGTTGGAGTTATTACTTTGGTTTTATAAAGACTTTCAACTTACTTCAGCCCCCTCTCTCAATATGAATTCTACCCTTTCCTTCCTTTCCTAATTTAGAATCATCAGGATAAACACTTTAGGGGAATGCTGTCTTAATCAAATGCCTTTAATCCCAGCACTTGGGAGGCAAAGGCAGGTGGATCTCTTGTGAGTTCAAGACCAGCCTGGTCTATATAGCGAGTTCTGGGCCAGCTGAGGCTACAGGAAGATCCTGTCTCAAAAAGACAAATATAAATAAATAAATAAATAAATAAATAAATAAATAAATGGAGAGAAAGAAAATGTAAAATTTCCTCTAGGAGAAGGTATCAGAGAAAGGGAGTTACATTCTTGTCTGATAGGCAGCTTTCTGGTTCTCCCAACACCATCTCCCTTCTCCCTCTCTTTATTACATGGTAAAAGGCTAGTGCATTTTTTAAAAAAGCAGAATTATTCACTTATTCTAACTGCTTTTGTTGCCCTTGGTTAACTCTCCCTGACTTCATTTGATCCAAGTGGCCAGGATCACACCACAGCCCTTGTTGGTGTGTGGACCCACCCCGGAAGGACAGATGGCTAGGCTACAGCTCACCCTCCTGGCTGTTCTAAAAAACCACGTCACCACTGGGGTGTCATGGGGGTACCCCAAATACCACCTGAGTGAAACTGACCGAGGCACCCAAAACTCCTGATGACAAAGATGATGCCGATGATGATGAGACAGACCCAACATGTTCTGTGATAATATGGAAAAGATATTCAACAATGATTCAAAAGACCTGATATTAAAAATTTAAAAAAGGGTGAGAGAAAGCTCAGCAGTTAGGAGCACTGGCTGCTCTTGCAGAGGACCAGGGTTTGCTTCCCAGTACTCACATGGTGGTTAACAACCTCTGTAACTGTAAGTCTAGTTCCAGGGAATCTGACCCCCTCTTCTGGCCTCCATAGGCATTTCATACATGGGTACACTCACTTATATACATGTAGGCAAAATACTCGTATACATAAAAATACGTAAATAAACTAAAATTTAAATACTTCCTAATGGAATCTTGTTCCGAACACAAGTCACTTAGCTTTCTGTGTCTATTTCTGCAAAAGAGTACTCTATTTAAAGAGATTTTCTTGTAAAAATAACAATAGACTGCTGGAAATTGTTTTTAGAATCATTTTATTTTTATTATGTGTATTGGAGAGTGCTATGTGCACATGAGTGCAGAGACCTCAGACACCAGAAGAGGACATCAGATCCCTGGACCTAGGTGCTGAGATCTAAATTCAGATCCTCTGGAAGAGTAGTACATTAAGCACTAGAAGAGGGCATCAGAGGGACATAACAATAGACTGCTGGAAATTGTTTTTAGAATCATTTTATTTTTATTATGTGTATTGGAGAGTGCTATGTGCACATGAGTGCAGAGACCTCAGACACCAGAAGAGGACATCAGATCCCTGGACCTAGGTGCTGAGATCTAAATTCAGATCCTCTGGAAGAGTAGTACATTAAGCACTAGAAGAGGGCATCAGAGGGACACCTGGGGTGGGCAGGGACATTTGGGTGGTGGTGAGGATTGACTGTACACCATATTCTTGGACTAAAGACCTGGTTTACCACTAGTGTGATGTAGTTGGAGATAAGGACCTCGATGGAGATGACCGAGGAGGACACAATGTGGTCCTTGAGGTATCCCTCATCTAATTACATGGCAGAGTCACTGTAAGAGGTGGAAAGGGTGGGGACCAGAGGGATGGCTGCACCAGGGACAGTCATACAAGGACACAGCAAGATGCCAGATTCCAGGAAGAGAGGCCTTAGGAGCACCTGTGTGGCTGTGGATGAAGATCTGCTGTTAACTCTGTCTGTCCATGATATTCTGTCATGAAAACTTTATTCTCTCTGTCACCTACCTACCCTTTAACCTACCAAATATTTGTCTATTATCTGTCATCTATCTACTTAGTATCTTTGTTTCTACAATCTATCAAGTACCTACCTATATACCTATTCTATCTATCTATCTATCTATCTATCTATCTATCTATCTATCTATCATCTATCTATCTAATCTATCTACATCTATCTGTGTATCATCTATGTATATCTTTTTTTATCTTTTTGAAGCAGGGTCTCCCTGTAAGCCCTTTGAGACCATATATTACCTGTAAGTTACCACCTAGGCGCTATGTACCTTCTGTTTGTGTTCCTCACATATGAGTTTAAAGGCCCCCACCAAACTTGAACAAGGGGTTGACACCTCTATGGAAGGATCTGTAAAGTCCCACTAGAATAAGTTCCCTCTCCTCACCTGACTTTGGCTACTGGTCTCTCTTGATTTTCTGTAACATTTCCTGCACATACATCTGTACACCACATGCATGCAATGCCCTCAGAGGCCAGAAGAGGGCACCAGATCCCCCTAGAACTGGCGTAAACCATGGTTATCATTCGTCATGTGGGTGCTGGGAACAGAGTCCTGGTCCTTTAGAAGGGCAAGTGCTCTGGACCTTTTCTTTGGCTTCATGGGAGGTTTACTGATGTGGGGTGAAGGCTTTCTAGTGCTCTTACTTTGGGGTCACCCTCGTTCCTGTCAGCACCCCCCACCCACACTCTGTCAGTAAATCCAATAAACGCATTGGTTCCCTGAGGGTGAATCATTCTTTGGTTTGCACATTGTTTTTGTTTTCCCAGGGAAGGAATTCTTGCAACACACATGTATGGGTGTGTATAGCCCCCACCACGTGTGCATACATCACAGATACATACAGTACACGCTCCAACAGTGAGAGAGATTGAAAAATAAAGAAGAAATCACTGGGGCTGGAGAGATGGCTCAGCGGTTAAGAGTACTGACTGCTGTTGCAGAGGACCCAGGTTCGATTCCCAGCACCCACATGGCAGCTACAAACCGTCCTTAACTCCAGTTCCAGGGGAATCTGAAGCCCTCTTCTGACCTCTGCGGCATTGCACGACACGGGTGCACTCACATACATGCAGGCAATACACTCATACACATAAAATAAATATAAATAATTGTAAAAAAACCCCCAAAAATCACAGCTTCCGCGCCAACTGAGATCTGTCCTTGGTGCTGAAATCCACCAGGGGCCTGTGGTCTCAAACAGGTAAGGGAGACAGGTGAGACTACTACGCATATTTGTGGATAAAGTGAGACTGAGCCTTTTTCTTTATAAACAAAATGTCATGATTGGGAACATGCTGTGCTCACAGCCATATGTAAACAGGTGTTATGGATTTATTCCATCACCTGGCAGTCAGCTAACACCTGTTGTGTGTTAGGGACAGAGCTGGGGAAGGACAAAACAGAGCAGATCTGATGCATGCAGGACCCTGCACTCAAAGTTCCTCAGTCTGTGTTTTTTGAAGGTCCCAAGCAGAACATTATGTTTCTCATGCCATCATTTCCCCAACTGTGCACAGAGGTGACTACACATGAAATATGAGTAAGTGGGAGCCCGTGAGATGACTCAGTGTGTAAAGGTGCCTGACCCCAAGTCTGACGACTTGATTTCTATCCCCGGGGACCCACACGGTGGAAAGAAAGAACCAACTTCTGTAAATTATCCTCTGAACTTCACATATGTGCCCTGTCACTTGTCCACACCCACAATAAGGAACTAAATGTTAAAAATGAATGAGCCTTTTGGAGGCCTTGGGAGCAAAACAGACTCTATTGAAGGATGAGAATGAGAAAAAGAAGAGGTTGGGGCTGTGCTCATTGGCAGAATTCTTGCCTACCATTGGTGAGGCCCTAGGTTTGATCTCCAACAGTGCATTCTCTCTCTCTCTCTCTCTCTCTCTCTCTCTCTCTCTCTCTCTCTCTCTTCCCCCTTTCTCTCTTTCAAGGAAAAGAAGAAAGTTTGAAACACGTAAGAAAGATAAATTGGAACAATACTATATAGATGAAGGAGGAAAATAAAATAAAAAGAATGGGCATGTGAGATGGCTCAGAAGATAAAGGGGCTTGCCACTAAGCCTGATGACCTGAGTTCAATCCCTTGGGATCCACGTGGTGGAAGGAAAGGACTGACACCTGTAAGTTGTCCTCTGCCTTCCACACCTGTGCAGTGCCACGCTCACCTCCTCTCCCCAAGTAAATAAATGTAAATAAAAAGATTGCAGAATGTTAACAAAATAAATAAACCAAAAGAATGCAGACGGTTACATTCGATAGAAGAGTCTAGGAGGTTCTAGGCAGTGACAAGCTTCTCGATTCCAGCACACCGGCCTCTCCCACCACCTGAGGGCGTGTGTTTATGCTGCTGGGTGCGGTCCTCACCCGTGGTTCTCTTGTGCTTTTCCTACTTCGGGCTCTGATTGCCTCCCCAGCAGTCACAGTCTGCCCTTCCCTGTGCCCGTCCTGAGGTGAAGCTTCCCATATCTGCGTTTTATTCACTGCTTTACCACAAAAGTGAAGTAAAACCCTTGGTATGTACCAGAAGACTGGTCCTAATGTGTGGGAATAACTTTTAATTGTCATATCGATGGACATACTTCTTTTATAAAACAAAGAAAAGGTAACCGTGGGAACGAATGAATTCTGGACAAATGACTTTTACCTAACCTTGTAGCCAAAAAGTTAATCTTATCCTTTAAAAAAATATTTTATTTATTATCTTTATTTTATGTGTATGAGTGTATTGCCTGTATGAATGTGAGTATACCTGTGTTGTGCAATGCTGCGGAGGTCAGAAGAGGGCTTCAGATTCCTGTGAAACTGGAGTTAAGGACAGTTTGTAGCCGCCATGTGGGTGCTGGGATTCAAACCCAGGTCCTCTGCAAGAACAGTCCGTGCTCTTAACCACTGAGCCATCTCTCCAGCCCCTTAATCTTATGTTTTTAAATTAAAAATATTTTTAATATGTATTTTTATTCAATTTTTCTGCATTTCATAAAATACATGTTAATCATATTTAACCCCCCTTCCCTATCTGCACCTTTCCATACCCCCCCTAGATTTCATGCATTCCATCAAATATATTAAGGTCTACTGAGTCAGGTTTGTATACCCAGATGTCCCTCAGTGTGAGTTCATCTGGTGGAGTCTGTTAAACCTATCAAGTGTCATTCCTTTAAAGATGACCAACTGTCCCTCACTCAGCAGTGATCAGTTGCCACTTGTTCCTCAGGGAAGACTGGGGTTTCTTGCCCACTCCCCCAGCTCTATGCTGGGTTTTTGTTTGGTTTGAGTTTGCATGGGTCTTGTGCATGAGGACACTATTGGTGTAAGTTTATGTGAGCAAGTTACCAGAAGCCTGGAAATCTCCATTTCTTTTGGTCATCCACCACCTCTGACTCTTACAATCTTTCTGTCCCCTCTTCCACAATGATCCCTGAGTCTTGGGGTGGGTGAGGTTAATGCAGGAGTCCTATCAAAGGACACATGCTCTGCAGTCTCATATTCTCTTTATTTTGGCAAGTTGTGGCTTTCTAATTACCTTCTGTAGTATGAGGAAGCTTTCCTGGTGAGAGCTGAGAGAAGCACTAGTAATGCTCTCTCTGTTCTGCCATGTTCCATGAGCCTTAGGTGTAGAGGTTCCATTGTAGATGTGTCACTTAAGACTGGGCATTTCACAGACACTTATTCTCTGTGTGTGACCAGTTGTGGAACTCTGTAATAGTCTCCATCTGTCACAAAAAGAAGCTTCTTTGATGAGTGGTGACTGGTATGCTTGTCTGTAGATATAAGGATCCATATTTAGCACACAGTAAGGAACTACATGTTTGGAATGTGACGGATGTAGGGTTTTCTCTAGGATCGAAGACCTCTCCAGCCATGTGATTGGCTATGTTTACAGTACCACATATGAGTTCCCTCCACTGCATGGGATTTAAGTCTAATTAGATAGCTGTTGATTACCCCTGACATAAAATTTTCACTACTGCACTGATATAGTTTCCTGTGCCTGTCATTGTTGAGATTTACAGCTGTGTTGGACCATTGGTTGATTTTTTCCCCCTTAGCAGTTTGCATGAGTGTCCTCTTTTCTTTCAGCAAAGTGGCAGTTTACAAAATCAGTTTACAAAAATCAGTAGCCTTTTTATATGCCAGTAACAAGCAATAAGAGAAGGAGTTCATGGAACCCTTTCCATTCACAGTAGCTTCAAAAAATATCTAGGAATAAACCTAACCCAAGCCATTAAAGATCTTTACAATGAAAAATTTAAATCTCTGAAGTAAGAGATCAAGGAAGACATCAGAAGATGGAAGGACCTCCCATGCTCATAGATTGGAAGAATTAATATTGTGAAAATGACCATCCTACCAAAAGCAATTTATAGATTCAATAAAATGCCAATCAAAATCCCCATGACATCCTTCACAGGCTTAGAAAAAAAGCATCCTAAAATTCATATTTATTTTAATTTTTAATGTGTATGAGTGTGTCTTGCCTGCATGTAAGTGCACTTGTGCTGTGCAATGCCTGTGGAACCAAAAGGGGGTGCTGGATCTTTTGGGACTGGAGTTACAGATGGTTGTTAGCTGCCATGTGGGTTCTGGGATTTGAACTCAGGTCCTCTGCAAGAGCAGCCAGCGCTCTTAACTGCTGAGTCATGTCTGCAGCATGGGTGACAACACAATTTGCAGGCAGCTCAACAGGTTGGAGAATGTCTATTATAGGCAGCTTACTTGGTTGCAGGCTCTTCTAGGAAGTTCATTTTAGCAATCCTTAGGGTTTATATAGGTATGAAAGGGAGGGACCGTGTGAATCCAGTCAGTTTTAGGAATTTCTTGAACCTATTGAGTTGTTTACTTCCTGAGTTTTAAGGAGCTTCCCTGTGTGGAGGCCAAGTTCTGAGGCCAGGACCAGAGGGTGTAGAGGGCCCAGGAGATTAAGGAAGATTCACAGAGCCACTGGCAAATGCAGAATACTTCATTACCTCCTGGAAAGTGCACACAGACAGCTGGACAGGTGGACACTGGGCAGGAACACATGTGCCCTGGGCCCTAAAGACTTTTTATAGGAAATCACACAAAGGTGGCGTCTTGTCAATACTGGTTGTGTAAAGATTGTACCACTGTTTTAGGGTCTAGCATCAGCCATTTTGTTGACTCATAGCCCTCCATATGCCTAGCATTAGCCATGTTGCCTAACCAGTGCCATGTTGTGTAAATATAAACAGGCCATCAAGGCCTTGGCTTCCTATGCCCTTCAGGGCAGAATGTTTCACCTCCTGCTGTTTCCCTTCCTTTAGAACATCCTGTTGTTTTATTTCAGAGGAAACTGCCACATAACACCCCAGGCACATCTCATCCCATGTCTGTGTATGGAGGAGTTTGGGAAGGATTTCATGGACAAGTGAATTGGAATCTGAGGTCACATTTCTTGTCACTAACTTTATCAGAGCTGTGTTCCTAATCAATTCTAAATCCATTGGTGGAGGAAGATAGCATACCCAGGATTTCTAGTGCGTCCAGAATCCTTTTGTTTGGAAGCCCAGAGACAGAAAGGGGGCTGGTAATGGAGGTTTGAGTGCAGGGATGACAGCCTGGACACTTGCTTTCTCTGAGCCCAGCATCCTCTGTAAGAGTGTTCACACCCTAGGACCTTTCTCACACCCAGGGCTGCTGGGGGAAACCAGTCTCCTTTTATGCTTGGGCTTTTTCATGCTGTGCTCATTTACAGGGCCAGGAGCTGAGTTAGATGTGAAACCCAGCCTGGACTGTGTTGCAAAAAAAATGTGTCCAGACTAAGACAATGAATTCTACCTGAGCACTATTTTGATCCATTCAAATCTCTAGGACCTACCATAGCCATATGTTCATTAATAAAATCATGAAAATATTCTTTTTAAAGGGCTGGTGAGATGGATCAGGGAAAAAGGTGCTTGCTGCCAATGACCTGAGTTCAATCCTTGGAACCCACATGGTGGAGGGAGAGAACCGACCTCTGAAAGTTGTCCTCTGATCTCTACATCCTCGATGTGGCACACACATACCCCCACAGAGACAAAACAAATAAATGTTAAAAAAAGGACGAATAAACAAGCAAATAGAAACACAGCTGCCACTGGAATTTCATTACTACATATATAAATATATATGTATATATATTTATGTATATGCATGTATTGCCTGCATGTGTGTAAATGCACTGTAACACATAATGCCCAAAGAAGTCAGAAGAGGGCATAGGATCTCCAGGAACTGGAGCTATGGATGGTTGTTAGCCATGCGGTACCATGTGGGTATTGGGAATTGAACATGGATCCTCTGCAAGAACAGCCAGTGCTCTTAATCACTGAGCTATTTCTCTGGCCCCTGTATTTCATTACTTCATTCTTACTGAACCTCCCCTCTCTCTCTCTTTTTCTCTCTCTCTCCTCTCTCTCTCACACACACACACACACACACACACACACACACACACACACACACGCTCAGCTCATCATGCTTAGCTACTTTCCCCTCGTGAGCCATCTGACCAGCCCTGTTATTTTCATTTCCGTATTTCCTTTTTGTCTGAGTTCATGCTGATATTTCTGAGGGCCTTTGGAATCACTAGATGGCACTGTGGACTAATGAGAACTAGGTCTTCCTTTTAATTTTTTTAACTTTGAATTCTGGTTGTGGCAAATACATAGAACACTTTGCTGTTTTAAGATCATTTTTGCCTGTGGTACTGGAGTCTTATGAATATTCAGAAAGCTCTTTTACTACTGAGTTATGTCCCCAGCTCAGGAAGTTTTACTAGTATTAAGTATTGGACAGAGACTTTCAGTATTTTATATTTTTATTTATTTTTAATATTTTTATTGAGTTTTTGTACATTTCATACAACAGTTCTTTGTCAAATTTAAATCCCCTCCCCCATCCATGCTTCCAGCCCCCACCTCTACCCCAGCCGGACCTCACGCATTCTGCCATACATGTTAAGTCCTATGTGGTCAAGCATTGGTACCCAGATGTCCCTTGGTGCAAATTCATCCACTGGAGTCTAGTCAGCCTATCTAGAGATTAGTAAGGTCTACTCTCCCTCACCCAGCAGTAATCAGTCTCCAACAGTTCCCAGGCTAGAGCCAACCCACTGCCCATTTCCCTTGCTACACGCTGGACCCTTGTCCAGTTGAGTTGGCATAGGTCTCGTGTGGGATGCCACCGTTGCGGAAAGTTCACATGACAAGCATCCAGTGGCCTGAAAGCCTATGTTTCCCTATGTTCATGGACCAACCCTGGCTCTTACAATCTTTCTGCCCCCTCTTCCACAATGGTCCCTGAGCTGTGGGTGGGTGAGGTTTAACATAGGAGTCCTATCCAGGGACACACACTCTGCAGTCTCTTATTCTCTAAAACTTAGCCAGTTGTGACCTTCTGTGTGCATTGCACTCAGTTGTACAAGGAAGCTTTGCTAGTGACAGTTGAGAGAGGCACTAGTATTTTCTCTACCTCCTGTGCCAGGAGGCTATGTTCCATGAGCCTTAGGTATAAATGGTCCACTGTATATATGTCAACTAGGGCTGGGCATCTCTCAGATGTATATTCTCTGTGTGGAGCTCTGCTGTAGCCTCCATCAGGGTTGTAGGAGGGCATGTCTGTGTCAGGCAGATCAGAAGCCCAGGGGAAGATGGGGGTGGGGACCATCTGTGTGGGGCCTTAACAGTCTATGCTAGAGGATTTAGTTAGTCTAGGTCAGGAAGCTGGGACAGAGATCTGAGGTGGAGGAATTGGAGTGGGCCTGGGCCCAAGGCTAGCAAGGAGCAGGGTAGGGATGGGTAGATAGGAAGTATTCAGGCTGCAAGGGAATCCTTTATTAATTAAAGTTTATTTATTTATTTTATGTGTAAGAGTGTTATACCTGCACATATGTAAGTGCACCTGTGATGTGCTGTACCCGTGGAGGACAGAAGGGTGTTGGATCCCCTGGAACTGGAGTTATGGATGGTTGCTGGCTGCCATGTGAGTACTCCAGCCATTATAGTTTTTTTTTAATGCTGTATGTTATGCATCAGTTAGTGCTTATCTTTATACCTTCTTTTCCAATGTTAGGAGTTGAACCCAGGGCCTCATGCATACTAGGTGTGATTATGTTATGTAACAGTTTCCTCTGAGATAAAACATTCCACCCTGCAGGGAAGTGCCTTAAGAATTAGGATGCTCTGGGCTGGAGAGATAGCTCAGTGGTTAAGAGCACTGGGTGCTCTTGCAGAAGACCCAGGTTCGATGCCCAGCACTCATATGGTGCTTAACAACCATCAGCAACTCCTGTTCCAGTGGATCCAGTGCCATCTTCTGACATCCAAGGGCATTGCACACATGAGTGCACTTACACACATGCAGGCAATACACCTGTATACATAAAAATAATAATATTTAAAAAACTAAAGAGAAGAATTAGGATGTTCTAAATGGAGGTGAATCATTCCATTCTGCAATGAAGTTCAACGAGATTCAGGAAGTAAACAACTGGAGGTCTTTCATGAAGTCCCTGAAACTGACCAGATTCGCTAGGCCCCTCCCTCCCCAAGCTTCTGTAAGCTGTGAGAAGTTCTAAAAGGCACTCTCAGAGCTGCCTGGAAGAGACTCAGACCAACTCAACTGCTTGGAAAAGACCAATCAGGCTGCCTGCAAATCACACACCAAGCTGTTTCCTGCTTTTGTGAGCTGACCATGCTGGGGTGAGCTTTGGTGATGCAGCTGTCTTTGAGTCATTTCTTTACCTTTAAGTAATGCCTCATACTCCTGTGAGTAACCCCAATGAAGCTCATTGAACTTGGATGCTGTTACCATGTAGGGGTCTTGATAGGATTTGCTTTCTCAGTCAATTAAAGAATCAGGAGGCAGGGAAAACCTCAGACACAGCAGGGAGCAACAGGCAACAAACTATTAAACGTCAAGAAACATACATACACACACTCACACAGAGAACAGCTCTCTGCAAGTGTAGAGGGGATTTGAAACTGAAAAATTCCAAAGCCTCCAGGCAGGCATGGAAGTGATTTTGGTGGTATGCCACAGGTTCCTTGTTGCATTTTTGTGATTGGTCGACTTAGAGAAGAGAGAGATGATAGGTCACAGCTCCAAGCTGAGAAACTTCCAGCTCCAGCCTTGGTTTTACCTAAACTGGTCTGGACCAGTCAGCCAGAAAAGGGGGAGAAAAAGCTTTCAGGTCTGTTGTTATCTTTGTTACTTATCAGTGACCCTGTCTGCTTATTGGGGATTTAGTCCCTCAATGGTTTCCTTAATTTGGTGTCTAATTGGCTTCCTATCTGAGGTGAGTAGATGTCTGTTCTTTCGGGTCTCCCCAGAAATAGTGTCACACAACAGATGATTAGCTTTAATTTTCAACCTGAGACAACCTAATCACCTGGGGGACAGTTTCAGTGAAGAATTGTGTCCACTGGGTTGGTCCATGGACATGTCTGTGAGGGACGCACTCTACCACTGAGCTCTATTCCTAGCCTTACTTTACATATATTGAAGCAGAAAAGAAATATGTCTAGGCGTCTAGTGTTCCTTTGTGTATGCATCTGACATTGTTTTTGGTTGATTTTATATTTTAGTAGTTACTTACGTTTCCCTTAGTGAATACTTGCTAAACTGTTGTAAGATGGAGAACACAGGCAGCCAGAAACAAATACAATTGTCAAATGGAACTTCTGTTTGCAATTGCCCTGTTTACTAAGGCAACAGCCACAAATTCCATTGCTAAGAATGTTTAACAGCTGTCTGTTGTGTCTCCTTTTGTTTTCAAGCTAGATAGCATAATTACAAAAGGGATTTCTTGTAATTTTCTTGAAACATGTAGGCAGCTGTGCTGTAAATTACAGGAAATTATGATTTGAACTCACCAATGAAGTCACTGTTGAGAAATGACATGAAAGGCCCCATAAAAAACTGGATTAAATTGGATTGGAGCCCAGAATTTCAAGGCACTAGCTTACCTGGGTCTGCCAGTGTAAATAAAGAAGTGTGTTTTCAGGCTGCAGAGATGGCTCAGCTGTTAAGAGCACTGGCTGCTCTTGGCAGAAGACCTAGGTTTGAGTCCCAGCACTCACACAGCAGATAACAACCATTTGTAACTCCAGTTCCAGGGGCTCCGATGCCCTCTTCTGACCTCCAAGGGCACTGCATGGCACAGGTGCACTTACATACATGCAGGCAATGCACACAGACACATCAAATAAAAATAAGTACATTTTAAAAAGAGAAGTGAGTTCCCCAACTCCCTGAGAGCTTGGTTTCTTGGCGTTTGATTTCCACAATTGTAAGTGCACAGCTCAGTGGCATTAACTACACTCACATTGTTTTGAAATCAACATTAAATTTTACCCACAAGACTCTTCATTTTTCAAAACTGAGTGAGACTTTACTCCCACTAAACTCTGACATTCTATGCCCACTTGCCCCTGGGAGCAAGCATCCCAGTTTATGTCTCTCTGAGTGACAGCTGGCTATACAGCTTATAGAAGTGGAATCTTGAAGCAGTCATCTTCCTTGTAAACACCATGCTCTATCCAATATTTATTCATCTTTTGATGGACACAGGTTCCACCTGCTGTGAGCATGAGCTTCACGTATAGCTTCAAAGCCCCACTTTGCATCACTTGCTGGTTTTTGTAGTTTCATTTCTTTAGGTATGATAAAATATCCTGACAAAAAGCAACTTAGGGGAAAAAGGGTTTATTCTGTTTACAATTTCAGGTTACAGTCCATTATTGTAGGGAAGTTAAGGCAGAAACTTAAAAGCATCACATCCACAGCCAAGATCAGAGAGAGACATGCCTAGATCCTTTGTGCTTAGTCAGGTCTCTCCTCTCTTTTATTTTCCAGGACTCCCTGCCTAGGAAATGGTGCCACCCACAATGGGCCGAGGCTTCCCACATCAAGACAGTTTCCCACAGACATGCTCACAGGCCAACCTAATCTAGACAAGTCCTCATGGACTCTCTTTCCAGGTAATTCTACACTGTGTTAAACTGGTAGCTACAAATAACCAGCACAGTGATGTGTAAAGTCAAACATGGAGTTACTGGATCATGTGGTGATTCTGTGATTGACTTTGTCACACATTGCCAAAATTAATGTTCCACAATCTATGAAGTCACAGCTCACCCACAGTATAGAATGGTTACAGGGTCTCTACATTTTACCAGTGTTGTTTTCTTCTGTCTTACAGGTTATAACCATATTAAAGTGTGTGTGTGTGGTTCCGCCTCCCTCTCCTCCTCCTCCTCCTTCTCCTCCTCCCTCTCCTCCTCCTCCTCCTTCTCCTCCTCCCCTCCTCCTCTTCCTCTTCTTCCTCCTCCTCCTCTCCCTCCTCTTCCCCCTTCTCCTCCTCCTCTTCCTCCTCCTCTTCCTCCTCCTCCTTCTCCTCTTCCTCCTCCTCCTCCCCTCCTCCTTTTCCTCTCTCTCCTCCTCCTCTGCCTCTTTCTCTTCCTCCCCCTCCTCCCCTTCCTCCTCCTCCCCCTCCTCCTCTTCCTCTTTCTCCTCCTCCTCTTCCTCCTCCTCCTTCTCCTCTTCCTCCTCCTCCTCCCCCTCCTCCTTTTCCTCTTTCTCCTCCTCCTCTGCCTCTTTCTCCTCCTCCCCCTCCTCCCCTTCCTCCTCCTCCGCCTCCTCCTCTTCCTCTTTCTCCTCCTCCTCTTCCTCCTCCGTGTGTATGTATGTGTAGACACACCTGTGTGAACACAGAGGGAAGAGTAGGATTTTGGATGTCTTGCTGTACCACTCCCAATCCTTTTTGTTTCCTCTTTCTTTTCTATTCTTTTTCTTTTTCTTTTTTTTTAAATTTGAGACAGGGTCTCCCTGTAGCCCCAGCTGCCCTAGAACTCATTATGTAGACATTGTGGAACATTAATTTTGACAATGACCAGGCTGGCCTTGATCTCACAAAGATCTGCCTGCCTCTGCTTCCTGAGTGCTGGGATTAAAGGCGTGCACCACCATGCCAGGCCCCAATCTTATTACTTTAAGACAAGGTCTCTTCATTGAGCTTGGAGCTAAGCTCCAAGTGATCCTCCTGTCTCTGATCCCCACAGTCCTGGGGTCACAGGCATGTACATGAGTATGCTTGGCTCTTTACCTGGATGCTGGGGATCTGAACTCGGGTCTTCAGCAAGTGCTTTTACCCATGAAGCATCTCACCAGTTTTCTTTTTTCTTTCTTTAAAAAACTTTTTAAAAATTTATTTTTATTTATTTATGTGTGAGTGCCTGCATGTATGTAAGTGCTCACTGTGCATTGCCTGAGGGAGTCAGAAGAGGGTATCTGATCCCCTGGAACTGCAGTTAAGGATGGTGAGCCTCCATGTGACTGGGAACCAAATGCAGGTCCTCTCAAGAGCAGCCAATGTTCTTAACTCCTGAGCCATCTCTCCAGTTCCATCTCTTTAAAAGAAAAATATTACTTTTTTTGTTCATAGTGACAGTTACTTAATCATAGGATGTGCACAATGGGGGATATACAACTTCTCCAACCTTGGAATCAGGCAGGGATATGCCACTTTTTTTCCTGCTTGCTGACATTGATTTTCATGTGGTCCAGGCTTTCCTTTACTGAAACCATGGAAACCCAGTCTTATGAAGATGTGTCACCAGCAAAGGCTAGCTGTGGCTATTAATTCTGAAATGGAACCACTGAAATCGATTTAACCTGTAGAATCAGGTGTGAACATCAGCTTTAACATGCCCAGACAGCTGGATGCTACACAAGAGGGCAGCTGGCACTCACTGGAGGGCAGAGAATGAAGGAGCTGGTCTGGTTGCCAAGTAACGTTCAGTATCCTAGGAGATGAGTCTGAGTGAGAAGAGGCAATGGGGGAGGGGCTGTTCTGCCTCAGGCTGGTGCAGCATTGTGGACTAAGGAAAGTGATGTGATGACTATGGGAGGGGGATGTGTTGGAGTATCTGTGTTTAGGGGTAATCAGAGAGGGGCCTTGGGAGTGGATATGATCAATATACATTGTATGCATAGTCTCATTTTGTACTCCAATCGGGCTTCAAAGTTGCACAATCTTTCTCTGCCTCCATAGTGCAAGGATTGCAAATGTGTTAGCACGCCTGGCACAAAATATATTTTCAATGACAATCTTTCTTGATCTGTTTACTTTTTGTTGGTAGTGAAACTTTGTGATAAATTGAATTGATTCATGCTGTTATGAACTCAGTTTTGTGCAAGCCCAGCGCCGTTCTTAGGCTGCTGTCCAAGGTGTTGAATGGGATGAGAAGTTCTGTCAAACTGTCCAGACCAGAGCGTGGCGTGATCTACCAGTGGCCTGATTTCTGCTTTGTTCATGTGTGCAGCTCACGGGATGAAGAATACTTCTGAAATATTATCAAACTGTATTTTAATATTAACAAAGAAAAATGTAAAGTATTTTTTTGAGACAGGGTCTTCCTGTAGCCCCCAGTGGGCCTGGAATTCACTATGTAGACCAGGCTCGCCTCAAACTCACAGAAATCTGCCTTCCACTGCCTCCTGAGTGCTGGGATTAAAGATGTGTACCACCATTCCTGGCGTAAACTATTTTTTAAACATTATACATATTTTAAATTTTATTTTATGTGTATGAGTGTTTTTCTTGCATATAGATAAGTGCAACCATGCATGCAGTGTACACGGAGGCCAAAAAAGGGTGTTGGATCACCGGGAACCGGAGTTACAGATTGTTGTTAGCTGCTGAGTAGGTTCTGGGAACCAAATCTAGGTCCTCTGGAAGAGAATCAAGTGCTCCTAACCACTGAGCCATCTCTCCAGCCCCAGTGTAAAGTATTTAAATTGTTTATCTCTTTCCTTCTAATTTGATGGAAATCTGTGAGTTTTCAATGGCTTTTTCCGCCCTAAATGACAATTTTGAATCATAAAAAATGTAGTGGTATTCTGATGAACACATATTAATTGTACGATATAATGGGGTTCATTAGGACATGTTTATAAGTACTATACTTTGATCACTTCCTATCTGTCACTCTTTCTTGTTCTTCTCTTCCTTCTCTGGTAACCCTCCCCCAAATAATCCCCTTGTATTTTTAAGTCTTTTTTATTATTTTTATTTTATGTGTATGAGTGTATCACCTGCATGTAGGTCAGTGCACCTGTGTCATGCAATGCCCACGGAGGTCAGAAGAGGCTGTCTGGGACTGGAGTTATGGACAGTTGTTAGCTGCCATGTGGGTGCTGGGATTCGAACCTGGGTCTTTTGCAAGAACAACCAGTGTTCTTAACCACTGAGCCATCTCTCTAGCCCTCTATTTTTAAGCCTTTTTATTTTTTCTTTTGTCTTTCTGAGTCTGGTTTGTTATACTCAACATGAAGCTCTTCAACTCCATCCCTTTTACTTAAAATAATGTAATTGAATTTTCCTTTATAGCTAAGTATTGGACTCTGTAGGTAGGGAGAACAGAAAGTCAGGTGGGTAGTGGTTCTGGGAGAGGGGGAATGTGGTCAAAATACATTGTATAAAATTCTCAAAGAATTAAAATTTTTTTTTTTTTTTTAAAAAAGATGAGGCAGTGTCCTTAAAGAAAGCTCTTCCCCTTTGAGGAGCCATCAGTTGCCTGTGGTTCCTCAGATAGTGCTGGGGCTTCTTTCCCACTTTTATGCTGGGAATTTGTCTGTCTTAAGCTCACATGGTCTGCTACATATTGTCGCCATTGCTGTGAAGTCATTTGAGTAATTGCCCTGTTGACTCAGTAGGCTTTAATATATATAACACAGTACATGAAACTGGGTGTGGGGGGGTGTTAAGGAGAGTACAGATTTAGGAAGGGGTCTGAATATGATCAAAACATGAAATTTGCAAAAAATTCAATTAAAAATGAGGTAGGGGTTTTCTTTTTCATTATTATTATTATTATTTGTGTATGAGTGTATTGCCTGCATGTGTGTAAGTGCATCCATGTCATACAATGCTTGCAGAGGTCAGAAGTGGGTGTAGGATTCTCCTGGAACTGGAGTTACAGACAACTGTTAGCTGGCATGTGGGTGCTGGGAATTGAACCCAGGTCCTTTACAAGATCAGTCAGTGCTGTTAACCACTGAGCCATCTCTCCAGCCCCAGAGGTTTTCTTGAGTTAAAAAGAAAAACAAAATGTATTTTGATCATATCTACCTCCCCCTCCCTCCCTCCAATTTTCCCCGGTTGATGGCTGCTGAGGGAGGGAGAGTCGCTTTTCTTTAGAGATGTGACCCCTGGTCAGTTGCCCAAACCCCAGTATCTGCCCCAACACCCATACACATATGGGAAGTAGCAATTGGACTCAGGGTTTTTTTTGATAATAAAAATTAATTTTTTTATCTCTAAACTCTACATATAAGAGGAACTATGAGAATTTTATTTATTAGTTGACTTTTTGTTTAATATGATGATTTCTGGTTCCATTCATTTTCCTGCAAATAAAGTGACTTAATTCTTCTTCATGCCTGAATACATCCCATTGTGTCTATGTACCACATTTTCTTTACCCATTCATCCACTTTGGGTACCTGGGATCAGTCCATAATTTGGTTAGTTTAAATAGCATAGGTATTTAGTTCTTCTTAGCCTTTTGTTTTGTTTTGTTTTGTTTTTTGAGACAAGGTCTTCTACGTAGCTCCTGCTGGTCTGGAACTCACTATGTAGACCAGGCTAGCCTTGATCTCATTGAGATCCTTCTGCTTCTGCTTCACGACTGCTGGGATTAAAGGAGTGTGCTACCATTCCCAGCCCTCTTCTTAGTCTTTTTCAAACCTTAAATAACCTATATTTGGGGGCTGGAGCGATTGTTCAGTGGTTAAGGGTGTGTACTGTTCTTGCAGGTGACACAAGTGCAGTTCCCAGTACCCATGTTGGATGGCTCACAAGCACCTGTAACTCCAGTTCCAGGGGTTCAACACCCTCTTCTGGCCTCCTCAGGCACTGCACTCATATGATATTCTTTCTCATAGACACATACATGTAAGTAGAAATAAAAATAAATCTTCAGGTCCTGAAGAAATAGCTAGCAGGTAAGAGTGCTGGCTCTTTGATCCAGGTTTGGCACCCAGCACCCACATAATGGCTAACAACCACCCATAACTTCACTTCTAGGGGATTCAACTCCCTCTTCTGGCCTCCACAGGCATTACATCTCAAGGTGCACTTACATACATGCAGGCAAAACACTCATACACATAAAAAATAAATGAAATAATTAAAAACAAGTCTCTAGGACAACCTTTTATTTCAGTCTTTTTGCTTCGTTTTTGACACAGGGTCTCATCTAGCATAGACTGGCCTCAAAGTCATGTTTCTTCTGTTTCTACATCCCTTGTGCTAGAATTACATGTGTGTACCACCATGCTCAGCTTTGACAATTTAAAAAATTGCTTAAATTTGTTTAGAATATAATAACATAGGGGCTAGAGAGATGACACAGTGGTTAAGAACACTCCAGTTCTTCCTGAGGACCCAGGTTCAGTTCCCAGCACCCACATGGCATGGCAGCTAACAACCATCCATAACTCCAGTTCCACAGCATCTGGCACCCTCTTCTGACCTCTTCAGGCATTGCACACATGTGGTGGACACATACACATAGGTAATACACTCATACACATAAAATAAAATAAAAATAAGTATAATAACACAAAATTACAACCTCAAGGGTTATTTCTACTAATATTAATCCATGAACATGTGAATTTAAACATTTAACAATTACGTTTTGCAACTGTCAAAACTCCACAAAAGACGAAAGTTACCTGCAGTGGCTGATGTTGGTTAACTTGACACTCCTGGGAAGAGGTAACTTCACCTGAAGAATTGCTTCTGTTAGGTTGACCTGTTGCCATATCTGTGTGGAGTGGTCTTGATGTAGAAGGGTTCAGCCCACCTTGGGTGGTTCCATTTCTTGGGCAGGTGGGCCCAGGCTGTATAAAAAAGGTAGTTGACTATGAGTCTGGAAGTGAGCCATTAAGGAGTATTTCTCCAAAGTATATTTAAGTAGTTGATGGTTTCCAGGGGAGAGAGAGATATTTTCTTAGAGGTGTAGCCACTGGTAACATACCCATGCTTCTATAAACAACCCTAAAGAAACTCATTGGGTCACAAAAACACATGAAATAAAACATGGACTGATTTGGAAGTGGGAAGGATCAGCAGAGTGGGCGAAGAATAAGAAGGGCTTAATGAGGGTTAATATGATCAAAACACTTTATACACATGTGTGGAAATGTCATAACGAAACCTATTATACATCAATAATATATGCTAATAAAAATTTAAAAGGTAAAATATACAAAATTTCCTATTTCTCTTCTTCCAACTGCTAGCAAACACCATTTAAGATCCAGTCTCTAGACCTCTCTAGTTACCTAACATGAGCAGAATGGTAGAAATTTTCCCTTCTGTGATGGGCCATGTCACTAAGTATGATGCCATCAAGGTTTAGCATTTTGTAGCATGTGTCCGAATTTACTTCTGTCTGTGTAGCTCTTACTATATGAAGTCATATTGTGGTGATGCTTAAATAAAAACAGCCTGACTCTTAGCATCTATTTTTAAACCAAGAGTGGACCCAAACTGCTGAGAACCTGTTTCTTCAAACTTCTCTCAAAACTGTGCTCCTGAAGCAAGGGAACTCTTTCTTTTATTGAAACAGTATACCCAGCATGAAATGGGGAAGGAAAAGTCTGACCCTTATCAGAGAGTTTTGCCCTTTCTGATCCCTAGACCTAGACCAACACATACACAACCACAAACACATTATCAATTTAATCCAGTCTATTGTTTACAACACAAAGATAATCTTCATGTCTTTGTTGTTTCTAGCACTTTCCTGAATATGCAAAACATTCACACAAATTCATACATTGTTTTTGGGTCTAATGCAAGGGAGGGTCATAAGGAATTAAAGCTATATGCTTTAGGTTACATAAGGCGTTCAAGGCCCAACAGGCTTGTCTACATTATAAACAAGTGAAGATAAGATCAACTTTTTGGTTGCAAGGTTAAGTAAAAGTCATTTGTCCAGAGTATGTCCATATTGTTTAAACATATTTTATTTATTATTTTATGTGTTGTAGTGTATTGCCTGCATGTATGTAAGTACACCTGTGTTGTGCAATGTCCTTGGAGATCAGAAGAAGGTGTTGGCTTCCCCTGGAACTGGAGTTATGGACAGTTGTTAGCTGCCATGTGAGTGCTGGGAAGTGAATCTGGGTCCTGAGCAAGAGCAGCTGCTGCTCTCAACCACTGAACCATCTCTCCAGTCTCTAATTTTTTAAAGGAAAATGTGCTTTATAGAACACTAAGATGCTGCTCAGTTCTGCTACCCATACATGGAGAGAGAGAGAGAGAGAGAGAGAGAGAGAGAGAGAGAGAGAGAGAGAGCTCTCAAGATTCTAGACTGTTATCTCAGTACACATTCCTTGAAAACCAATGCTGGAATAAAGTACATGGCTCTTCTCTCACATCCTGAAAAATAAACCTGAAGTCCTTTGGGAAGACGGCCCATTAGGTCTTTTGAGACAGGATCTCATTCTGTACTCCAGGCTTGCCTTGAACTTCTGGCAATCCACCTACCTCAGCTGCCAAATGTTGGGATTACAGGTTATTTTTTGGTCCTCCTTCAGGAGGATGGTCAAATCAACTCAGGGTCATCAATAGAACAGTGGCCATGCCTACAAGAGCTTGGTAGTAGTTGTGGGCTGGGGATGTAGCTCAGCTGGTCCATATTGTAAAAGTCATTTCTACACTTCTCAAGTTGACTGTTAACTATATTTGGACATAGTACAATATGTTTATCCATGTCCATTGTTAATCCAGGGACAACTGAGTTGTTTTATTATTTGGTAACTATGAATGATGTTGTTATGAACATGGGCATGTAGGTATTGTTTTTGGACCTTGTTTCAAAACTTTGGGTATACATGAAATATCATGTGACTTTTCCTGGGAAGATGGGATGACATGTCTATTCATCCCACATGGTGAGGTCACAAACTGACTGAAGAAGGATTCTTTCCAAGTTCAGCATAGGGAACCAATGCATTTATTGTGGTTACTCACAGGAACATGGGTGAGGAAGGACTTATAAGAACATTGGAAACTCACAGGCAGATACATCACCAAGGATTCCCACCCCAGTCAGTTGCTACCTCTTCCATAGGGCTTATTAGCATCCTAGGTATGAGAAGGGTCTTGAGAGGGTCTTATGAGTATTGTGAGTCTCCTGATGCTTTTCATGAGGAATGTTACTAGGCCCCATCTTGTAAGGGTCTGTTAAATAGCAATTTCTTCAGAGATAAAAGCTTCCATCTTGGAGGGAAATTCATTAAGATGCAGGAAATTCTAAAGAGAGATGAAACATTCCATCCCGCAAGGGATTTCAATAAGACCCAGAGTAAGCAAACATCACAAAGTCTTCAGGAAGTCCCTGAAAATGACCAAATACACTAAGCCCCTTCCTCCCTAACCTTATATAAGCAACGGGTGCCTGGAAGAAGCTCAAACCAACTGAATTTCCTAGAAAGGACACTCTGAAATGTGTTGAGATGGCTCTAGGTCAGCTTTCATGAGCTGTCACCCATGCTGGGCTGGGCTTTGAGGATGCACCTGTCTTTGAGTTATTTCTGCTCCTGTAAGTAACTTCTCACTTATACTATTATAAATAACATCAATAAAACTCACTGGCTCACCAAATTGAACTTTGGTGGTATCCTTACTTTGGTCTGTCATCAGTACCCTATCTGGGGACCATAGACATTTGTTTGTGTTTCTCTAGGAATAGTGTCACACAACAGGGTCTCTGGAGGGTGATCATAGCTGTTGTGCTTCAAGATGGTGATGGCCGTGTCCTACTAGAGGAAACACCTACATTGCGTCCTGGTATGGAATCTGTGGCTCACACGGGAATTTAAAAAATTTTAATTGACTTATTTTTTTGTATGAATGTTTTGCATGCATGTGTGTATGTGTACTACATGCATGCAATGCTCGTGGCAGTCAGAAGATGGTGTCAGATCCCCTGGAGCTGGAGTTATAGATGATAGATAGTTACTATGTTGTAACTGGGAACCAAACTTGGGTCCTCTGCAACAGTAGGCAGTGCTCTAAGTCATCTCTCCAGCCCCTCACATGGAAATTTTATTTTCAATATTTTGAGAAGCTTCCATACTGTTTTCCATAGTGGCCGCATCCTTTACATCCCTTCCAACAATGAAAGGGTTATAATGGCAGATATGGCCCTGGATGCATAACTGCACGGATATACTTAGAAATACTGAATTTCAAACTAAAGTAATCAAGGAGGTGACATGTTATAGTCATGCATTGTGGGTTGTGACTCCATTTGTATGACATGTTCAGAGTAGGTAAGCCAATAGAGCAGACAGATAAGGGCCTGGGAAGATGGCTCAGTTGATAAAGTGCTTGCATTGCATGAGGGCCTGCATTTGACTCCGGCAATCCACCTACAAAAAACAAAGTCGGTGTAGTGGTGCATGGTTGTGATCCCAGAGCTGGAGAGGAGATAGGAGAATCCAGGCTGGCCAGCCAACCTGCTTATATTGGTTTCAGACCAATGAGAAGACTGTGTCTCATAAAACAAGGTGGATGATGTCTGAAGAATGGTTTTGTTCTCTGGTCACCACATACATGCATGCACACATACTCACACACTTGTCTACTTGCATATAATTCACACACACATACATAGAAAAATGAATAGTTTCCAGGAAGTGGGAATGGGGAGGAGGGGATGGGGAGTGCCTAGTGACCACCACACAGCCACAGAGATTGTTTTGGGGGTTATGAAAATATTCTAGAACTATAGTGGAAATTGATTGCATGATACTGTAAATGTCCTGTCAAGCACTCAGCTGTGCACTTTAAAATGGTGACTCTAGGTCTGGTAAGATGGTTTAGTGAGTACAAAAGCTTGTGGCCAAGCCTGATGGACTGAGTTGATTTATAGAACTACATGGTGGAAGGAGAAAACCCACTCCCTCAAGTCGTCCTCTGATCTCCAAGAGCACACACACAAATAAATAAATGTAAAATTTTTAAAATTTATTTTATCTTTGTTTTATGCATATGTGTTTTGCTTACAATGCACCTAAGTGCACCCGTGTCATGCAATGCCCACAGAGACCAGAAGAGCACATAGGAGCCCTTGGAACGGGAGTTACAGACAGTTGTTAGCCGTCATGAGGGTGCTGGGAACTGAATCTGGGTCCTCTGGAAGTGTATTCAGTGCTCTTAAGAACTGAGCCATCTCTCCAGCCCCTAAATTTTCAAATGACAAGTCTAGCTATGGTATAGTGGGTGCCAAGAGTAAATCTGGTAACAGTTTAAATACTCAGTAATCATAGAATGAAAGATTAATGTATAGAAAAAGTTAAAACATCCTTAAAATATCTTATAGACAGGTGAGTTTTAAAGGTTCTTCTGTTTTTCTTTTTAAGTTTTATTTTTATTTATTATAAACTATTTTAAAGAAATTTTATATGTATGAGTGTTTTCCTTGGTAAGTGCACCATGGGCACACAACACCAACAGAGGCCAGAAGAGGACGTTGGATCACCTGGAACTGGAGTTACTGACAGCTGTTAGCCACCATGTGGGTGCTAGGAACTGAACCAGATTCTTTGGAAGAGCAGCCAGTGCTCTTAACTGCTGAGCCATCTCTCCAGCATCTTTTTATGTTTTTAATTAAGTGAATGTGTGTGAGTCTAGGTGTGCGTATATGCATGTGAGTGTGGGTGCTCCCTCAGGCTAAATAGTCAAGTCCTCCTGGGGCTGGAGTTACAGGGGGTGTGAGCTGCCCAATGTGGATGCTGGGAGCCAAACCCAGGTCCTTTAAAAGAGGAGTAAGCACTCCTGACAGCTAAACTGTCTCTCTAGCTTCTTCTGTTTTTCAATTCAAAAGTTTCTCATGGTGGTAAGCAATAGAAAATGATTTCTCTGGTTCTAAATCTTCATAGGAATGTAAACCATTGTGTGATTGTCATCATTTGCATGATGAGACAATATGTGAAGGATTTCTTTGAATGTAATCTACCTGGACACCCAGAGTTCTCCTAATGTAGGAGACATTTAGAGCTCACAGGGAAGAAGGGTGAGTGTGGGTTCTTGAGGTATAATCCCCAGCCTTAAATTCATCATCAGCCTTCAATTCACACAGGGCGCAGTCCTTCTGGGGCCCATTTTCTTCAAATGGGATGGAGGGTAAGAACTCAACACAATGCCCGATACATTTGTAAGCATTGGCTATTACTCAATGGTTTCAGATTAGATGTGCAAATTTTCCTTGCCTCCCGTCCCCCCACCATCCCCTCCCCTTCTCCTTGCCATGGCCCTTCCCTGCCCTTCCCTTTAGAAGTACTGGAGATGGACTAGGGCCACATACATGCCAGGCAAGCATTCCATAACTGAGCTACACTCCCAGGCCCTCACAAATGTTCTATGGCTCTCAGCCGTGCCACCAGCCCCTCACTGTTGGATTCTAGGCAATTTCTCTACCACTGAACCATGTCCCCAGCCTTGCACCAGTAGATTCTAGGCAGGAACTCTGTTACCTAACTACAGCTCCAGCCTGCTTCTCACTTTTGCTTTATTTGAAGACAGCATCTCACAATTTATCTCACTATCTCCTTCTATTCCAGGAAGCCTTGGACTTGAGATCCTCCTGCATCAGCCTCCTGAGTAGCTAGAATTATAGCTCTGTGCCACCAGGCTCATATTAGCTGTGCAAATTTTCGTGTTACCTTTCTCTCTTGGTAATACTGTTTTCACCTTTCACCTCGGGACATAAACTATCTGGGAAGTTTGTCTCTAAACTGTGGGTCACTTATAATTTGCACTGTCCAAAACAGGTGAACATTCCAATTTTTTAATTTAGGAATTAGAACAGAGCTGGGGAGATGGCTCAGTTAAAGTGTCTGCCCTGCCACACAAATGTGAGGACCAGAGTTCAAATCCCCAGAACCCATGAAGATGCTGGGTAGTCATGGCCAACTGCCTATAATTTCAGCCACGGAAGGTAGATGCAGGGAATTTCCAGGACAAGCTGACTAGTGAGATTAGCTTTATCGGTGAATTCTCTGTTTGATTAACAGACCCTGCCTCGATGAATAATGTGAATGATGTGGAAGAGAGACACCAACCTTGAACCTCCACATGCATAAGCACACATGTACATGTACTCCCAACACACATACATGACCACATACATGCAAAAACATGCAACTAACACTAACTAAAGAAAAAAACAAATGAATGTAAAAGGAAGCAAAAGAAAGAGATAGAAATGACAGAAGAGAGAGAAATTTCTCTAGCTTTCCTCCCAGGGTGACTTCCATCCTCACATCTAGAAGGGGTGGGTAGGGGCCAAAGGGGACTCCAGATGGCCTGTGCTCTGGGGACGAGATTGTCCCATTTGTGCCTCATTAACAACGGCCAATAATGGGTCCTGGTGGGAGCCAAGTGTGATCCCCAACACCCTGGCCTAGGGAGACATCAGAGTGTGGAGTCTGGTAATTGCTCCCCTAGTTCCTTTGTGGTAGAGCTCTCCACGGATCTGGGTAGAGGGCTTTAATGTATTCTGCACTGAGCCCAGTCTGGGCATCTTGCTATTTCTCCAGTCTCTGAGCCCAGGTGTCCCGTGCATCTTGTCTGACTTTGATCCTGGGAAGCATCCAGCCACTCTGTGATGGGACTGTGCAGCCTTGAGGCCTCTTCGTGGTGAAGGAGGAGAAGAGGAAGTGCTATGAGGTAAGTCTGGCCAGGTCTCAGATTCTTGGAGACCCACACGGAGGAGTAAGATGCACTGTGATTCAGAGAGCCCTCTGCAAAGGCACCTGTGAGTGTGTAGGGCAGAATCTTTTCATAGGATCCTGTTCTCCTCCTCAGTGACATTTCAGACTCAATATCCACAGTACACATCTGTAGGCATCTCCCTCTTCAATTTCTATGCACCTGTGGCTTTAACTGGTTCATAACTACTAGAGGCTTTGGATATTTGCAAATCTCAGGTCCAGTCATAGTTTCTCTTCAGAGTCCTGGGCTCATGTATCTGAATGTAGTTTGGGGCTCTCATACATTAGGCTGAGCACGGTGTTGTATGCATCGAATCCTTTGCACTTTGAAGGCTGAGGCAGAAGGAGACCAAGTTTGACTTCATCCCGGGATACATGACAAGACCCAGTCTCGAAATGTCAAAGAGAGAAAAAGAAACAAGTCACAGACACCACAGAGCCTTTCACCAGGTGAATGTGAGTTTGTGGAAAAGGGCTTATGAAATTTCCCAAGCTGCTTACACAAATCTGCATATTGTACTTGCCTAGGCCCAAGGCCCGCATTCCCACTGAGACTATAATTCATAACACTCCTCAGATTTTCCAAGGGTTTGTCAATCTGAACATGCCACCCTGCGACTGACATATTCTGTAGTTTAGTCCCACATGGTGAAATCCTGGCTATTCCCTCATGCTCAGTCACATGCGCGATCCTTTTCATTCACCACACCCCAGCCAGTGGCCTCCTTAATCAGCTGTGCTCACTCATACCTCAGGGCCTGGAATCCCCCTTGTTTTTGGTATGTGTGGGCTCATGCCTCTGGTGCCTTCTCCCCTCTTTATGTTCAGGTTCCTCCTCACCCCCAGCAATTTGTTCAAGTATCACATTCTCTGTCCCTGTTTTATCAGTATATAATATTTTATTAATTCTTTGAGAATTACACATGCTGTATTTTGATCATATTCACCACCCACTCTTCCAACTCCTCCCAGATCTACCCCATCCCTTCACCCTCTCCGAACTTCATGGCTTCTTTTATTTTTATAACCCACCATGTCCAATTTGTGCTGCTCATATACTCACAGATGTGGGGTGATTCCCTGGAGCATGCTCGACCTACCAGGGCCTGGCCTTGTTCTGAAGTAACTTATCCTCCCACCCCGTTCCATCACACATTGCTTGTATTTCCTCTTTGATACCATCACTCTGAAAACTTAGGACTATTTAATTATCAAGTTGCTTGTTGTTTGTCTGCCTTGCTGATCACTATTTCTATCCCTTGGAAGGAGATGCATGACCTGTGGCCTCTCCGGTGACCCTTGCTGACCCACACAGTTCCTAACATTTGTTCAGCAGGTGTTCAATAAATGCACATCGTGTGAGTGGACGGCTCAGTGCCATGGTCTATCTAGACTGAAATGTGAGTCAGGTATGCTAAGGAGATCAGGAAGACACTACCAGTTATGAAGAGCCGCACGGGCAATGTTAAGTATTTCCATTTTATTCTAGAGGCCAAGGTATGATACACTACGATCAGCATGTCACTTACAAAAACCACTCATGTTGTACTGGAGGACAGGGATAAACTTTGCCAGCACTCCAGCGGAACATTCTGGAAGATGCACCAATGTGACATTTACAAGAGAAATGATCGGGACTTCCAAGCCCTTTTCGGCCTTCAGCAATATCATTATTTTGGAGACAGGTTCTCACTTTGTAGTCCAGGCTGACTTGGAACTCACAGCAATCCTCCTGTCTCAGCCTCAAGAGTGTTAGAATGATAGGTGTGAGCTACCGCACCCACCCAGCTATGTCTTTATTAAAAACTGAAATCAATCTGGTCATTAATGAGAGTCACATCCTTGGGATGTTGGGAGAAATATCTTAATCTTTTAATTACATTTATGTGTGTATGTATGCATTTTTTGCACATGTGTGCATGAGTGTGCATGAGTGTGTGTGTGTGTGTGTGTGTGTGTGTGTGTAGAGGTCAGAGGATAACTTTCAGGAGTCCATTCTCTCTTTCCACCATATGGAAGAGACCCGGAGATTGAACTTGGGTTGTCAGGTTTGGTAGCAAGTGCCTTTACCAGCTGAGCCATCTCACTGGCCCATTAGGGAAAATTTCTGACACTCTTTGATGCGAAGTTCTGCTGAGTATTTTAACAAGCATCTTCCCCAGACCTTCCCACCACCAATGCAAATGCATTTAGTTCTTTCAACGCTTCTCCTATACCATGGTTTCACAATCACACGGAGCACTCTGTTTACCTCAGGGTCTGTCTTGGAATTGGTTCAGGGTGGGGAGGGGACTGTGAAGTCTCACCCTGGCTAAGGAGCTATTGCTGTTGGAGGGATGGGGAGTTATTTTTCTTCAGGATGTGGCACTGCTGGTAGATTGCCCAGCTTCTGGTGTGTGGCCCCACAGTCATGCACACACAGGCAGGGCTAATTGGACTCCGTAGGTTATAAAAAACAAAGAAGAGAGGGCTGAGATGGCTTAGTGGGTAAAGGGGCTTGCCACCAAGATTAATGCCCTGTGTTTGATCCCTGGAACCCACATGATAGAAGGAAAAACTGACTCTTGTAAGTTATCATCTGACCTCCACAGGCATGCTTTGGCACATGTGTGCCCCCCAATAAATAAGTGAATGTTAAAAAATTTAAAGAAGAATATATGAAGGTGGGAGGAGGGGGATGGGGGAAGGGAAGTGGGAGATTTGGGCTGGAGATGGTTAAGATATGTTTTATACATGCATGACCTTTCTTTTTTGAATAATAAGTATCGCTTTATTTGCTGATCGCCATTACAAAAACCAATTACATAGCAACAAAAAGTGTTTTGTAAGTTGATGTCTGAGGCAGTTACTTTCCAAAATGTTAAGTAAAACTGTTCAACAGCAGTATTAAAATGTTAAATTCCATGTTGTCTTCACCACTTTGATGTTCTAAACAATTAACTGAGCTAAATAAGGTAAAGGATTACATTTATTCTATCTTTAGGAATGGAAAGGTCTAATTATTCAAACAGTTTTATTATAAAACTAAACCACAGTTGGCGTTAAAATTTTGTTTTTTCTTTAAATCAGTAGTCTTAACAAGGATTAGAAATGACAAAACTCTGTTCAGTGTCTGAAAAAGTAGAAAGGATGAAAACATAAATTTGGCAAATTATAATACAATGCCTTCACATGCATGAACTTTTAAAAGAAAAATAAAAATATTCTCAAAAAGACAATTGGTTCAAGGATGACCCTTGAACTTGTAGGTAAAATCAAATGCAGAGGGTGTTTCCTGGCTGAAGATTTTGTCTTTTGGTATACTCTAAAAAGGGAAACAGTACCAGAGAGAAAAACAAGTGGCCTATTGTGGCCTCAGCTTGGTGCACAGAGTTCAACAGCAACTGTGGGTTATACAGAAACAGCCACACACCATTGACCACAGGAGCTGCACGTATGGGCCACCTCCATGTGACATGCATATGAGGTGTGTGCATGAGTGTGTGTATCTGTCTAGGGGTGTGTGGATATGTGTGTATGGAGTGTGTGTGCATATGAGTATGTGTGTGTATGAGTTTGTGTATATGTGTAGATAAGCGTGTGTGTGTGCATGTGTACGTATGATTCTGTGTATGTGATGGGGATCAAACTCAGGTCCTTGTGACTGAATGAGATACCTTTCAAGTCTGTGACAGACATTTTCTAATGGCTGTATGTGTGTTAACCTATTCTTCAAACATTCATATAAGCTAGGCACCTGCGTCTGATAAATGAGGACATAGAAGCTCTATAAATGAGGGTGAGATCACTGCTCTAGGACATGGGCAGAGACTACTCATCTCAGCCACCAATCTTCCTGTTTTTTTTTTTTTCGGTCTTTTTGAGACAGGGTCTCTCTGTAGCCCCAGCTGTCCTGGAACTCACTATGTAGACCAGGCTGGCCTTGAACTCACAGAGACCTGCCTGCCTCTGCCTCTGCCTCCCAAGTGCTGGGATTAAACGCGTGCGCCGCCCCGCCTGCTTTTCTGTCCTTTTACAAATGGTCATTGGGCACTTCTCCAGAACAAACCTCTGGACTTTTGGAGGGTGGGAGCCTGTGGTGGTCTTCTGGAGTGGTTCCCCGGCCCCGCACTGAGAGAAGCGGTCAGAGTCATCCGTGAGCAAATTACTTCCTTTTTGTTTGTTCAATTCAGACCCTGCAGCTGAGAAGAGGGGGAGCTGACCTTGAGGTCCTGCATGCAGCCGTCCCCCACAATGGACTGACCCCAACCACTGGTGCTGAGGAGAGAGAACGAGGGTAAGAGAAGAGGAGGAAGAAAGAGACAAGGAAGGGTGGTGAGAGATGAAGGGGAGAGGACAGCAGGAAGCGGAGGGGAGGGAGTGATGAGGTAGAGGGTCAGAACTAAGGGGGGCAGGGAGAGATCATCAGAGACATCACCCACGATGGGGAGACAGTGAGGGCGGTTAGGGTAGAAGGGAGGACAGGGAAGAAAAAGCAAGACGCCGCCACTGGAAAAAGGTTAGGTAGAATAAAAAGAGGAAAGGCAAAGAGAAGAGAGAGGGACCCAGAGGAGGTGTGGCACAGGATAAGAAGAGGAAGGAAATGTGGGGAACGGAAGAGATCATGGATGCTCTGTGAGAGGCCAAGAGGGAAGAGGGCAAAGCAAGTTCAGAGGTGAAAAGGAGAAAGGATCGGAGAGGAGAGGATGGGGTGTCATGGAACCTATGGAAAATATAGTCTCCCCACAGAAAAATAGAGAGGGGCCCCTTGTGGTTTAATCTTGGACTCCAAGCATAACCCTGGACCTCAGATTAAGGATGATTCATTGTCACAGAGTGGGAGAAGAGAGAGCAGGTGAAGGGCGATTTCAGAAAGAGGGAAGAAGAGAGGAGATGAGGAGGCGGGTGAGGATGGCATCAGAAAGCCTAATGCGTGGGCCATCCTGGGCTTCTGCTTGGGTGCGGGAGTCACTGACCTGCAGGGAGGGCTGGATCTTATAACCCCAAATGTACACACACACACATACACACACACACACACACACACACACACACACACACACATTCACACACACGTGCTGGCACCTCCCACTATGTAAATTTGACGTTTTGAGTCCAAATGACAAATTCAGGGTCTTAATGAAGACATAGACAAAGCCCATTGTGGATGAATTTTGACATGAATAAGGTGACACAGAGTTGTGGAAAAATGGAAGGAAGCAGAAGTGGGTAAAGGGGAGTGGGTAAGGAAGTAGCAATGGAGAGGGAGAGAGGGAAAGAGGAGAGGAAGAAGGAGAAGAGGAAGAGGAGGAGGGAGAGAAGACAGAGAGGAAAGGGAGAAAGACAAAGAGGAAGACAGGGTAGGAAGAGAGGAAAAACCAGGAGGAGGGAGAGAAAGATGGAGGACACTGAGGGAGGGGATGTGAATGCGGAGAGCTGTTTCGCCTACATGTAAGCCTACCACGGGTATGCAATGCCCACAGAGGCCAGAAGAGGGCGCCAGATCCCCTGGAACTGGAGTTACAGACAGTTGTTAGCTGTCATGTGGGTGCTGGGAAACGCAAACCTGAGTCCACTTGCAAGAGCAGCCAGTGCTCCTAACCACTGAGCCATCTCTCCAGCCCCAAGGCCTCCACTCTTACACTCCCAGAGCTGAAGGGGCTGCAGTGACCCTGTATTTATCTCTGCACCCAGGATGGGCCCGGCCACCCTCAATGATTCAGGGACCTCAGAGTTCGTGCTGCTGGGCTTGTGGGCTCCTCCACCCCTGCGTCCCCTGCTGTGGACCGCTCTGCTGCTGGCCTATCTGGCCACCGTGTTGGGCAATGGCGCCCTGGTGGGACTGATCATGCTGGACAGGAGACTGCACCGCCCAATGTACCACCTGCTGACCCACCTGGCCCTGCTGGACACAGCCTATGTGAGCACCACGCTGCCACAGGCACTGGCACACATGGCCACACGACGCCCGCATCTCTCCCTGGCACGCTGTGGGGCACAGCTTTACGTGGGCATCTCCTTGGGCAGCTGTGAAGCAATCCTCCTGGCAGCCATGGCCCTGGACCGCTGCCTGGCGGTGTGCAGACCCTTGCGCTATGCGGCCCTGGTGACGGCTCCCCGCTGCGCCATGCTGGCCGGAGCCTCCTGGACACTGGGCTTTGCGCTGTCGGTGCCCAATGCGGTGGCTGCACTGCGCCTGCCCTTCTGCCCCGGGAGGCCAGCGGTGGACCACTTCTTTTGTGAGCTGCCCGCGGTGCTGAGGACGGCCTGTGCAGACACCACAGCCAACCACAGGCTCGTCTATGGTCTGGGCGTGCCCATCCTCGTGGTGCCCTTGGGCCTCATTCTGGCCTCCTATGCCTGGATTCTGGCTGCGGTGGGCAAGCTGCCTTCGGCTGGGAGTCGCCGCAAGGCCCTGTCCACCTGCAGCTCCCACTTGGCCGTGGTCGGGCTATTCTATGGCACCGTGAGCGCCATGTACCTGCGACCCCGCGCCTCTAGGGCTCTCCCTGCCACACACCATAAACTGGTGGCAGTTTTCTACCTCGTGGTCACACCCGTCCTCAATCCACTCATCTACAGCCTTCGAAACCGTGAGGTCCACGCGGCAGCACTCTACGCCCTGGCCCGGCTGCAGGGCATGCGCACCGTGCTGCCCTAAGTAATGGAGGCAGCGTCGCAAAGCTGGTAGGGCCTTCCTCTGACCCTCCAATTCCGTGGAGCATCTTTAAAAAAAATTAAATATAGTTGGGCATGGTGGTGCAGGCCTTTAATCCCAGCACTCGGGAGACAGAGACGGGGATTTTTTTGTGAGATCGAGTCCAGCTTGGTCTACAGAGCAAGTTCCATGCCAGCTGAGGCTTCAGGGAGACCCTGTCTCAAACAACATAATATTTTAATTATGTGAGAAATTCTTATTAAATTGTTACCATGTAGTTTGGTCATATTCATCCCTCCTATGTCTCTCTCCCAGGTCCACTCTTACCTCCTCATCCCCACCCAACTTTGTGTGCTCTCTTTCTTTCTTAGACAAGGTCTTCACTATGTAGCCCTGGCTGCCTTCAAACACAGGTATCTACCTGCCTCTGCCTTCTGAGCGTTGGGCTTAAAGGTATGTCCTGGATTCTTGTATTCTCCTCCTCTTCCTCCTCCTCCTCCTCTCCTCCCCCTCCTCCAATCTGGGCATGCTGTTATGGGTGTGTAGTTATCCCTGGAGCTTGGCGGACCCACTAGGGGCCACATCCTTAAAGAAAATTCCTTTCTCCCAGAAGCCATCAACTGTTCACAACTCTTCAGATACAGGTGAGGGTCTATGAGCCCCTTTTCCTGCAGCATCTTTGTAACCCATCCAGCTAGATCTGCCAGTACTTTGTGTGTGTGTGTGTGTGTGTGTGTGTGTGTGTGTGTGTGTGTGTGTGCGTGCATGTGTGTGTCTCATGTAGCTCAGGCTTCAATGTCTGATTCTGTTGCCTCTGCCTCATAAGTGCTGGCTGGGGTTACAGGCCTGTGCCACCACAGCTGGTTTATGAGGTGCCTGGGTTAGAAGCCAGGGCTTTTTGTATGCCAGAGGAGCACCCTACCAACTGAGTTCTACCCTCCACCCTGTGAGCACTCAGCAAAGCACTAGAGGATGGATGTTTTTGGCTTTGTTGTAACGATTTCACGTCTGCACCCATGGAGATGGAGCAGTCACAGAGAAAAATAGAAAAAGACTGAGGAAGGTTGGAGGTTGGAAAGTTCAAGTTCTTTCTGGGGTAGGGAGTGAGTTCAAGATCAGCCTTGCAGCTCAGTGAGTGTCTCAAAAATAAAAACAAAACAAAGACCAGACAAAAACAAAAATAAAATCAGGGCATGGCAGCACATGCCTTTAATCCCAGCACTCGGGAAGCGGAAGCAGGTGGATCCCTATGAGTTCGAGGCCAGCCTGGTCTACATAGTGAGTTGCAGCTTCATCAGGGCTACGGGGAGACCCCATCAAAACAAAACAAAAACCAGACTGATCGTTATCTGGATTAAATAAGTAAGATATGTGTATCATGGCTTTAAAAAATTGAACATTAATTTTCTTAATGTATTTTATTTAATATAATAAAGCATCATTTCAACATATGAACAATTAAAATTTTTATGTTAATGAGAAATCTGATGTTTACTTTTCAGCTATGGTATTTAAATTTTTCTTTATTTTTGAGAATTTCATGCATTTATACAATGAAATATGATCATGAATCTTATTTCCCTGTCCAGTTCCCTCATGCTCCCCCTTAACAGATCCTTCTCCCAGCTTCATGTCTTTTTCTCCCTTCGAAGTAATGTAAGCTGTTCATTGATACTAGAATACAACAGGTAAGACTCACATAGGTACGGGACTGGAGAGATGGCTCATCAGTTAAGAGCACTGGCTACTCTTGTAAAGGGAGTGAGTTCAGTTCCCAGCATCCATATGACAGCTAACGACCATCTGTAACTCCAGTTTCAGGGCATCTAATGCCTTCTTCTGACCCCTGTGGGCTTTGCATGATATGGGAGCACTTACATGCATGCAGCCAACTCTCATACACAGAAAATACAAATAAATAAATAAATAAATAAATAAATAAATAAATAAATAAGTGAATAAAATTGAAAAAAGATTCAAATAGGTTGCTGTGCAAGTATTTCTATTTATTTTTTGTGGTTCAAATTGGTGGCTGACTAGGTTATTGCAACCGCGTTTTCCAACATCGAGGCACAAGCTAACACAGGAAGTGAGCAGTGAGATCAAATTCAGGCAGTCAGGCTCTAGAGCTTCTATCCTCAACTACTGTGCTCATTCTCTCCTTTTCTCTCTTCTCTCTCTCCTCTCTTTCCAGTCTTCCTTTCTCTAACGTTCATTACACTGGTAAAGTCATATGCCATTCTGCTCACTGAGGTGCTCGCTCTGGAAAGGGGTTGGCCCCCCTTCAGACCCAAGCATGTTTGTCCCAAAGTGTCCTCCAAGGCCCTTGTCTGGGGTGGGCTGGCCTACCTAACTCTGTGATAGGGAGAGAAGAGAACAACAAAACAGCTTAAGAGTAAAAGCATTGTGCCCTTGAGAAACAGCTGCAAGGTAAACCATTTCCAACAGGGATCACTCTAGTTTATCCCATGCTGTAAAAGTGCAGGAAAGAGAAGCCAGAAGTCCAGCCATGGGAAACTCATCCATGGACAGAAAGCTCAGGCAGAAACTTCAGCTGACTTCCTCTACTTCCCTAGTCAGTGAGCATCCAACTCCATGATGCTGTCTATTTCTATATGTTCTTTTATTTGGAAGCCTCACCTGAGGGGTCTCAATGGAGAATTCCAGCTGGCTACCTTAAGGGGGCTTTCCCAGTCAACTTCTGTATTTCATAGCCAGAAGTCCAGCCATGGGAAACTCATCCATGGACAGAAAGCTCAGGCAGAAACTCCAGCTGACTTCCTCTACTTCCCTAGTCAGTGAGCATCCAACTCCATGATGCTGTCTATTTCTATATGTTCTTTTATTTGGAAGCCTCACCTGAGGGGTCTCAATGGAGAATTCCAGCTGGCTACCTTAAGGGGGCTTTCCCAGTCAACTTCTGTATTTCATGATTCTCTCTCTCTCTCTCTCTCTCTCTCTCTCTC
>NW_008358007.1:814682-826900 GCF_000622305.1 Nannospalax galili | reverse complement strand
CCTCTCTCCTTCCCTCCCTCTTTCTCGCCTTCATCTCAACCAGTGCATATTATTTCATCACGACACTTCCATACACAGATATGATGCCATTTGGTCGTAGAAACCCCTCTGCTATCCTTTCCTACCCTCCCTTCCATCCTCCACATTGACAATAGTTGCATGTCTATTTTCATGCTGCTTCAGGCCCTGATACTGCACATGAGCAATACCCTGTACTTGTTTTTGTAAGATGACATATTTCCCCTGCACACCGTAACTATCTTGGTAGTATTAACAGCAGCCAAGTTATGGAACCAACATAAGTGCTGTCAACAGGCAAATGGATAAAGAAAATTCTGTATGCACACACAGTGTTTTATTTACCCACAAAGAAGAATGGAGTTATACTGCTTACAGAAAAATGGATGCAGCTAGAGTTCATGATAAGTGAAGTAATCCACGCACATAAAAACATCATGTGCTTGCTCTCATCTTCATCTTTTTTTGTTGTTTTTTTGAGACAGGGTCTCCCTGTAGCCCCAGCTATCCTGGAACTCACTATGTAGACCAGGCTGGGCTTGAACTCACCAGAATCCGCCTGCCTCTGCCTCCTGAGTGCTGGGATTAAAGGCGTGCACCACCATGCCTGGCCTCATCTTCATCTTTTTATCCTCCTCTGTCCAGTCCTCCCATTCTCCCTCCTTCTCTCTGTCTCTATGTATCTCATCTATGAATATATCATATTTCCATCAACCGTCTACTATCAATTTATCTCTTATCTACTCATCTATCTATTATCTATCTATGATCTAACTATTCATCATCTATGTTTATCTGTCAGTAATTTATCACCTACCTGTCTATCATCTATTAGTATCAATCAATCTACCTATTATCTATCTATCTATCTATCTATCTATCTCTATCTATCTATCTATCTCTATCAATCATCTATTTACCTATCATCTATCTATCTCCTACTTGTCCATCACCTATTAGTATCAATTAATCAATCTACCTGTTATCTATCTATCTATCTATCTATCATCTATCTATCTATCCATATATCTATCATCTATCTATTACCTACCTGTCTATTGATCATCTATCAGTCAATCAATCTACCTATTATTTTATTTTATTTTTTTATCTTATGTGTATGCATGTATTGCCTGCATGTAGGTCAGAGCACCTGTGTCATGCAATGCCCATGGAGGTCAGAAGACGCTGTCGGATCCCCTGGGACTGGAGTTATGGACAACTATTAGCTGCTATGTGGGTGCTTGGATTTGAGCCCGGGTCTTCTGCAAGAACAACCAGTGTTCTTAACCGCTGAGCCATCTCTCCAGCCCCCTACCTGTTACCTTTATAACTATTGTCTATCTATCTCTATCATCTGTATTTCTATCATGTATTTATCAATCATCTACCTATTATCTATAAATTAATCTATTTATCTATGATCAATTTATCATGTATATATTGTCTGTCAATTCATCTGCCTATTATCTTTCTACTGTCTACATCTGTCATCTATCATCCATCTATATGTCTATTATCTGTCTAGCATCTATTTGTTATCTATTCTCTATCAATTAATCTGCCTATTATCTTTCTATGATCTGTTCACATATTTCATCCACCATCTACCTATCTATCATCCATCTATCTATCTATCTATCTATCTATCATCTATCATCTATGTATCTATGTATCTATCGATCATCTATGTATCTATGTATTTATCTATCATCTATGTATGTATGTATGTATCTATCTATCTATGTATCTATGTATCTATGTATCTATCTATCTATCTATCTATCTATCTATCTATGATCTATCTATCTATCTATCATCTATCATCATCATCTATTGGCTGTTTCTCACTCTGTCTCTTTCCTCACGTGATATACAATGCAGCTGTGTCTATATCATCTATATCTGTATCTTGCTCTGGGCTTAGACACCAGTTTCCATGTTGTAATAGATAAAGAAATGGACACGGACACAAGAGAAGGAACAGATCTGAGATGTCGCTCACCTTCACATTTCAAGCCACTGCTATTCTCTTTTCTTTCTCACATCTTCAAAAATAATTGCTTGGTTATTTTAAAATTATTCTTTGGCAATTTGGTACCTGTATACAATGTGTCTTATCCTATCAGCTTCCACACCCTCCCTACTTTCCCAGATGCTACCTGACATGAGCCTTTCCACTTTTACATCTCCTCCTTTTTTCTAACCCACTGAATCCAATCGGTGCTGCCCACTGGAATGTTGACTGATCTTGTTGGTTTGATGTTTCATGCAGATCGTACACAGGTAACCACAGCTGCTGTGAGTTTCCAAGTGATGACCATGTCCTGTTCAGAAGACAGCATTCCACTGAGTGTTTTCTTTTCTTTTCCATGTTTAGTCATGTCTGTGATTTACGAAACTGACTCGTAGATGGTAAAAGTCTTAGACTTCTGGTATACAGTAGGTGCTTTTGGTACACAGTAAGCACTGAGTAAATGGCAACAGGGGTTTGCCCATTCCTGTAATTCCTTTTTTGGAGAACTAAAATATAATATACAAGTAAATCATACAAATAAGTGTAAACTGTAAAGACACACTGTGATGCAAAATGAACTTCGTACAGCAGGAAAGAAGGGGGAGAGGGAGGAGGAAATAAAGAGGAAGAGGGAGAGGGAGAGAGAGAGAGAGGGAGAGAGAGAGAGAGCACGCTGATCTAGCTGATCTAGTCTTGGTGGCTGTAACACCTGAACAGAATCATGACAATCATCTCAGAATCTCCCTTTGTCCATCTCTGGCATTGAAGTAACCTCTGTTTGAAGCTATAGAAGATTTCTGTGGAGTCTGGATGAAATATTGCATAAATGAAATGGTGAGGTGATACAGAGTTGATTCTATTGATTCTCTGCCCTCTTGGGCACATCACAGCTCTCTTTAAAAATGTTTTCATTGGTATCCATGCACAGTCCACAGAGCTGGGGTTCATAAAGACATTCCATTCAAGTACATTATGTACTTTGACTGTATCCATCCCCTATATCCTCCTCTGCCTGCCTCCTCCCTTCTTGGTACCCTCTGTTTCTTCTTAAAACAAGAGCACAAATGCTTTGAATTTGTTTCAATTTAATATAATGTTGGCTATATGTTTTTCATATATAGTCTTCATTACATCGAGATATGGCCCTTCGATTCCAAGTTTCTTCAGGATATATGGGATATATTGGATTTTTAGAAAAAGATTTATTTTTAATTAAGCATTTGTGTGTCTGTGTGTGGATTTATGCATGTGATTGTTGATGCCCTTGGAGCCAGAAGATGGAGCTGGAGTTACAGGCAATTGGTAGCCGCCATGTAGGTGCTGAGAACTGAACCCGGGTCCTCTGAAAGAGCTGCACACGCTCTTAATTTCTGAGCCATCTCTCCTGCCCTCATTTTTATTTCTGTAGAAAAATTAAAACAGAAGTGGGCAACTGTTCTTCCTGGAACTGGAGTTAGGACAGTTGTTAGCCACCATGTAGGTGCTGGGAACCAAACCTGGTCCTTTGCAAGAGCAGCCAGGGCTCTTAGCCTCCAAACCAACTCTCCAGCCCCTCATTTTATTTCTTAATTAGCATAGAAAGTAACAGGTCGTCTTATGCATTTGCATACAGCTAGTTCTGATGGATGCTCCCTGCCCCAACTCCTCTCTCCTCAGTCTCCCTTTCCCCATCCTTACTTGGACATTTCACCCCCATTTCCCTCTTCCACTGTTACATCACATGTTCTTCTGCCCTCCCACTCGCCTCCCTTAAAGCCTCTTCCCCTCTTATGGGCGCCTAGTTTCCTGGCTTCTGTGCATACTCACTCCCACATAAATACACAAAATATATAAAACAATTAGAAATTAGGATATGCATATTGTTTCTTTTTATTTTACATATGTATATGTGTATGCATGTAGAGTGTGCAGGTATGTGTGTGTGCCTGTGCACATGCATGAACAGGCCAGAGCAAGGTGTTGGGCATCACCCTCTATTACCATCTACCTGATTGCCCTGAGACAGTGTCTTAGACTGAATAGAAAGTTCAGCTTTTTTGGCTAGGCTGACCAGCTGGCCAACAAGCTCGAGATACCCACCTGTCTCCATTCCCCAGTGCTGGAGATACAAGCACATATTTACATGCGTGCTGGGAATTTGAGAACTTATGTTCTCATGCTTACCCACTAAGCCATCTCCCCAGCTCCTTGTTTCTTAATAAATGAGAATAAATATGACACATTAAAATGTAAACAATGAAAGGAAAAAAATGTCAAGCAAGTCCGTCTGCAGGACCCATATCCACTATGGTTGATGGTTAATATTTTTGTTTCTATAAGCAGGCCCCCTAACTGGTTATTTCGTCCATTTGTCATTGAGGCATACAATGCACACACGACCAAGTGCACACTGCAAACAGAGAACTCAGTAAATTAGTACAAAGTGAGCATGGATATGAAGACAGGAACTGGGCTAAACTTCCCAATATATCCACCCCAACCACATGCCACCTTTCCAAAGCCGAGCGCTATCCTTATATGACTCTTGATGATGAGTTTTGAGCGTCTTTACATTAAAAATAATTAGTTTGCGTGTGTGTGTGCATACGCACTCACACACACGTGCACGTGCACATGCCAACATGCATTGTGGAGGTCAGAGGACTCTCTCCTTCTACCTGTGGGTCCTGGGTACTGAGCTCAGGCTGTTAGGCTTGGCAGCAAGTATCTTCCTTTACTCACTGTACCATCTTGTCAGTCTGAGTTCTGAGCTTTTTGTAAAAAAGATGGATCATTAAATTTAGCAAATGTTTATGGCAAGAGACTCCATCAGGCATTTATCAAATACTTATTGATCAGTGATTCTGTCTTAGGAAGTGTCTCTGAGCTGGGATAAAGCAGTGAACAAGATGCAGTCAGTCAGTGCCAATCTGACCATCTTTCCTGGGAGAGAATAGCCAGTAAGCAGAGGTGGTCAGTTTCTACCATGGTTGAGTGTTCTGTGCTGAGCACTGACTGGGTAACATTACACCCAAAGGCTTACAGTTTTTGTTTTTAAAGATTCATTTCATTATTTTCAGTTATGTGTATGTGTGTGGGTCTGTGCATGTGAGTACAGTGCTCCCTGAGGTCAGAAGAGGTCATCTAATCTCCTGGAACTGGAGTTACAGGTGGTTATGAGTCACCTGAAGTGGGTGCTGGGAACTAAATTCTGGTCTTCTGCAAGAGCAGCAAGCATTCTTAACCACTGAGCTATCTTGTCTCTCCGACCGCCTTCCAGTTCGTGTTTAAAGAATAAACACAGGACTGGAGAGACAGCTCAGTGGTTAAGGACACTGGCTGCTCTTGCAGAGGACCAGGGTTCCATTTTCAACACCCACATGGCACCTAACAATGGTCCATAATTCTAGTTTCAGTGGATCTGATGTCCTTGTCTGCCCTCTGTGGGCATTACATGCATGTGGTACACTTATATATATTTAGGGAAAACAGCCATACATATATAAAATAAAATTTAAAACAAAGAATGAGTACATAAGTAATAAGAATGAGAGTTTGGGGCTCCTTAGAGTGCTAACACAGAGGGTCCATATGAGCCAATGAGTTTACTTTTAGACAGACACTCAAGACAATTGAGAACATAAACCCAGATGAAAACTTACGTGTGATATTTACATTAGCATCACATATTTACATTACATTGACATCATTCACAGCACCACAAGTGGAAATAATTGAAGGGTTCAGCAAGGGAAGCTAGGTTTGTAGTGCAAACCTAGAGCACTTTCTGAGATCCACCAGTGAAGGGCTGGGGGCATGACTAAGTGATAGGGCACCTGCTTAACATCATCCATGGAAGGCCTGGGGTTCTGGTTCAGCCTGTCTTAGAATGAGGGGCTGTGTTTGCCTTCCCAGTGGGAGGTCTGTGGCAACCTTCCTTCTACTTTCTAAGTCCTCTTCTTCACTGGGTCACTAGCTGAAGTAGGGCTGTGCACCTTGGGCTCCCCATACCACACCTTCTTCTCACTTTCCTTGGCATAACTACAACCCATTGGGGATATATGTCAAGACATGATAAACCATGAAGATGGAGAAGTGGACAGGGAGAACCTTCAGGGAGACTTGCAGGCCACGGGGGAAAGGATGGGTTAATTTTTTTATTTTTATTTTATGTTTATGCCTGTATTGCCTGCATGTGTGTGAGTACACCTGTGTTGTGCAATGCCCGTGGAGGACAGAAGAGGCTGTTAGATTCCCTGGAACTGGAGTTACAGTTGTTAGCCACCACATGGGTGCTGAGATTCAAACCTGGAGCTTCTGCAAGAGCAGCCAGTTCTCTTAACTGTTGAGCCATCTCTCCAGCTCCTGGATTTTTTAATGTGTAGTTAGAAGCAGACACAATCCAGTAGGATCTCAGAGGGAACCTGGAAGGCCAGGAAAGATTGTGGTGAGAGCCACGGTCTCTTGGGAGGCATGAGTCAGTAATGAGCACTATTCTCTGAGGGGAGAGTCTTCAGGGCTTTCATCTGCTGTCCAGAGCCAAAGATTGAAATCTTTGGTTCCCTGGATCCCACTAAGCTCCAGGAGTTCCTGGATCAAAGGAGTCCCTTTGTCTTTATTTCCAGCCAAAGGAGCAGAAGGTAAGTGGGTTCTCCATGAAGGGCCAGGGCCAGGCGGGAAGGAAGACGGAGCCTGGAGCTGTGACTGACACATCATCATTCAGAGCAGAATATCATGCTTTTTTCCATTATTTGATAGTGATGCTGATGGAGATGGAGACCATGGTAATGATGATGAAGATTATAGTAATATGGTGATGATGATGGTGATGGTGGGGATGATGATGGCGATGATATAGTGATGGTGGTGATGATGATGATAGTGATGCTGATGGTGATGTTGGGGATGATGACGGTGATGATATATTTCTCTCTATATATTGGGTCTGAAGGAAAAACAAGATAATTCTGTATTGTGTTTTACATCCTGCCGTCTTTTTCCACAAATTGTGCTTTTGGGGCAACATTTCCTGAATATCTTCCATTTCAGGGTACCGTGAATCTCCTCCCCCCTCCCCTCTCCTCTCTCCCCTCTTTCCCTCTCCTTCCCCTTCCCTCCCCTCCCCTCCCTTCCTTTCCTCTTTCCCCTCCCCTCCCGTCCTCTCCTCTCTCCCCTCCCCTCCTGTCCTCTCCTCTCTCCCCTCCCCCATCTTCTCCTCTCTCACATCCCTTCTTGATCTCCCCCCTCCCCTCCTTTTCTCTCTTCTTCCCGTCTCTATTCGATTCCATTTCCACTCCATTCCTTTCTTTTTATCTTTTTGAGACAGGGTCTCCCTGTAGCCCCAGCTGGCCTGGAATTCACTGTGTAGACCAGGCTGGCCTGGAACTCACAGAGATCTGCCTGCCTCTGCCTCCTGAGTGCTGGGACTAAAGGCATGTGCCACCATGCCTGGCTAATTCTCTGTTTTATGAAAGATGGGGTCTCATGTAGCCCAGGCTGACCATGAACTCACTATATAACTGAAGATGATGGCCTTGAAGTCCTCGTCTTCCTGTCTCTAGCACCCTAGCGCTGGGATTACTGGCATGAACCACCATGGTGTATTTCTCATTAATTTTTAATTTGTCTCTCTGCCAACCTCAAGTAGTGTTCCTTTGCACTTAGAATGAAGTGCATGAGATACAGCCCCTTCACTGTGGCTATCATTCTGGAGATGGAGTGACTCTAATCTCTCTCTCTCTCTCTCTCTCTCTCTCTCTCTCTCTCTCCATGTGGAGGTCAGAGGTTGACTTTAGGTATCTTCCTCTATTGACTTCCTTATGTTTTGAGACAGGGTCTCTCACAAACCTGGAGCTCACCACTTAAGCCAGACTAGCTAGTGGGTGAGCCCCAGGGATCCTCCTGTCCCTGACCCCTCCTCTCAAGCTCTGCGGTTACAAGTACCTGCTGCCATGCCTGGCTTTTTTTACATGGGTGGTGGAGATCCGGACTCAAGTCCTCATGCTTGTGAAACAAGCACTTTACTGAGTCATCTCACTAGCCCTTTGACTCCATTAAAGATCACTGTGATCATCTTTGAATTTTTAGACACTGTGCTACCTGTCTAAGTAAGACTATTTCATGCAGTTCTCCAAGTGATGAAGTTCTATTACCATGATTTTATAGGTAAGAGAAGAGGCTTGGAAGGGGGCTACTCTGCCTGGCTCATACATAGCAGGACTGTAATATGCCTGGATTTCCCATCATTCCAAACACCCACGTCTTAATAAGACCCTCTCCTCCTTACAGCACCGAATTGTATTTTTTTTCTTTTTAAGTTGCAGTTCATGACCCATCAGTGGATCCTAAAATCCACTGAGTTCAGGGTTTTGTAGTCTCTGTTGTGCCAACATTTGGGTAGATTCATTCTGTGTTGGTAGAGATGGGGTGGCACTCTGTGCACTGCAGGATGTTTGGCAGAATCCTCATCTTTATCTGCTGGGCACCAGAGGTTGCACAATTCCAAAATGACAGCAACGACTGACAAACGCTCTCTGGGAGCAGCATTGTCCCCAGTTGAGAACTGCTTTATAGAGCCAATCCAAAACATGGCAAGCTTGAGAAAGGATAGATCAGAATGGGTGAGAATGGAAAATGTTCAGTGCACTGCAAATTTCGAGAGTGATCATTTCCATTGAAACTCTTATTTCAGGTTTACATACATTTTAGAGGGGGCGTGTCCTAGGTCATGCTAGGAACTACATTTTCTTTCCTCCCTTTGCACTCCTCCCTCCTTCCCTCCTTCCCTTCTTCTTTTAAAAATTTTGATCTATTTATTTTTAGTATGTGTATGAGTGTTTTCTTGCATGTATGTAAGTGCACATATATGAATGACTGCAGAGACCAGAAGAAGGCGTCAAGTTCCCAGGAACTGGAGTTACAGATGGTTGTTAGCCACCATCTGAGTACTGGCAACCAAACCCAGGTCCTCTGCAAGAGCAGCAGTGTTCTTAACTGCGGAGCCATCTCCAGACCCCGCTTCTTTTTTTAAACACAAGGTTGAATGTTGTCCAGGTAAGTTAGTCTCAACCTCACTATGTAGCCAAGGGGGACCTCCTGATCCTTCTGCCTCTCCACCCCAAGTGCTGGGTTGGTGGGCATGTGTCACTAAGCCTAGCTAATATATATTCCTTTTAAAAATCTTTTTCCATGTGTGTTATGTTCATGTGTGTATATATATGCATGTGTGTATGCAAGTTTGTATGTGTGTATACAAGTTTGTATGTGTGTATACAAGTTTGCATGTGTGTGTCTATTTGTGCACATGATTACATGTGGAAGCCTGAGGCTGATGTTGGAATTATCTTTAATTAATCCTCCATCTTTTTATATTGATTTTAAAATGTGTGTGTGTGTGTGTGTGCGTGTGTGTGTGTACCTGTGCCTACTTGTCTGTATGTGCATCACATACATGCAGTGCTCACTGAATCCAAACGAGGGCATTGGAGCCCCTGGAACTGGAGTTACAGGTGGTTGTGAGCTGCCTGATATGGGTTCTGGAAACTGAACCTTGGATCTCTTCAAAGCAGCAAAGACTCTTTTTATTGTTTTTAAATTTTTTGCATGTGACTGTATTGCCTACATGTGTGTAAGTGCACCTGTGTCACGCAATGCCTGTAGAGGTCAGAAGAGGGCATTGGATTTCCCTGGAACTGGAGTTATGGATGGTTGTTAGCAGCTATGTGGGTGCTGGGGCTTGAACCCAGGTCCTCTGGAAGAATAGCAGCTGTTTTTAGCCACCGAGCCATCTTTCCAGCCCCTCTCTGCAAAGCAGCAAGTACTCTTAATCACTGACATATCTCTCCATCTCCTCAGCCGTCCATCTTATTCACCGAGCAGGCTCTCTCAATCAAGTGCAGAGTTCTTGCAGATCTGCATAGCCTCTCTAGCCAGCTTACTGTGGGAATCCCCTGTCTCTGCTCACCAAATATTTATGGGAGTTTTGGGGATCTGAACTTCATTACTCATGCTTGAGTGGCAAGTGCTTACCCACTGAACCAACTCTCCAGCCCCCAAAGGCATATTTCTCACTCTGCACCAAGTCCGTTAAGTCAAAGGCCACAACAGTGGGCTGCAGATTACTGGAAAGCAGAGACCAAAGTGTTTTCACCTTTGTCTCCACAACTCAGAGCTTGATAGGTGGAGTTCTCTGAGAGTTCGCTGCTGCTGCTGAATAGCAAGCAGGACTGGGTAGTCATTGACCATGAGACAGCTCAGTAGGTCAAGTGCTTGCCATGCAAGCATGAGGATCCAAGTTCAATCCCCAGAGCCAATATAAAAAAGAGGGGCAGAGTATCTTGAACTTGTAATCCAAGCAGTATGGAAACAGAATCAAGAGGATTCGGGGCGGGGGGCTCTCCGGCCAGCCAGTCCAGCCTAATCTGTGAGCTCCAGGTTACTGACAGACCCTGTCTCAAAAAACAAGGTGGACAGCCATCCTGGGGGACACATCTGAGTTTACCTCTGGCCTCCACAGGCACAGATAGCCATGCACACACATATGCATACCCGTGCACACTACATAAATAAGCAACACAAGGAGACTCTCAGTGCAGGATGAGCTCAATTCCAAACACTACATGCTGAAGTTGGGGTTTAGAGCCAAGGAGCAGGCTGGGATTTCCTGAGGAGGTATTAGTTGTAAGGACAGTTCTGGCTAAAATGACTTAGGATTCTTGCAGGGTGGAAGAAGAGGACTTTGATCAGATTTCAGGTTGTAAGATGTTTCTAAGTTGATTTTATGGGAATTCTTGCTGAAACTAAGCAAAACAGGGCAGACATGGGTGTCCAATGCCAACGCTTGGAGAAATGGAGGAGCTAGGAAACTATTAGTTGCAGGAAGGTGTCTTGACCCAGAAGCAGTGAGGGAAATGACCCGTCCATCTGTCAGCATCAACGGGGTGGGGTGCCTTTGCCTCCATTGCTTTTAATGGATATCTTTCCATCTCCCCTCTGTGGGGAGAAGGCTGTTTTTGGACTGCTGTTATCTTGGAATTTTTATTTGCCTTTAATATATGTGTATGGATATTCTGTCTGCATGTATGTAGTGCACCTGTATAGTGCAATGCCCACAGAGGCCAGAAGTGGCCATCAAATCTCCTGGAACTGTAGTTGTCAAGGTTGTTAGACACAATGCCGGTGCTGGGAACTGAACCCGGGTCCTCTGCAAGAGCAGCCAGTGCTTTTAACCACTGAGGCATCTCTCCAGCCCCAATCCCAACTTTTAAAGATACTTTTTATCTCAAATTTAAAAAAATGTATTATTTTTATTTTCTGTGTATGAGTGTATCTCCTTCATGTATATAAGTGCACCTGTGTTGGGCAATACCTGTGGAGGTCAGAAGATGGTGTCATATCCCCAGGAACTGGAGTATTGGACAGTTGTTAGCTGCCATGTGGGTGCTGGGAACTGAACCCAGGTCCTCTGCAATAGCAACCAGTGCTCTTAACCACTGAGCCATCTCTCCAGCCCATATCTTGAATTTTAAAATTAAATTTGCTCTTTTGACGATTTCATGCATGTATAGTGCATTCTGATTACTGTCACCCCACCTTATCTGGTCTCCCACCTACCCTGTTACTTACCCTACTCAAGACTCTTTTCCAAATTCACGTCTTTTTATTTTGTGACTCACTGATTTTATCCAGGACTGTCTGTGCACTCATGGTTCTGGGACTGTTCACTGGAGCATGGTAGGCTCATCAGTGGGTCCACGACTGAAGCTCATGCCTTCCTCTCCCTCCAAATCCATCCATCAGTAGCTCATAGTTTAGCAGGGTGCAGTAGGGCTGCACGAACCTCCTCCCGTCTCTCACTGATGGTTACCAGTCCCAGTCTTGTGAAGGCCCATCGCTACCAGCTGCTGCTGCCAGGAGATCATGATCGTCTGGCTGTGTCATGCCCAGGAGAGAGAGCACTCCACAGCTCTTCTCCACATCTTCCAGCTTACATTCTTCCTGCATCTTAGAAGGGGGTGATATGCATGTCCCATGGAGGGCTAAGCACTCCAGTGTGAGAGATTTGAGCTTCACTGCACAGGAACGTTGTGTCTGGGCCTTTTCTATATACCAGAACCACAGGTTGGAGCCAGGTGGAGAGGCCCTTGTGGGTATTTGCTCTTAAGTGGGGGCAAAACAACTGGAGATATGCTCCGTCCCTCCCTCC
>NW_008358007.1:811422-813892 GCF_000622305.1 Nannospalax galili | reverse complement strand
CTCCCCCCTCCCCCCCTCCCTCCCTCCAGACAAAGGTGGTCATCAGGTGAGGTCGTTTAACTTCATTCTACAGTTCCTGGGCTGTTTAAGAAGGCTCCTGAGCACGAGGGCGACTCGATTTACCTTTGGATAAATTCTTGGGGCAGGACTCATAGGTGTCACTTCTCACTTCGGTCCTTCTCCCTCCGATCCTCAGCAGGGTTCCCCTGCCTTCCCGAGCCTGGTCCACGTGCACCCTGGCTGCATGCCACTCTCCTGGGCTTCCACTGGCGCCCTCGCATTGCTGCAGTCCTGGGGCAACCAGAGCCGCCCCCACGAACTGGAGTTCACGCTGCTGGGCTTCGCACATGTGCCCACGTTGCGTCCAATGCTAGCCGCACTCTTCCTGGTCATCTTCCTGATCACGTTGCTAGGCAACGCAATCATTGTGATGCTCACCAGCCTGGACCCCGGCCTGCGCTCGCCCATGTACTTCTTCCTGCGCCAGCTGGCGCTGGTGGAGCTCTGCTTCTCTCTGGACGTGGCGCCCCGTCTGCTGGTGACCCTGCTGTGGCCAGGGCGCGGTGTGTCCCCCACGGGCTGTGCCCTGCAGATGCTCCTAGTGCTGTCCTGTGTTACTTCCGAGTGCTTGCTCCTCACCATCATGGCCTGGGACCGCTTCCTGGCCATCTGCAGGCCTCTGCGCTATGGAGCCATCATGAGCCCCAGGCTGTGCCACCTGCTGGCTGCCACCTGCTGGCTGGCTGGAGTCCCTGTGGCGCTCGTCCTCACCATCTGGCTCTTCAGCTTCCCCTTCTGTGGGCCTCGTGGAGTCAGGCACTTCTTGTGTGACATCGCTCCTCTGCTGAGCCTGGTGTGTGCGGACACCAGAGTCTTCGAGGCCAGTGTGTTTGTGGCGACCGTGTTAATTATGATCATTCCCTTTTGTCTCATAGTCACATCTTACACCAAGATTTTGTCCGCGGTCCTATGGATGCGGTCAGCCTCTGGGCGCCACAAGGCCCTGTCCACCTGTGCCTCCCACCTCATTGTAGTGATTCTGTTTTATGGCACAACGGGGATCATCCACTTGCGCCCCAAGGCCAGCTACTCCCCCGAGAATAAGCAGGTGGTGTCCTTGTCCTACACCATGGTGACTCCTATGCTCAACCCCCTCATCTACAGCCTGCGGAACAAGGAGGTCAAAGTGGCTTTGGAACGTGTCTTCATTCAGAGAAGATGCACCTGTACCTCCTGATCTCTCTGATTTCATTATTCAACTCTTTGGGGAGCCCCCCAGTCCCGGTGGCTTTGGGAACTTCGGTATACAGCACGCTGAACTCTAAAAGATTCTGCTGCCGGCCTAACAGCCCTGCTTTGATATGTGTACAATGACACACATCTCTCCTGACAGTCTTGAACCCATCAATGGTCTTGTTCATTGTGCTGAGTAGGGTTTTGTTACTGTGGCTAATTCAGGAACTGGATTCAAGTTCAAAAGCGTGATGATCCAAGTTCAAAAGCATGATTCATAGCTCATTTTCTGTGAATGTATTGAAGAAAAGCAAGACCAGGAGTCAAATTTCGTTTTCTTATGAATGAATTGATTTGGGGCATGCTGTGATTTGAGTGTGAAATGTCTGACATTGGCTCATGTGTGTGAATACTTGGTCCCCAGATGATGACACTGTTTTGAAATGTTGCGGAAGGTTTAATATGTGGAGGTTTAGTACATGGAGGTTTAGTATGTGGAGGTTTAGTACGTGGAGGTTTAGTATGTGGAATCTTGCTGGAGGAAATGGGTCAATAGGGGTCAGCCTTGAGGTTTATGGTGAGGCCCCACTTCCTGCCTGTTCTCTGCTTCCTGAATACTGATGCGATGTGACCACTGCCTCACAGTCCTCCACCACGTTAGACTGTTCCCTCACTGTGAGCTAGTGATAGTCCTTCCTCCCTTAAGCTGATTCTGTCAGGTATTGTTCATAACAACAAGAAAAGTAACTAATGCAGGGTGTTCTAGTTTATTTGCCAGTGCTGTAAAAACACTCTGAACAAAAGCAACTGAGGGTAGGAAAGCATTTATTTGGCTTACGCTTCCAAGTCACAGATCATCACAGAGAAGTCAGGGCAGGAACTCAAGGCAGGAGTCGAGAGTCAGGAACCAAGAAGAAATTGCTTGCTGGATCACTGGCTCACTCACAGGTTCATGCTGAACTATCTTTCTTATCTAGCCCAGGACCAATGAATCCATCCATCCATCTGTCCGTCCATCCATCTGTCTGTCTGTCTGTCTGTCTATTTATCTATCGTCTGTCTATTTATCTATCATCTATCTATCTATCTATCTATCTATCTATCTATCTATCTATCTATCTATATCATCTACCATCTATCTATCATCTATCTCTCTATCATCTATCTATCATCTATCTATCTATCTATCTATCTATCTATCTATCATCATCATCTATCTATCTGTTTTTAAGACAGG
>NW_008358007.1:809690-811373 GCF_000622305.1 Nannospalax galili | reverse complement strand
TCCTGGAGGAAACATGTCACTGGGGGTGGGCTTAGAGAGTTCTTAAGCCTTGCTGGATCTCCAGTTGCTCTCTTGCTTCCTGTGCCTTCATGATGATGTGAGAACTTAGCTTCTGCTGCTCCTGCAGCCACCAAGCCTCCCTGCCATGATGGACTGTAATTCCCCTGGAGCCATAAGCTCAAATAAACTCTTCCTTTTATAAATTGCTTGGGTCAGTGTTTCTATCACAGCAACAGAAAAGTGACTAATTTATCTATCATCTATCTGTCTATCTATCTGTCTATCTATCTAATCTATCATCTATCTTCTAGCTACCTATCATCATCTATCTCTATATCATCTATCTCTATATCATCTATCAATAATCTATCAATAATCTACCTATCATCTATCTATCATCTCTCTATCATCTATCCATCTATCATCTATCATCTATCTATCTATCTATCTATCTATCTATCTATCTATCTATCTAATCTATCTACTATTGTCTACCTAAATATATGATATATTCCACCTACCAGTGAAATGGTGCCACTCACAGTGAGCTGGGCCCTCTTACATCTATTAAGACAGGACAGTCTGAGCAGTCATGTCCACAGACCAACCTGATAAAGACAATTACCCAATTGAGACTATATTTTTTGATTCTAGGCTGTGTCAATTTGATGGCTAATGCCAAGTACAACACAGCATTCAAGAATATCTCACCTGAAATTAAAAATATAACAAATATTATATTTACAATTTTGCTTGTCTATTAAAAATTAAGAGAAAATCAGGTCTTGAAAGTATAAAATGAGTTATAGTCAAATATTTCACTTTAAGACTCATGATGTTAGGATTTGAAGTGACACCACAATACAGCTCATTTCACACCTTTTCTTTGACATGGGACCAATCCATTCCCCAGTGTGCCTAAGACACTGATCAAAGGACACAAGGATTCACTTAATCATTCTTCAGCACATGGAGACCTTACTAGATGACCATTCCCTTGTTCTTTTTCTATTTTTTGGGATTTTTGAGACAGGGTCTCCCTGTAGTCCAAGCTGTCCTGGAACTCACTATGTAGACCAGGCTGGCCTTGAACTCACAGAGATCCGCCTGCCTCTGCCTCCCGAGTGCTGGGATTAAAGGCGTGCACCACCACGCCCGGCTCCTTTTTCTTTTTTTAGTGGAATTTCATTTTGAAAAAGTATTCTATATCTGTGTGAGTGGGTACACACATGTCACTGTGTGTGTGTGTGTGTCTATGTGTGTTTGTGTGTAGGTCAGAGGGACAACTTGATGAAATTGGTACTTTCCTTCCATCATGTGGGTCCTGGGGATCAATAAGGTTGTCAGGCTTGGCTACAAAATAGCTTTACCCACTGAGTCATCTCATCTGCCCAAGAATTAGGTATGTTAAGTTTTTGCCCCTTGCCCCCAAGGTCGACTAAGTTCCAGGGGACTATGGAATATCTCTCAAAATGTCCTGTAACTGTGGTGAGTCACCGCACTTTTGTTCTGGGAGTACATGGAGACCCCATGAGATGGACTTGATTCAGCGTCCAGTCTAGAAAGAGGAGGGTCAACTCAGAAGAAACATCTCATTCATGCTCCAAGTGAAGCCAGACATGGTCAAGCAGGACCTTTGACTTATCTTCACATAGGTGGAACTGGTAAAAGAAAGGAGCCAGG
>NW_008358007.1:776485-809499 GCF_000622305.1 Nannospalax galili | reverse complement strand
CTAACCAACCAGAAAGTGCTGTTCAGATGTAAGATTTCAAATCTTAGTCTCCAATACTGTAGTGCCCACCTGTAGCTAAGGGAGACATCCAGCTATCATTCTAAAATGATGGATAAACTTGTTTTCTCCCCCTATCTAGTAGCCTTTGAGAGGGAACTGACTCTGATTCTAACCATGCCAACAGCTATCAAAATACCTGAAAGCAAATCCTGAATCCATCACTCTAGAGTCCAGCCTTGGAAGACAAAAGAAAAATGAGGACAAACCCAACAGAGGGATGCTTTTGGAAGCCCTTGTCAAGAAATTCCAATGGACTCTCATATGAACATTTGAAAATTGCCCTGTTCTGACTTTTTTCTAGTTCCCTGTCTAGAACTTGTATGCTATTTATTCTTGCCTTTACTTCTCCTTCACATCTCCTATTCACAATTCAAGGACTTTCTTTTCCCCCTAGAGATGAGAGTTATGCAATTTGGGAGTCTTTTAGATAGACCCACTGAAGGGGTGCTCCAATTGCCTCACCCTGTGTCCCAGTTCAGCATGGAAGAAGCCAGAGGGGTCTGCATCCCTATTCTCTGTTGGCAATTTGGGTAACCTCTTCAGAGGATGGTGTGATAAGAATAGGAGGTAGGAATTGGCTAGGCAGTTAGAGTAAAAAATCCCAAAGAAAAGTAGCCAATTTCTTGGCTAAAACTCACAATGTCCTTGGGCCTCTTAGCAACACACTCTGTTCCAAAGGCCAAAAATGTTGAAAGTATTTGGGAGCTTGTATCTAATCCTTAAAAGATTTTAGGGTTACCTCTTCAGAGGGGGGAATGTTAGAGCAGCCAAAAGCCCCGTAAGAATAAATCAATCAATCAAAGAAGAAGAAAGAGTACATGAAGTTATCAGAAAAAAGTGATGAGGAGATATGGAGGAGTTGGAGGGGAGGGAGTGGGCATAGATTTGATCAAAACATGTTATATGCATGTATGAAATTACCAATAAATTATTTATTTAAAAAATAAAGAATAAAAAGAGAATTAGTGTATGTTAGTGAAAAATAATGGGCTTCATGATGACACAATATGTATATTCATATACATATATAATATCTTTGATTATATTCATGCCCATTACCCGCTCATGCTCCCTCCCCCTGCCACTTGTCCCCTTCCTCTTATGAATTACCCCTCATTATGCTTTATTTTCATTCATCTTTATGAGTAAAATCAGTCATTTTTATATATGAACACACACACACACACATACCACATTTTCCTTATTCATCCCCTTAAAACGTATCCATCTGCCATACATGCTGAATCCTATTCATTCAGCTGTTTGTACCCAAATGTTCAGAGATTTATTTCACCTTTTATTTATGTGTATGTATATGTGGCTATGTGCACGTGGGTGCAATGCCCGCAGAAGCTGTTACAGGAGCTAACCACAGACTGGTCTGGTCTGTTGAGGTGACTCAAATCATACTAAGGATGTGGTTGGAGTAAGTTATTCTTTATTACACGTGGGCCTCAGGACTGGGAAAAACTTTTGTGTCTGGGAACCAGAGGCACTGGACAGAAATATATACAGGTTTCATAGGATTTTTTCATGCCCTCTTGAATTTGAGACTTCTAGCCTAAAAGTATACATGGCCTTTGGGTTATTATAGGAAATTTTACAGAGGGAGATATTTTGGGCAAGTGTGGGGTAATTTACCAGTCATATGCTGAAGCCAGTACAATCTTAGCTATTTTAGCAAATAAAACACATGTAGCAGGTGCTTCCTGAACGGCCACTGCAAGGGGGAGCATTGTCCAAGGTGCTCACAGATGGCAGTTTTTCTGGCTTCTGCTTTGTCTTAGTCTGAGACTGAGCTCAAAGTGGACTTTATGATGTAAGTACAAGTGGAAGCTTCCAATGTCCTGTTACTTCTACATCTATCAACAAGCACACTCATTATTAGGAGTACATAAGGATTTTGTCAAATACATTTGTTAGTACTTACTCATCTACCACACAGAACAGAGTTATACTGAGGTCATAGCTCATTACTTCCACAATAGATTAATTTTTTCTCATCAAAACCAAAAGAGTACATCATATCCCACTGAATTAGAGTTGCAGGAGGTTGTGCCCCATCTGATGTGGGTGCTAGGAATTGAACTCTGGTCCTCTTGCTTGCAAGAACAGAAAGTGCTATTAACCACTGAGCAATCTCTCCAGCCCCATTCATTCCTCTGTTCATAGCCACCTAAGATGATTCCATATCTTGTCTTTTGTGTGTGCTGTGATAAACTCAGATGTGAGTGTATGTCTGCAGTGTGCTGACAACGTTCTTTCCAACACATTCCCATAAGTGGCATAGTGGGGTCACATGGTAGATCTCTATTCTGTTTTTTTGAGGATGTTCCTTGCTGATTTCCATGCTGGCTGCCCCCAGCTTCCACTCCAAACAGCCATGAATAAAGGTTTCTGTTCTCCTTTACCCTCACCAGCATTTGTTATTTTTTCTTCCCAATGGAGCCATTGTAACTAGGGTGGGATAGAATCTCAGTGTAGTTAAAATTTTTTATTTGTTTATTTATTTTTATTTATGTAGATGAGTGTTTTGCCTGCATGTATGTAAGTGCATCATGATGTGCAATGCCCACAGGGGCCAGAAGAGGGAGCTTGATCCCTTGGAGCTAGAGTTACAGATGGTTATTAGCCACCATATGGGTGCTGGGAACTAAACTAAACTGGCAAGAGCAATCAGTGCTCTTAACTGCTGAGCCATCTTTCCAACCCCTCAATATAGTTTTGATTTACTTTTTCCTCATGGCTAGGAATGCTGACCATGTACTGTGTGACTTTTCCTACAGAGGCATGAACAAACATCTATTAATCTCAGATAGGAGACATATGACAGACCAAGGAAACATTTCTAAGTTCAATTTGATGAATCAATGAATTTATTTGACTTCCTTGTTCAGCATGGGTAAGGAGTTACTGACAGGGCATGGATGACTCAAATGCATCACTGTAAAGTTCACACTAACATGGGTGATGATTGCAAAAGCTGAATTCCTGAAGCTTCCTGCAGGACTTGTAGGCAGCCTGGCCAGACGGAGGGTCTCTTCTCTCCACCCATATGGTGGCTCATAACCATCTATAATTCTAGTATTGCTTGTATGACCTGGGGAAGGGCCTTGTGAATCTTGTAGTTTTGTGAGTTGTTGCTTCCTGAGCCTTGTAAGTTTCCTTTACTTTCTAAGTCTTAGGGATTGTTTCATTTCAGAGGAAATTGCTGCACGGCACTATCTTTTCTTTATCTCCTGTCTTCTGCTTTATCTGCTACAGGGACTTTATGATATTCCTTCCATTACCATGAATTTTGTCTGGTGTCATGAGCTAAACTGTGTCCTCTTGATGATGGATAATTAACCTAATGTAAAACTAATGAACTATGGCCTCAGTATAACTCTGTTATGTATGGTAGGTGAATAGGGACTGTATTAGTTACTTTTCTGTTACTATGATAGAAACACTCACCAAAGCAATTTATAGAGGAAGAATTTATTTAGCTTTTGGTTCCAGAAGGATTGGAGTCTGGTGGGGAGGCAAAATGGCAGAAGGTGGCCAGAGCAGAGAGTGGAGTGTTCACATCTTCAAGCAGACACAAGAAGCAGAGAGAGACTGGAAATCTGGCAGGGCTTAAGAACTCTCTAAGCCGTCCCCAGTGACATATCCAGTAAGGCCATACCTTCTACGACCTCCCAAAACAATGTCACCAACCAGGGATAAAATGTCCAAATACTTGGAGCCTATAGGGGGCATTCAAACCACCACAGGCATTAACAAATATATTTGATAAGAACCTTATGTACTCCTAATAATAAGTATGCTTGTTGATATACTAGGCACAACAATTAGGTCTTTGTAATAGTACTTTTAAGGTTTTAGCCTTATAAGTCTCTCCTTTACGTCTGTGTTTCAAAGTTGTAAGAAGGAAAATCTTTTACTCTGAGTTCAATCGCAGGCTGCCACAGGACAGGACAGACAACCATAAAACCACAATCTGTAGGCGCCTTGTAAAATACTGCCTCTTGAAATTGTGTTAAGGAAACATCTTTTGCAATGTTTCTTATTTGTTAAAATGGATGAGGCTGTACTGAACCAGCAATATGTCATGTTAATAGGAATGTCTCAACCCTTTATTTGCCCAGTACAGCCACTTTTGTAAAACACTGACCATTTAAATTTCCTGTAATAGCCTGTATACCTATGCTGAAAGTCTCTAATCCACCAATATGATTACTGCCAAGGAATTATGTAAAAAATCCTATAAAAACCTGTATGTATTTCTGATTGGAGCCTCAGTTTCTCTAGAGCAGGAACTCAGACTGGCCCAAAACATGAGAAAACTTCTGCTCTCTGAATTTTGATTGAGTTTCTGGCTTAACTAGGTCAGTCTCAGTTTATTTCCCATTACATCCTCCTCTAGATTCAAATGTTGAAGTCCTAGGCCTCAAATACTTCAGAATGTGATTTTATTTAGAAGTAGATTTTTTTTTCCATCTTTTTGAGACAGGGTCTCCTGTAGCCCCAGTTGGAACTCGTTTTGTAGACTAGGTTGGCCTTGATCTCAGAGAGATTCACCTGCCTCAGCTTCCAGAGTTCTGGTATTAAAGGTGTGAGCCACCATACCTGGCTCAGGAGGTATCATTTGAAATGATAAGCTGAGCTAATGTCATTATATGAGTGCTAACACAGTACCAGGGGTATCTTTACAATAAGAGCTTAGGTTACAGACTCACACAGTTGACCTTCCTTATTTATAGGCTCTGAATCTATGGAACCAACCAACTTTGGATTCAGAATAGTTGAAAAATTCTTGAAGGACATCACATACTACGGTTGGAAGATGCAGAAAAGTCTATCTTGAACTGACTAAGAAACTCCCTGGCTAGCTTTCATAGTGTTAGAAGTGGCAAGACTGTGTATGGCGTTAGCTAACCGCTCTCTATTGGATTTGAGGCCTGCTCCACAGGAGGGGATTTATGCCTGGTGCTGTAAACATAGTCAAAACTCATGGCTAGGAAAGTCATAGGCCCTAGGGGAGAACCTACTCATGCTGTTTTAGTAGATGGTCATGTTGTTAAACTTCCTTCTAGATCTTCATCCACAGATTTGTCAGAGAAGCTTCTCGTTGCAGTGGGTATGAGTTAATGCAGAGATGCAGGACTGTTCGAAGTACTGAGAGTAAGTGACTGTGGGTGCTCAGCTGTAAAGTAGTTCATTCGTATCAACCCCTCCCCCAAGGCTTAGGGGGCATCAACAGAGAGGAAGAGGAAAGAACGTGAGAGCTGCGGATGGGGAGGAGCGCTGTGAAATGCTGTCCTCTGGATACTACACGGCTGTGGTACACATAAAACTCACAGCAGCTGCGGTGACCTGCACAAGATCAAGTCAGTTAAAACCTGCTTAGGGATGGCACTGTCCACAGTGGGCTGTGTGTCCTCCATCAATTAGCAATCCAGAAAATGCCCATAGGCCAATTTGATGTAGGAAATTCCTCATTTGAGTTTCCTTCTTCCTAGGAGGAAGACTCCAAGTTGATAATAAAAATTGACAAGATCAGTGCCTGTCCATACAGACAGCTCAGGACTTTCTGTGGTAGCTCTGAGGTCTCTTTCCAGAATGACAAGACAGTATCCAGCACTGGTAAAGTGACCTGGGACAGTTGCGGTCAAGGACACTCACAATGACATTTATCTAGAGCTCAAGTCCACTTCTCTTGGCCAGTAGTCCCTCAAGATATGTTTTCCCTGGTGATCAGTGCTTTTGGTTCTGAATCGGTTGGTGTTCACCCTGCTTCAGAGCTGTTTATTGTACTTAATCTTCATGGATGATTTTTTGTTTTTGGACTGGAGTTCATCCAGTCAAAGTAAAATTTCAAAATTTATGCTGATCCTCCTGGTTCAAGACGGGGTCTCTTTTAGCTGTACTTGATCCTGGTGGGATGCAGATTTTCAGCTTCTGAGAGCCCACAAAAGAACATGGGTGAGATAAACTCCGCAGAGATGTGAGAATCCCCCGAGGCAGAGGCATACTGAAGTCGCTTGGCACTGTGAGAGTGTCTGCACTTTTTCTGTGCTGTTATCCTTTGTGTTCAGTTCAATGCCAAATGGATCTCCACGTCTATCTCAATCAAGTTTGAGGTTAACTTTTAATTTACTACTGGAAGAAGCTTTCCAAGACATCAAAGGCACTATCAGAATCCAAAGTTTGGTCCACTTATCCTCACCCTGTCTCTTATAATATCCTGTATCCAAGGCCTTTGTTCAGCTGGGAACATGGGAGCCATAGCCTGCTGCTGAGAGTCACATTCAGTCTCGTCCACACTGCTCATGACAATTTCCTTCCTTCATCCCTCTGTCCCTCCCTCCCTTCCTCCCTCCCTCCATCCCTCCCTTTGTCCCTCCCTCCCTTCCTCCCTCCCTCCGTCCGTCCCTCCGTCCATCCGTCCCTCCCTCCCTCCATCCCTCCCTCCCTCCATCTATCCCTCCATCCCTCCCTCCGTCCCTCCGTCAGTCCCTCCCTCCCTCCATCCCTCCTTCCATCCCTCCGTCGGTCCCTCCCTCTGTCCGTCCCTCCCTCTGTCCGTCTGTCCCTCCCTCCGTCCATCTGTCTGTCCCTCCCTCAGTCCGTCCCTCCCTTCGTTCCTCTTCTCCCTTCTCCTTTCTATCTTCTTTCTTCCCTCCCTTCCTCTCTCCCTCCTTCCTCCTCCTCCTTCCCTTCCTCCCTTCCTTCCTCTTCTTCCCTCCCTCCCCATCCTTTCCTCCACGCCTCTCTTTCCTCTTCTCTTTTCCCCTTTCCCCTCCCCCTCCTTCCTCCTTCCCTCCCTCCCGCCTTGTCTTATTCCTCTTCCTTCCCTCCTCCCCTCCCCCTTCTTTCTCCCTCTCCCATTCTGAACTTTTGTAGTACATCCCGTGCCGAGTTCCAAGCCCGAAGTTTATATAATAGTACAGCATCCCACCTTCTAGTGTCTCAAAGTGCACCACAAACTTCTTTACCAGGTGTCACTCTAATAGGTGCCGTAATTTTTACACGGTATGTAACAAATATTATCGACTGAGTGGCTTAAACATCCATTCTTCTCTGGAGGCCAAAAGTCAAAAATCAAGGTGTCAGCAGATGCATTGTCTGGGGAAGAGCTTGTTTCTGGTTGTCTGACAGCTAATTTTTTTTTGTGTTCTCAGGTAAGAAAGAAATCTCCTGTGTCTTCAACTCTTTTTTAATGGCATTAACATCATTGTGAGGGCCCCATCCTCATGATCTCATTTAACTCTAATCATTTTCCAGTGGCCCCACTTCCAAATAGCATCACGTTAAGGTTTAGGGGCTTCAACATATGAAATTGGGGAAGACACCCATATTCAGTTTGAAAAATAAGTCCTTGCTAAGAGTGTTTCCTTCTCTCATTTATTACTTTTAGGAGAATGAACTGGAAAAAGCTTGTGACGATCTCACAGTATCTTCCTACAGATATATGGTATATCTCTTTTGGTCCAAAAATGTTAATCAGTGAGCTCCAGGTTCAATGACACATATTCTCAAAAAATGAGGTGGAAAGTGATAGAGAAAGACACCTGACATTGATATCTGGCCTCCATGCATGCACAGGCATGTGTATCTGCACATAGGCTCACACACACATACAACACATACACACAAACCAATGATTGCTTTGTAATCAAAATAGCTAAAACAAAACAAGCTAGGTGTGGTAGCTTGTCAACTGCAATCCCAGCACTCAGGAGGGAGAGACATAAGGGGTGTAGGTTAAAGGCCAGTCTGGGCTATTTTGTGAAGTCCAAGATAGCCTGGGCTATATGGTAAATCATAGCTAAAAATAAATAAAACAAATAAATTCAAACTTCTTCCACCAAATTTGATAGCCTTTATTTTATATGAGTAGAAAACTCACATCAAATTTTCAACTACTAAGGTGCGGTGAGCTACAAAAAGACACATTTACAGGGGAAACACTTTCACACAACTGGTATTGATGTAGCCAAGATATTTTGTTGATTTTCTGAGACAAAGTCTCATGTCTCTTAGGCTGGCTTTGAACTTTATGTGTAAAATGACTGTGAATTCCTGATCCCCCTGTCTCCACCTCCCACATGCTGGAGCTAGAAGTGTGTACTATCATACCCAGCTTGCAGCAAGGATTTTAGCCCAAGTTCCCCTCAAATCTATTACTTTTGGGGTTAGTTTGTGTATCTGTAGTTTGTCTAAGGAATACACATTTCCTGTACTGAGCCTCAAGTTGGTGCGTTGAGTCTTTTTGAATAGAGGCAGCTATCATAATTCCCATCACCAGATAACATCAGGAACCTGATGTCTCTGGGTTCCAACTAAGTTTAAGTCCAGCCCTAAAGACTTGTGATCTGAAAGCCCCCAACCAGTTCCATACAACATCAGCCAAAAACAGAGCTGAATCACAAAAGAGTTCAAAGCAGGGGCTCTGTGCATCCATGGCACTTTAACTCTCACAGGCCTGCATCTATCCACAGAAGCTGGATGAGGAGAGGTGGTAAATTCATATAATGGACTATTATTTAACCACAAAGGAAGGAAACTGTCACATGGCAGCACCTTGGATGCTATACTGAGAGAAATAAGCAGTCACAAAAGGTGAACACTGTGATTCCACTTGTACGAGTTTGCTGAAAGGAGTCACCGCCACAGACACATAAAGTAGAAAGAACATTGTCAGAGGCCAGAGGAGGGAGATGGGTGGAGATTTGGACCTTTGCAAGACACAAAGAATTCTAGGTGATGGATGGTGACAAAGATTCAGAACAATATGGTTGCATTTATTTTTGAAACTTTTTATGAGAATATACTGGTTGTATAGAACCACGGGTTTCATCGTGATGCTATTACACACATGCCAGAGAACTGTACTCTTAAAAATGATAAAGATGAGCTGAGTGTGGTGGCGCACATCTGTAATCCCACCTCTCAAGAGGTTCAGGAAGGAAGAGTGCTGTGACTTTGAGACCATCCTAGGCTATTAAACCCCTTATCCAACAAAATGAAACAAAACAAAACAGTCCCCCCCGAACCAAAACCCAAACAACAACAACAGACAAAAAAAAAAAAAAAAAAAAAAAAAAAAAAAAAAAAAAAAAACTAGGGCAGGGACCTGACTTAGCTGGTAAAGATGCTTGTTGCCAATCTTGATGATCTGAGTTTGGTTCCCACAACCCACATAGTAGGAGAGAGCTGACTACTGCAAGTTTTCCTCTGATCTCCACACATGTGCTATGGCATGTGTACACTTTCTTCCAAAAATAGAATTAATAAACGTAATAAAATGAAGAATATGGCAAATTTTGTCTTGTGTGTATTTTACCACATTTAAAACATCTAGGTGAGGGGCTAGGGACCATGGCTCAATGGCAGAACCTTTCCATAGAATGCTTGATGTCCTAGGTTCAGTCCCTGGTACTACCAAAGATAAGCGAATAAAAGAACAATCAATCAATTAACTAATTAGTGTTAAAATGAATGGAAATATCCAGAAAAAATAGAGGGGGTGTAATTGTTGATGATAAAGGAGATTACTCAGGGAATTCAAAGATGAAATGTATTTCTCAGAAGGAGAAGGCATGTGGGATTGTTAGTCCCTCAAAAGTGTCAGCATAAGGCATGATAGAGAATTATGGGAATGAATGAGGGCGTTCCACCATTGGCAGGGAGTCTGGAGATGTACAGAATCATGGTAGCAAAAGAAACAGAAAACCCTGCTTGGGTCCTTGTGCTGTGGGGCCTGAAATGTCAGACCGAGAAGCCCCAATTGTGTGTAGAAGTCAATCAGGAAAGCATTTATCTTAAAGGTTTTTTTTTTTTTAATTTATGTGTTCCTGTGATCATGTGTGTGTCTGTGTGTCTGTGTGTGTCTGTGTCTGTGTGTGTATGTGCATGTGCATGCAGGTGCCCACTGAGGCCAAAAATGGGTATCAGATCCTTTGGAATTGGAGTTACAGCCAGTTGTGAAGCACTAATGTAGATTTTGGGAACTCAACTCCTGTCCTCTGGAAGAACAGTAAGTCTTTTACTGCTGAACCATATCTTCTGCTCCAAGAGCATTTATCTAAACTCTTACATTTAATCTGGTGTGTCTGTACATAGAACATGTCTCCTAATTTGTGCTGGATGAAGGCAGACTTAGAGGGTTTCATGGAAGACTGGAGAAATGACTCAGAGGTTAAGAGCACTGGCTGCTCTTGAAGAGACCTGGGTTTGGTTCCCAGCACATGGTGGCTAATAACCATCCATAATCCAGCTCCAGGGGTCCAACATCCTCTTCTGGCCTTTGTGGGCATCTCACTGACATGGTGTATTTACATACAGTCAGACAGAAAAACAGTCATAACACATAAAATACAAATTAAATGATAAGTACATTAAAATATTTCATGGGCATTAATTTTTGTCACCATATCCTCTGGAAGGTTCCCTATAAGCCCCCTCAAGTAGCATAGTCTTTGTTGTAGTACCTTTTTTTCCTTTAGGATAACATGATTGCCATCTTGGATTGGAGACTACATTGACCAGGTAGCCACAGCAACTAACTGAGCAGAACGACACCAAGGTAGCCAGGTCTATGGCAATGGTCATAGACATGTTAACACCTCCTGGTAGAAATGGAATGTGGGATCACAGGTCCCTCAGGTGGAATTCCAGGGATTACTCATTCCTGCCCTCCCCCAGCTGTGGGCAAACTTGGGACAAGCTAGAGTATATAATGAAGTGGAAGGCTAATTTAATGCAAGACTCGATGATCCAGTTTCCGTTAGGTCGTTTTCTAGGATGGAGTGACTTTGTGGTGATGCACCTGTTTGGGGGTCACCCATGTTTCTCTAAGCAACCCCTCACCCAGTTCTGAAAGTAAGTCCAGTAGACTCATTGGTTATCTGGGGTGACCAGACATTTTCACTCATATCCTCAGGAAAAGTTAACACAGCTTTTTTCCTATCCAGCTGAGACACCCTCAGTCTTTGGCCCTAACCATTTTTATAGCCACTGTTATCAGGAACCTTGGAAGGGGTTAATGTTGGACTTATTTTCATGTTTCTGGCATACATGTACCTTCTAGCACACAGGAGGGTACAGATGCCTGCTTTTCAACATGGTGGAAAGACAAACTCCAAATTGGGAGTGCTTCTGCTTACTCCCTCAAGCATAATAGCAATTTAGAAAAATAATTTTTTCCCTCTTTTGTTTAATTCTACAGAGATTTGAACCAGTCTCAGAGATCCGAGGCTGTGGGTTAAGCTAGCCACTCTGCTTGTTGCCCATCTGTGAGTCCAGAAGCAACTTTGGGTCATCCAGACAAGGGCTTAGGTTTGCAGTGTATGGAGGGGTGAGACGGGTCTCAGAGGACGCCGAGTTCAGCACGAAGGACACATCCTCCACACAGCAGCTTGAACTCTGGAGTTCTGACTGCTGATCTTCCGGCTCCATTGCTAAGAATTCCATCTCTTCATGGGCACCTTGACCATCTCATCACTGAGCAGATAGCCTAAGAAAGGGAGAAGTTGGTAGCATTCAGCTTATGTGAGCTTTTCAGGTATGTAGACTGGAAGCCCCATGGTGGGTGCACTAGAGAAGGGAGGAAGGAGGTGGGGAGTTAAGTACTTATAACTCATTTACTCTCTGTTGGGTGCTTTGTTGAGTCATTTTCGTGTTTTGTCTCCATGAATTCTCTGTACAACCCTATGACGTAGTTACATACACAGTTGTTATTTTACAGACAGAGAAACTGAATATTGGTAAGAACGTGTGAAAAATATTGGTTTTCATACAACTAAGTAGTGGAGGATCTGGTATTTGAGTCCAGGCTCATATGATTCTGAATTCTGAATTCTAAAATTCTTTCTACAGTACCAAGTTTTCTCTCAGGGATGACTGAAAAAAAGATATAGGTTGGGAGATGAAAATTTAACTTACCAGCTAGTTAAGGGACTCTGGTCTCCCATCGAAGTGCTAACCAGCCGTGACCTTGCTTGCCTTCCGAGACTGAGGTCAGGTGAGATTGGGTGTATTTAGTGTCATATAGCTGCGGACAGGGACTCGGGTTAAAATGTATTTGCATCTTCCTGTCTTCTCTGTGTAGTTTCTTCTTCATTTGCCTAGAAGTTCACTGGTTTTTTAGTATTGTGTTATTTATCTATTTAATGTCTATGCAGCATGTCTCTGTGTATACATGTGTCATGGCACATGTGGAGGGCTCAGAGGACAACTTCTCATGCAGGGGGGAGCATTGGTTCTCTCCTATTATGAGGATCCCAGGGATTGATCTCAGGTTGTCAAGTTTGGTAGCAAGTATTTTCATCTGCTGAGCCATATTGCTGACCCACTTATTTATTTACTTTATAATTATACTGATCCTTCACATCCTAGTGAAAATGTTAGATTCTACTTCAATTTTTCCAGTTCTTCCTTCTAGAAGTGACTACCCTTTCTCAAAACCTCTACCCTGCTTGTTTATTTTTGCATGACTGCCTCCTTTTGGAAGAGAGTAAATGAATATAGTACTGGAAACTAGTTCAGAGTCCATGAAAAATGAGAGCTTCATGGTACCAATTCAAACACGTGCAGAGTCAAGCAATAATCACTAGCTTCTGAGTCAGATAGATGCTGGTTTGGTTGCTAGATTTGTTCTTTACTAGCTATGCGACCCTCATCAAGTTTCACCTCCTTTCTGTTTATTTATTTATTTCTTCTGAAAAATATATACAGATGTTCTACTCACAGAATGGTTCAGAATTTGGATTAATAGAACAGTGTACAAGCTGTAAGAATGATACTTATATCTGGATGTCATATTACTTAATCATGCTGGAGAGCAGTTATTGTTTACTATGTTCCAGAAAGTTGGCATTCGTGAGTCCTATTAGAGGAACACTATACTAATCCCCAGTTTGCCTATAGGGAAACAGAAGCTCTATTAGATCATGTAAGTTCTTCTAAAGCCACTGCTATCAATATCTAATATTGAAAACCAGGTCCACCTGACCCTTATTTAATGTTAGAAGTATGAAATTTTGATGAATAAAATATCCCTGCTTTTCAGAAGTTATTAAACATCCTGTGGCTTAAGTAACTCCTCCAGGTTTGGCCAACAAGCCGCAGGTAGAAAGCACCAAGCCTTGCTCGTGTCTGGGCTCCCACTGTGCATGCACACTGCATTGCATGGCTGGAAGAAAGTTTATAGGATGAAATGAAAGTCCTGAACAGCTCTTGAGCACACTAAATAACTCCAAAGTTGCTTTTGAAGTTAAATCATTTGGTTTTATGTAGGTTAAGCCAATATTTTTTCTTGGCATCTAACATGACTATCTGTAAAGTCTGAGTCACATGAGTCTTCATGACAGAGGCAAGTCCAGGGCAGGGTGAGGAGAATGATTGTGACCAGAAAGAGGAACAAAGAGAAGGTGGATTGTGGGAAAATCCTAGGAGAGGAAGAAACAAGGGGGAGCAGTTGAGGAATTCACTCAGTGCTGACGGGGCATCATATTCAGGACCAAGGACAGCATCCGGAGTGGGGACTGGGGCTATTCTCTGGGCATCTGTATCTTCTCTTTGACTAATGAAGACATGATTTTAGTTGAGGCTCAAGAATATAACCCCATTGTTTCTTTTGATCTCTGACGACAGATGTATGACCAGGAAAATTAAGACCCAGGGGAATTAAGCAGCCAGGTGAATGAATACAGCTTCACGGTGTAAGTCTTTTTCCATAAACAATACTGAATGGACTATCGGCTCCATCATTTTCTGAGACACTCTAAACACTTAAGTGCAGTCTATCATCTAAGTTTCTCAACTCTTATTGGTAAAACATCAGTAAGAACGCTTTTCACTTGAGGTCACAGGGATGCTAAAATGGTACTGTGCCTGTAGAATCTTCATCTAGGACATAACTGAGCCACTTTGCATCTGGTATTTCTGAGGAGCTGATAGTCTTAACTACCATCTGGCACAACGTTTGCATCTGTGTACAGGTTTTCAGTTTCCACTTATACAAACAAGAATGTCAAACTAAGTGTCTTCAAGTGTCCTCCAGATATAATGCATTCCTAGGTGGGGAAATGTTCTTTTTTTTTCGTCATTGAACAACTTGCAACAGAAAAAGAAAAGGGGAAATGCACTTTTCACTAAGTGATTTTGATGGTTACGAAGGAAAACTAAGAACTGTGCAGTCACCCAGACCTGGAACATTGACTGTTATTCAACTTCCTGCTGGGGAAGATTTGGAAAAAGCATTCAACGCTATGGTTTCTGGCTTCCATAACTAAAATAACAGGAGTGAGATTTACTTGTGGGACTCTGGTAGGGATACAATATGAATAGATAATAATACAGTAATTGTCATTTGACAGATGCTGAAAATGTGTGTCTTCATGTGTGTGCACATATGTGTATGAGTGAATGGGAACATTTGTGTACAGGTGCTCATGCACATGTGCACGTATGCATTGAAGACTAAAGAGCTGATGTTAGATGCCTTCCTCAATTGCTCTCCATTGTAGTTTTTTAGAAGGCCTCTCACAGATCCTGGAGCTCACTGATTTGGCAATACTGGCCAGCATTTGAGCCCTCAGGAGTCTCCTGCCTCTCTTTCTCCACAGTCTTGGGATTATAGATGTGTGTCACCGTACCTGGATTTTTTATATGAGTGCTGAAAACATTGAACTCAGGCCCTTCTCTTGCACAGCAAGCACATTACCCAGTGATCCATCTTCTCAGCTCCTGCTTAACATGTTCCTATTTTGAAAAACTATTTTATAGGTAGGTGTGTGAGTGAAAACCTTTAACCTTAGGGAGGTAGAGACAGGTGGATCTCTGTGAGATCAAGACTAACTTGTTCTAGTTGGCAAGTTCCAAGCCATCTGGGGCTACTGGGAGACCCTGTCTAAAAAAAAACCAAAATTATTGAGTTTCTGTGATTGCATACAATGTATTTTGATTGGATTTAGATCCCTTCACCCATCTGCACCCCCTACCATCTCCATCTCAATTTCATGTGCTCTATCTATCTATTATCTATCTATCTATCTGTCTATCTATCTATCTATCTATCATCTATCTATCTATCTATCTATCAAATTTTAAATTTATTTTAAGGTACTAGTGTTTTGTTTGCATGTATGTATGTTAATATGTATGTGTAGTGTACACAGAGGCCAGAAGAAGGCATTAGATCCCCTGGAACTGGAGTTACAGACAATTGTAAGTCACAATGTGGGTGCTGGGAACTAAAACCAGGTCCTCTGGAAGAATGGTCAGTGCGCTTAACCACTGATGCACTTCTCTAGCACCTTAACCTTTTTCCTTATGACAACACTAGTAAAATTATTATTAAATGGACATTCTTTTTTGAAGATTATTAAGTATTACTACTTTCCATGGACCAACAGTGACAAGTTGCTAACAACACTAACAAGGTGCTTTGTGACTTGGATTAGCAACCTCCTCTGCTAGCGCCTGCATTTTTGCTTATGATTCGCAAGAGCTCTTGTTAGGTAGGTTATGATCATCTTCACTGTTCATATGAAGAATGGGGCTGGTGAGATGGCTCAGTGAGTAAGGGCCACTTGTCACCAAGCCTGATGACCCGAGTTCAATCCCCAGGATCCACATGGTGGAAGGAGAGAACAAACTCCTGGAAGCTGTCCTCTGATTTCACACAAGTGTTTTGTTGTGCTCTCATGTGCGCAAGCACACACACACACACACACACACACACACACAAATAAGTTATTTTTGAATAGGTGGAAAATTTGGAAAAGGAGTGAGTGGAAAACTTACATTATAGGAACAGTGACAAATTTCACATTATTGTTGAAACTTGGTAGTACACTTTTGTCAGTAAACAATATTCAAAATTACAGTAGACACATAGAATTTCAAATTTATATGGGAAGATCTAATTACATATTTAAAAATATTTTATTATTTTTATTTTATGTGTACGAGTGTTACGCCTGCATGTAGGTAAGTGCACCTGTGTCATGCAGTGCCCATGGAGGACAGAAGAGGCTGTCGGATCCCCTGGGACTGGAGTTATGGACAGTTGTTAGCTGCCATGTGGGTGCTGGGATTCAAACCCGGGTCTTCTGCAAGAACAGTCAGTGTTCTTAACCGCTGAGCCATCTCTCCGGCCCATAATTACATATTTTTTAAACAATATTTTATTTATTATTTTCATTTTCTGTGTATGATTGTATTGCCTGCATGTATGAGTGCACCTGTGTTGTGCAATGCTGTGGAGGTCAGGAGAGGGCTTTGTATTCCCCTGGAACTGGAGTTAAGGATGGTTTGTAGCTGCCACGTAGGTGCTGGGAATCAAACCCGGGTCCTCTGCAACAGCAGTCAGTGCTCTTAACCACTGAGCCATCTCTCCAGCCTCAGTTACATATTTTTTGTTTGGGAATTATAACAGTTTAGTTACCATTGTACTTTCTATTTCTTTTTTATATAAAACTTGTGATTTTTATTTCTACTTCAATTAGGGCACAGGTGAAGGCACACTGGGGCTGTAGAAGAGAAGTAGAAAAATAATAACAACCTCTTGATGTACAGTAATGGGAGAGATCCAATATCGAGGCCTGGATGCCAAGGACCATGTATGGAGTAAGGACCACAGTTGGGCTCAGGGGAGGTGTGAGTTTCATTCCGGAGAATCAGTCCTCCCAACACCAAAGTCTGCACCAAGAGTTATTTATAATTATATGTATATGTATGTGTGTCTCTGTGTGGGAAGGTACCCGTGGAAACCAGAAGTTTCAGATCCCACATGATCTGGAGTTATAGGTAGTTGTGAGTTGCCTGACATGGTTGCTGGGAATTGAACTCAGGTCCTCTGAAAGAGAACTACATTGTCTTAACCACTGAGTCGTCTCTCTAGCCCAATATTTTAAAAGTTTTAAAAGGACTTGTGAGGTAAAGGTACTTGCTGCAAGTCTCTGGGACCTAAATATTGGAAAAAGAGAATGGACTCCCACATGTTTTCTTCTGATTTCTATGGTAAATACATAAATAAATAAATAAATGTAAAGAAATAGTGCTTAAAATAGCCTGACCGTCTAGTGTCAAAGGACTGGCAGTAGGGAACTGTGAGAAAGTTTTAAGCACAAACAAATGAATTTCTATGAAATATGCTTTTGAAAGACCCCATCAGATGCTACTCAAAGTGTTTTAGAAGTTAGGTTTGATGCAGACCTAATAAGAAGTGATTTCAAAGGCTGATGAGATGGCTCAGTGGTCAAAGGAGCTTGCTGCCAAGCTTGACAACCTGAATTTGATCCTGGAACTCACACTGCAGAATTAAAGAAATAATTCCCACAAGTTGTCCTCTGACCTCCACATGTACACTCCCAGCCCCACAAAATGAATGAATAAATATAGTAATTAAAAAAAAGAAGTGATAGGGGTTCGAGATGTGGCTCAATTGTTAAGAGCACTTGCTACTTGCTGTTCTTGTGGAGGACCTAGGTTTGGTTCCCAGCACCCACATGGACACTAAAAATGGTCTGTAACTCCAGTTCCAGGGGATCTGATGCCTTCCTCGGCCCTTCATGGTACTTCCGGGAGGTGGTGCACACAGACACACAGACACACAGACACAGAGACACACAGACACACAGACACACTCAGGCAAAATACGCACACACATAAGAAGGTGAGAAGGTGGTTGCACGTAGTCAATCGAGATAATGACTTTGATCTAGACAAAATATACTGATCAATATTTGAAAAATATATCTTGTAGGTGTATTTTGGTTTTAGATGGAGAAGTCACTTGAGTTGGGCAACATGACCAGGGTCCAGCAGTTCATCTTGTTGGGCTTGTCCACTCGACTGGGGATAAGGGACGCCCTGTTTGCTGTCTTCCTGACTCTCTACCTGCTGACGCTTCTGGAGAACACGCTTATCATCTACCTCATATACAGTCACAGCGAGCTCCGCAAGCCCATGTACTTCTTCCTGGGCAACCTCAGCTGCCTGGAGATGTGCTACGTGTCAGTCACCATGCCTACCCTGCTTGTGGGGCTGTGGATGGGGCCTTACAATGTTCCATTCACAGGTTGCATGACCCAACTTTTCTTCTTCATCTCTCTCATCTGCACAGAGTGCACCCTCCTGGCCTCCATGGCTTATGACCGCTACGTGGCCATCTGTCACCCACTGCGCTACCCAGTGCTCATGCGGCCCCAGGTCTGCCTGGGCTTAGCTTTGTCTTCCTGGCTGGGTGGACTGGTGGTCTCTGTCATCAAAACAGCATGCATTGCAAGCTTGTCCTATTGTGGCCCCAATGCCCTCAACCATTTCTTCTGTGACGTCTCCCCTCTGCTCAACCTGTCTTGCGCCCATGTGGCCCTCACAGAGCTGGTGGACTTCATCTCGGCCATTGTCATCCTCTGGGGTTCCCTCCTAGTGGCCATAGCCTCCTATGTGGCTATCGGTAGGGCAGTTCTGCGCATGCCTTCAGCTGCAGCCCGCCACAAAGCCTTCTCCACCTGTGCCTCCCACCTGGTGGTGGTCGGCATCTTCTATTCAGCCACTATATTCATCTATGCCCGTCCCAGCCGCATAGAAGCCATGGACCTCAACAAGGTGCTGTCCGTCATCTACACAGTGGTCACTCCCATGTGCAACCCCATCATCTACTGCCTGCGGAACAGGGAGGTCCAAGCAGCTTTCCATAGAACCCTGCACTTGTCCTGAGTTGACCAGGTGCCTGAGGCCAAGAGGTCATAAGGCCTCAAGTTACCTAATCCTATTTTGTGTTAAGGACCAATTCATCTACCATAAATTTAACCCTTTAAGCATTTTTAGTTCAGTCTTTGAGTATTTTCACAAAGTCAAGCAACCATCATCGCTATGTAAATTCAGAATAAGTTCACTTCCAGAAAAATATCTGTTCAAATTAGACATTTTCAATGACACCTCTACTTCTCCTAAGACAGCACTAGTTTTTATATCTGTATAGATTTCCCTATTTTGGGCATTTTGTAGAATGGAATTATGGGGGTTGGACAGATAGCTCAGTGGTTAAGAGCACTGGCTATTCTCCAGAAGACCTACCTGGATTTGGTTCCCAGCACCCACAATGGTAGCTAACAACCAATGATAACTCCAGTTCCAGGAGATCCAATGCCCCCTCTGGTCTCTTCTGGCATTGCATGACACAGGCGCACTGACATGGGTGCAGGTGAAACACTCTTACACATAAAACAAAATTTTAAAAAAGAAGTGAATTATGCAGCATGTCACATTTCTGTGACTATTTCTTTCACAGGACATAATGTTTTGAAGTTCAATACTGCATTAGGTATTAGTGCTTTATTTATTTATTCCATTTAATCACAGTGCATTGACAGATTATATTCATCAATTGATGGATAGATGAGTTGTTTTCACTTTGGGGATATTGTGAATTACTAAGTTTGTGAGCATTCATATCGTTTTTTGGTCTTTTTGAGAGGGGTTCTCCCTGTAACCCCAGATGGCCTGGAACTTGCTTTGTGGACCAGGTTTGCATTGAACTCACAGAGATCTGCCTGCCTCTGCCTCCTGAGTGCTAGCACTAAAGGCTTGCACCACCAAGCCAAGCTCACTCATTCAAAATTTTAAGGAGATTTTGTTTTCTTTTATATGTATGTGTATATGTCTGAGTATGTGTATATGCACATGCATGCACATGTGGAGGTCAAAGAGGGTGTTGGATTACCTGGAGCTGGAGTTCTGGGTAGCTGTGAGCCTTTCAGCATGGGCATTGGGGTCAGAACTCAAGTCCTCTGCAAGAATAGCAAGTGCTTTTAAGTGCTGAGGCACCTCTCCACCCATTCATAATGTTTTGAGTGGGACTACATTTCCTGTTCTTTTGAGGGTATGCCTAGGTATAGAATTGCTGGGTCAGTCATATGTTAACTGTGTGACTCATTTTTTGAGGACTTGACAAACTGTGTAGCGAAAGGTCAATACCTTATTTGTAATATATAATTTCAAAAGATATATACATATATATTTTATATTTATATATGCGGACAATGGTGGTAGTTATAAACATTTAAAAATATTTTATTATTATTTTATGTGTATGCATATATTGCCTGCATGTAGGTAAGTGCATCCATGTCGTGCAATGCCTGCGGAGGTCAGAAGAGGCTGTCGGATCCCCTGGGACTGGAGTTATGGATAATAGTTAGCTGCCATGTGGGTTCTGGGATTCGAACCCAGGTCTTCTGCAAGAACAACCAGTGTTCTTAACCACTGAGATCTCACCAGCCCATGTAGTTATAAACATTTAATTTATTGTTGAAACAGTGCAAATATTCAACGAATCTAAAGACTTCACTGACCCCTCAGAAAATGTTAAATACAAAAATTATGCTACCCTTGTCTCCTGTTGGGAAACATTTGAATGATTTTCACATGTGGAGCTAAGGAGGCTTTAGAAAAGTGAGCATGCCTTCATATATTATTGGTGGCCCAAATTGTTTAAACTTTCTTAGAAAATAACCTGTTAGCATCTATAAAAAATTATAAGTCAGACCTTTGACCCAGCGTCTTCACTTTTGTGACTATCTCATCCATTAAAGCACTAGACTACACTAAATGTATAAAGATATTGATGGTAACATCATTTCAATTGTATGAAACTAGAAAGAGTGATAATATTCATCAATAAGATGGTGATAGAATAAATTATAGCATATCCATATTGTGAAACAGAATTAATTGTATTTCTACATATTGATAAAATATGTATATATATGTTTGTTAATTAAAGTTTGAATTTTAGAGTAAAATTATAATTTTAAAATATTTGAATGAAGAACATTTAAACAAAGACTTTATATGCCTAGTATTCATTTTCATAGGATTTTGAGAAATTATGAAACAGTTCAAGAAAAATAACTTTTTAAAAAGTGTTTTATTTATTATTTTTATTTTATGTGTGAGTGTATTGCCTGCATGTGTGTAAGCACACCTGGAAGTCAGAAGAGGGCATCAAATTCTCTGGACATGGAGTTACAGATTGTTGTTAATCTCCATGTGGGTGCTGGGAATTGAACCTAGGTCCTCTGCAAGAGCAACCAGTGCTCTTAACTTCTGAGCCATATCTTCAGCCCTGAGAATGAGAAATTTTATTTGTAACTTTCAGTAATAACAAAAATTATGAACTAAAATTGATACAATTTTCAGAGGAAATTTGGCACATATATGAGTGTGTATAAACTTTGATTTAAGGTACAACTGAAAGAATTTTTGCAAAGTAAAACAATTTAGGATGCTTGATATACCTGTATGAATCTATATAATATTTTGTGCTTTAAAAAAGATTGGCAAAGGCAGGCAGATCTCTGTGAGTTCAAGGCCAGCCTGGTCTACATAGTGAGTTCCAGGGCAGCTGGGGCTACAGGGAGACCCTGTCTCAAAAAGACCAAAAAAAAAAGATTTATTTTATTCTCTCTCTCTCTCTCTCTCTCTCTCTCCCCTCTCTCTCTCTCCCTCTCTCTCATGTGTACAGGTGCCCATGGAGGCCAGAAGAAGGCTTTGGATTCCCTGAAGCTAGAGTTACAGATTGTTATGAACCACCTGATGTGGCTGCTGGAAACTGAACTCAGGTCTTCTGGAAGAGTAGTAGGTACTCTTAACCACTGAGCCATCTCTCCAACTCCAATATTTTGTGCTTCAAATAGATAACTATTGGAGAAAACCCTATTCAATAATAGCAGTTCAATCTACATAAACACTAACACATCCACACAATGATGTGATGAATATACTATAACCACAGGGTCCAGGTATATATGCATACTTGTTTAAAAGTATACCATGAAATACGATAATTACATATCATGACACTGAACAGTTAGATTACAATAACTGCTCCATTCTGTATAATTGCATTTTAGGTTGTAAAAAATGCATTTGGGAGGCTGCATATTTATCTCGGCACAGTGTCTCGCTAGCACTCATGAACTCTGAGTTTGATGCCCAGCACTACATATATTGGGCATGGTGGAGATTATACCCATGTAATCTCAGAACTGGGGAGAAACATCAGAAGTTTAAGGTCATCCTCAACTACATAATGAGTTTGAGCTAACATGGACTTTATGAGACTCCATCTCAAAGTAAATTTAAGAAAGCAATTTGTATTTAAGAGCATAGGAAAGAATTTAGTGACTTAAAAATTTAATACTATCTTCGTTTAGAAGAACTTGGAAGGCTTGACTTCTCAGATTGTCTGTTGCCAATATTCTGTGCCAAGCATGTATTTATTTTATAATAAGAATTATTTTTCATCTTTTATGTTACTCAGATGGCAGAGGAAGATGTTCTAATTTTCTTAGAGCCAGCAGAATTCTTGTCTACCTGTGTTTTTTTCTTGTCTTGCATCAAGCACAGGTGATCTTGTGATGCTTCTAAAGTCCAAGCTATTCATCTATCCTACAAGACTTTATAAACCTACAGATCCCATCCTCTGTATTATTTTATATTGATTGCACAAGGTTATACATGTTTCCTGAAGGTTTAATATCCATCAGCATCTTGGGAACAACTTGGGTGCAGTGATTGCATTTCATCTGTTTCATGCCCATCTCTAACACAAGTCCTGGGGCCTGTTAAGTGCTCCAGGCTTCTAAGAATGGCATTGGGTCACCTTCAGAAGCCCCAAAACAATCCCATGAAGTTTGCTCTTGAATTTTGCTCCAACTCCACAGAGATTAGAACAGCCCTCTAAGGTCCAGCTCTTGGATTTAAGTTGCCCTTCTGTTTGGATGGAAGAACTAAATTATCCTGGTGGCTTAGAAAACACAGAGGTAGAGAAATAGGGAGAGACTGTTGAGAATTCATTACTCAGGGACAAAGACAACTTTCTCCAACTCTTCTCAATGGGGACAACCCCTTGCATTCATTCTCTAATGATTTAAGTGCTGAAATTCTCACTTTATGTCCAGGGGAGAGCCTGAATCTCCTTAAAGAAGGAAAAGCAAGACCTGCCTTGCCTTAACTGAGAGGTAAGCAAGTGCCATCAATTGATTTCAAAATGAGAAGACAAAACGTCTTCCCATCTAAAGGATAGCTCTAGATGCTAGATACAGTCTGGATACCGCACAGACTTCATCAGAATGAATCTCCATGGCAACCTAAGAATTCAAGGTCATCCAGCAAAGCAGAAAGGAGACTTGGGAGGCTAGACTAGCTAGATGGGAGAAGGGAGAGGGGAACTAAAGGGGACGAATCAGAGGTAAGTATGGTCAATGCACATGACATCTTTAAAAGCAATTGTCTCTGTTATGCCCAACAACATGTACAGTGAAAATAAAAATATTTTCAAAAAGAAAAAATAACTTGAGGCTTTCATCTCCATACCAGAGATGAAAATGTGAGATTTATAAAGTCAGAGTCTATGTAGGCAGAAGTGGATGAAGACCACCTCTGTGTCATTTCCCAGATCTGTTGTAAAGATGATGGTATATTTCAAGCTGAGATTCATAAACTCAATTTATTGGGTCAATATTAGTCTTAAGAATGACTCGTAGTAGGACATGAAGGAAATTATCAAATTGATTTGCACAATGTGAAAGGTAAGTGTTGTTTTTCTAAACTTTTTTATTTGTGCGCTTGGTGTTTATACGTGTGCCATTGTGACTCACGACATGATTCATGGCATAAAATATAGTATTTTCAGCCATTGTAAAAATGCTTGAGGAATATGGTACTATAGTGTTCAACATCCAATTTTCCTAGCACCTAGTGCATAGACAAAAGGAGAGTTATGGTTGTGTAGTTACAATTTTCATTCCTCCTTAAATAATAGATAATTCAGGCTTATAAATGTAAAGAATTATCTTGCATCAGATCTGGATGTGCTGGTGCACATCTGCAATCCAAAAGTTTGGGAATTGGAGGCAGAAGGATCAAAAGTTTAAGGCTACTTTTCACTGCATATGGAGTTAGGGACCAGCAGGATTGAGACCCTGTTTCACCTCCCAAACCCGGGCTCTGGCATTGAACTCATATTAGACTCAGGAAGTCGGACACACAAGAAGACATGAAAATAACGGGGGACACTGTTGAGGAGGGGGGGTGAAATGGGGGTGAAATGAAATGTCTAAGATTAATTATATACATGTATGAAACTGTCGAACAGTAACAAAGGATCCTACATCACCCAGCCAGCAAAATGCTGTCACAGATGTACCTGGAGAACAGAAACCAAGTCAATATAACTATGTGTAAAGATCTATATGCCATTCATGTGTGATCAATGTTTGTAGATTGGTTTAAAAATCTTTCAGCCAAGCCAGGCATGGTGGCACATACCTGCAGTCTTGGCACTGGGGAGACTGAGTCAGGAAGGGTAGAAGTTTTGTGGTAGCTTGGACTACACAGAGATGTCATGTTTTAGAACACATCTGATTCATCCTAAATAGTCTAATAGCTTTTAAGATACTTTTCTCATTCTTCAGGATGTCTGTCAAGGTCATGGGTGTAATATAAAAAAAGGCTTGAGGGCTAGAGAGATGGCTCAGCGGTTAAGAAGACCCGGGTTTGAATTCCAGCACCCACATGGCAGCTAACAACTGTCCATAACTCCAGTTCCAGGGGATCCAACAGCCTCTTCTGTCCTCCGTGGGCATTGCATAACACGGGTTCACTTACCTACATGCAGGCAATACATGCATATACATAAAATAAAAATAACATATTTTTTTAAAAAGTCTTGATGGTGAAGTCATATGCTACAGGGTGTAGATATCAGGGAATTGGTAGACCAGGGAAGGTAATGGATCCAAGGAAGAGGAAATGTCTGTAGTGGAAGACTAGCAGGAACTATTTTCAGCATCAAGGACCACTCCTTAAAAGCCAACTCTCTTTTTAAGTAATATTTCAAGCAGTATTTTCTATTAAGGGATATATCAAGTTAACTCTTGGAGTTTTCCAGCTCTTGAACACTAGGGACAGCTCTAGGGAAAGCCCTGTCTGCCTAGCTTTGGTTCAGGATCATGGGCAGTACAGCCGGTTGGTGACACTGGTAAGGGGTCAGAAGGCCCATCCTAACCTGTGCAGTGGTTGGCCTGAAAAAGAACTTCCAGCACATCTTTGAGTCTCGCTGGGGTTTCCTGGAAAAGGTAGTATTGTGCTTTTATATTTATAATAAATATTTTTTAATTTTTAAAAATTATGTGCACACATGCATGCGCGCATGTGTGTGTGTGTGTGTGTGTGTGTGTGTGTGTGTATGTGTGTACATGTGCATGCCGCAGCATGCATGTGGAGATCAGAGAGGAGAGTGTGTGAGTCAATTCTCACTTTCCACAGTGTGGGTTCTGGGGATTGAGCTCAGTTCATCAGGCTGGGGAGCAAGCACCTTTAGTGTCTGAGCCATCTCACTGGTCCAACATCGTTTTTTAAATTTTATTTTATATTATTTATTATTAATGTGTTTGTGCTTCTGGGGTGCGTGTGTGTGTGTGTGTGTGTGTGTGTGTGTGTTTGTGTGTGTGCACTGTGCAGGCACACACGTGCCACGATGTGTGTGGGGAGGTCAAAGAACAACTTTCAGGAGTCATTTGTCTCCTGCCACAGACACCAGGGATCAGACTCAGATCATCAGGCTTGCGTGCCAAGCACCTTTACCTGCTGGCTCATCTCACCGGCCAGTAAACAGTATATTTACAGACATTCTTGTGAGTTGGTCTTATATAAATGGATTAAACTGTTTGTGTGCCACTTTCTTTTTACTAATTTCTTTGCTAGATGCAAGTCACTCATTTACTTACAGAGTAAGTATTCAGCCATTATACAAAAAGGCCTCAGTTTACTTACTGAGTCTACCATTGGACACTTGTGATATTTACAGGCTTTTTTGTTTCTGCTAGCCAAATTGCTGCTTTGCATGTAACTCCATATACGATTGGTGTTAGAATTCCTAGTATTCACGTAGTATCATTTACTAGATAGATGCTAGTTACTTTATGTCCTAAGAGCCTATTCCCGCCCAGGCTCCAACAGCCGTGAGTGAAAGTTCCTTTTAAAAGAGTCTTAAATTAAATTTGATTTATTGGCTGTGTGTGTGTGTGTGTGTGTGTGTGTGTGTGTGTACATGCCACAGCATGCTAGTGAAAGTCAGAGGACACTCTGTCAGAGCCAGTTCTCTCCTTCCACCACATGGGTCACCACAGACATTGAACTCAGGTCATCAGGCTTGGTGGCAGGAGCCCTCTACCTACTGAGCCTTCTCACCATCTCTATATGAAACTTACTGTTAAATGTAATGTGTCTAGATGTTCATATGTATGAACATCTATGGATGTAAATTTTTAGTTCATTTTTACTTCAATTACCATTTTCTTGGTTCCTACTAACATGAGCATTGACTATTCATGACATTATTTTTTTGTCAAAATATGCCCCCAAGACTTTACCTCATTTTTCTACTGGAAAAAAATCTGCTCTCCACATCAATTGATCAGACTCTTTGTATATTCTGTGAATAAACCTCTCACCACTTTGGTGCATGGGAACGTATTTTTCAAGTATGTGACATTTTTTTCTGGTGATTTGAATTTCTTTGGATCATATTATATGGATTTTTAATTTTTTAAAGAAGTGGACAAGGTTGAAATGATTTTTCTTGTACTCTAATATATATACAAATTTGAGTCCCCAGATGCCCTTTTGTGTGAGTCCATCCACTGGAGTCAGGGTAACCTATCCAGAGTCATACCCTTGAATGACTCGTGTCCTCCCAGAAACCATAAGTTACCAATCGTTCCTTAGGAAAGAGTCTAAATAGGATCAAAATATATTGTATGAAATTTGTAAAAATTTAATAAAATGAAAAATTCTTGTATCATTTTATATATACCAAAGTTCATAAATAAATCCATCTGCATTGTTTCATAAAATTTTAAAGATTTTTGTTCCACATTTTATAAAATTTAACTTTTGGCAACTTCATACAATGTATTGTGAACACATTCACCCCTAGTTACCCTAGCTTCTCCCGGTCAAACTTTGCTGACCCCTTCCTCTTCCACACAGCCCCATTCTGCTTTTAGTTCTTATTTTTTGTGCAGCTCTTGGACGGGTAACCATAGCTGCTGTGTGTTCATGATGGCTTGGGTCATGTCATACCCTGAAGACTGCGTTTCACAGCCATCCTCTCCAGGCTCCCATTCTTACAATTCCTCCCCTATTTTGTGATGTTCTGTGGTCCTCTTTGGCCAGAGGAGCCACTTTGTGCAGTGAGGGACAGTTAATACAGAAACTTATAACTGATCAAAATAGGGAGAATAAAGGAGTGTTGAGTGCTCAACCCTGAATGGACATTTCCATTATACTCATATTTTCCATTGAATAAAATTTAGTTTTTGGGGTGTGTGTGTGTGTGTGTGTGTGTGTGTGTGTGTGTGTGTGTGTGGTGCAGCTTTGTCTAATTATTTTTGGTGAGGATGTCTAATTATCTATGGTTATCTATGGACACACTTTCCTGGAAAGGTGGTGAGCCCTTCCACCATGTTAAATCTTGGCTGTTTTTCTGTTGTCTGTCAAGAATAAACTAAAATATTACCCTCCTGCCCAGCAAATTATGCTGTGATTTCTAAAAATAGCCTCCTCCAGGCCTAATCAATCACATGAATTGCTGTTTTCCTATTTAATATTCATCTGAAATTCATTTTGTGTGTTGTATGTATATGTGTGCATGTGCGTGCAAATGTATCTATCTGCACATAGAGGTCAAAGGTCGATATTGGGTGTCCTCCTAAGTCACTCTCCTGTTTATTTATTATTTTTTATTTTATGTGTATGAGTATATTGCCTGCATGTATGTAAGTGCACCCATGTTTTGAATACCTGTAGAGGTCAGAAGAGGGTGTCGGATTCCCTGGAACTGGAGTTATGGACAGTTGTTAGCCGCCATGTGGGAGCTGGGAATCAAACCCTGGTCCTGGGCAAGAGCAACCAGTGCTCTTAACCACTGAGTCAACTCTCCAGCTCCTCCTGTGTATTTTATTGAGATATTTTCTCTTACTGGCCTGGAGCTCACTGATTTGGTAAGGCTGGCTGCCCAGTGCACTTCAGGGATCCACCTGTCTCCACATCTCCAGGGCTGGGCTTACAGGTGCATGCTGGGGATTTTAACTCAGATCCTTGCACTTGTGTGGCAGACACCTAACCAACCAAGCCATCTCCCTAGCCCTTGCTTTTCTGTTGTTATACTTGTCTTTTTGTTTGTATTTTTCTGTCCCCCACTATCTGGAAGATAAATGCTCAAAGGTTACATACAATGATTTTGTTCACTGATTGATTTCAGGTACCTGGTACCAAGCATATAATAAATATTTTGTATTGAACACATGTGAAAAGTCAGACATGAGGTCAAACACAGCTCCCCACATCTCACATTGATTCTCCCGGATCAGTAGTACAGGGAAAGGGCCTGTCCCATTCCTCTGAATAAGTTGCTGCAGTGAAATCCAGTCCATTTGCAAGTATGAATATCTGGAATAATGCAAGTAAGTCCAAGTTAGTAAGAAAATGGATGTCTGTGTGTCTAGAAAGCACAGTAGGGGAACATTAAATATGTTCAATATGTATAGCTTCCTTCCTTTAGAAAAAACCTTTGGGGGCAGAGGGAATAGCTCAGTGGTAATAGCACTTGCTCTGCAAGCACGAGGATCTGAGTTCAAATTCCCAACACCCACTTAAAAGGCCTGGCATGACTGCAAATGCCTGTAACCCCAGCACCAAGAGAGCAGAGACAGGTGGGTCCCAAGAGCTGCTGGTCAGCCAGCTGAACTGAATCAGCGGGCCTCCAGTCCAGTGAGAGACCCTGTCTTACGGCAGTAAGGTAGAAGAGATTGAGGAAGACATTTCACGTCGTGTTCTGGCCTCACTCATGGGCATATGCACTTGGACAGTCACAACAATGCCTGTAACCCCAGCACCAAGAGAGCAGAGACAGGTGGGTCCCAAGAGCTGCTGGTCAGCCAGCTGAACTGAATCAGCGGGCCTCCAGTCCAGTGAGAGACCCTGTCTTACGGCAGTAAGGTAGAAGAGATTGAGGAAGACATTTCACGTCGTGTTCTGGCCTCACTCATGGGCATATGCACTTGGACAGTCACAACCATGCACTACAGAGAGAAGAGAAGAAAAGAGAGAGAGAGAGAGAGAGAGAGAGAGAGAGCTGTCATCTTTCTGGAAGGAGTTACCTTTACAAGTATTTCAGGAGGAAATTTTTCATTAATTAAAAAAATGTTTCTTTTTAGTATTTAATGTGGATGAGTGTTTGCTTGCATGTATGTAAGTGCACTTTTGTCATCAATGTCCAAGGAGGCCAGAAGAGGGCGTCAGAGCCCCTGGAACTGGAGTTAAGGATGGTTGTTAGCCACAGTGTAGGTGCTGGGAATCAAAGCTAGGTGCTCTAAACTACTGAGCCATCTCTCCAATCCCTTAATTTTTTGGAAAGATTATTTTACTGGTATCTTTTTCTAATGAATAGTGGCAAATTTCCTTTAGGAATGAGCAAAGTTAAGTGACATAATTGTCATTGTGAGCCCTCTGTTTAAAATGGTACACACAACTTCTACAATGTTGTGAAAATTTCTATTTAAAAAAAGAGAAAGTAATCCAATCTAGAAAATGTTATTTAAGGTCATCAAGAGTAAGAAAATAGCCATCATTCCTTATTGTATAAGACATGTTCTCATGTATTACCATGTTTAATATTCACATGCAGGGGCTGGCGTGTGCCTCAGTAGTAAAGCACTTGTGTAACATGGGCAAGGCCCTGGGTTCCATTCTCAGCAATGCAAAAAAAATAAAATCAAATATTCATAAGGATGAAGGGCTTCTGTTTTATCCCTCTAGTAACTGAAGCTCATAAAGATTGGGTATCTTGCTTAAAACTGCAGATTCAGTAAGTTCCTGTGTCCCTTTTTATTTCTGGTTTTACAATTTTCCAGTTTCTTCCCCTTTTTCTATCTGACTCAAGTTAACTTCTAGTTAAGACGAATCAACTCCAGGGAGGACTAACCATATTTGTGCTTTCTGTTTAACCCTTATACTTCTGCGTGGATCAGGGTTTCTATAAGCCTATCTCCTTCATTTAGATGGAGAGATCTCTGGAACTGGCTAACTGGTCCACCAATCAGGATTTCATCCTCCTGGGCTTGTCTGCGGGGAATGGCATCAGGGATGGTCTGTTTGTCATGTTCCTGACTCTCTACCTGCTGATCCTACTGGAGAACATGCTAGTCATCTACCTTATCTGCAGCCACCGTGAGTTGCTCCAAAAACCCATGTACTTCTTCCTGGGCAACCTGAGCTGTTTGGAGATATGCTACGTGTCAGTGACCATGCCCAGCCTGCTGGTAGGCCTGAGGTCCAGTCCATGCCACATGTCATTCACAGCTTGCATAACACAATTGTTTTTATTCATCTCTCTCATTGGTACCAAGTGCACCCTCCTGGCCTCCATGGCTTATGACCGCTATGTTGCCATCTGCTGTCCACTGCACTACCCACTGCTCATGAGGCCTCAGGTCTACTGGGGATTAGCCTTGTCCTCCTGGGTGGGTGGACTGTTGGTCTCTGTGGTCAAGACCACATGCATCGCCAGCCTGTCCTATTGTGGGTCCAATGTCGTCAATCACTTTTTCTGTGATGTTTCACCTCTGCTGAACCTGTCCTGTACCCACGTGGCCCTCACAGAGCTGGTGGACTTCATCTCTGCCATCGTCATCTTCTGTGGTTCACTGTTAGTTGCTCTGGCCTCCTATGTGGCCATTGGCAGGGCTCTGAGCCGCATGACTTCAGCTGCTGCAAGTCACAAAGCACTCTCCACCTGTGCCTCCCACCTCCTGGTAATGGGCATCTTCTACTCCGTGGTCCTCTTCATGTACTCCAGGCCAAGCCACATCAAATCCACAGACCTCACCAAGGTGCTGTCTGTCATCTACACAGTGGCCACACCCATCTGTAGCCCCATCATCTACTGCCTGCGGAACAGGGAGGTTCACACAGCACTGCAGAAAACCCTCCATCTGTGCTGAGCCTCTCATGGGAAGTGATTTGAACACTTTCATCATCAGACACGTGCAGACAAGTTTCAAAGGCAAAGAGAAACACTGTGGAAATTGGGAACATAGTATAAAAAGACTTCTTAAAATCAATACTGGTTCTGGAGAAATGGCTCAGTGGTTAAGAGAACTACCTGTTATTGCATAGGACCCAGATTTGTTTCCCAGCACCCACATAGCAGCTCACAGCCACCTGTAACTCCAGTTCCAGGGGATTCAATGTCATCTTCTGGCCTCCGCAGGCACTGTATGTACATGGCGCATAGATACGCATGTAGGCAAAACACTCATACACATAAAATAAAAATAAATAAAATTTAAAAATCTGTACAAGAAACATGAACATTTCAGGACCAGTGAGATGAGCCTGGCAGCAGGCAAAGGTATTTCCTGCCAAGCCTGACAACCTGAGTTTGATCCTCGGGAGCCACATGGTGGAAGGAGAAAACTGATTCCGGAGGGTTGTCCTCTGAACACACACACACACACACACACACACACACACGCATGCACGCACACCGCACGCGCGCGCACACACACACACACGCATGCACACACACCGCACGCACGCGCACACACACACACACACGCATGCACGCACACACGCATACACACACTAAAGTAATAAAAACAAGAATTCAAAAATAGAAAATTAAATGAAACTGGCTGTGAACAGGAATATTCTTGACAAAGAAACATAACTACTCAGTAAACCACAGAAAGATTGACATCCTCTGTATTAGATGAAAATTTGGAAGAAGACGGCTATCATTACTCCAGTGCTAATACATGCCAGTGGTGAACAACAGTATGTCCAGGAATGGTTGTCACAAATTTAGGACATTTTAAATAAATATTATTGTTTTGAAATGATTGTGAATAACTCAACTATCTGCCAAAAGATTATGTAAATTTATAACATGCTGTTGTGAAAAAAAGTATGTATCAATCAGATACTAAACCAGACCTATGGTTACTGAAGTGTAGGACAAACCAGGTAGGTGATTAAGTTGAAAAATAGGAGGGTCACTTACATGATTGTGTGAGTCTTATAAAACAATAATCAATAATGACAATAATAGCAATTACAGTAAGGTTATTGTAATTGCTAATACACATATATATGTAGCAAAAGTACTCTATACCAAACAGTTGTGTTTTCTTTTGGTATCGCATCTCCTAAAATAATAGTGTGCTGGATAGCTGTAGTGTCAACTTGACACACCTGGGTTGAGGGAGTCTCAACTGGGGAATTGCCTCCATTGGACTGACCTGTGGCCATGTCTGTGAGGCATCTTCTTGATTACTGAGTGACATGGGAGGGCCCAGTCCACTGTGGGCCTGTGTTGCATAAGAAAGCAGGCTGAGCAGGGGCCAGGGAAGCAAGCCAGTAAGCGGCATTCCTTCATGGCCTGTGCCCCAGGCTCCTGCCTCCAGGTTCCTGCCCTGAGCTCCTACCTTGGGCTCCCTGATGAACTGCGACCTGGGAGAGGTAAGCTGAATAAACCCTTTCCTCCCCAAGTTGGTACTGGTCAAAGTATTTTGTCACAGCAATGAAGAGCAAACTAAGACAGAAATTGATACCAGAAAGTCGGATGTTGCTGTGACATACCTGACCTTGGTGTTTTGGGGAGGACTGTGGAAGTGTTGGAACTTTGGGCTGGAAAAGCCATTGCGTGCTCAGAGTTTGTTGTTGTGGAGCTTGGAACAGTTATATTGAAAGAGTTGTGGACAATGGAGGCCAAAGCTTCAAAGGGAAGCAGAGACTATCAGAGATGTTCATGTGAGATATTGGATTGAGAATCTGTGGGTTCTGGTTGGCTGGGGCTGAAGAATCAGCTGTGATTAAGAAGAGACCAG
>NW_008358007.1:775650-776205 GCF_000622305.1 Nannospalax galili | reverse complement strand
TCAAGCTGGAAGCAGGACTTGGTAATGTGTAAGAGTCTCCTGCATGGTTCTGGTGTTGAAAGCTTGAAGGGGTCGCAGAGAGCAGCTGGGGCTTGGCACTCTGAGAGGCCAGGAAAGGCCATAGGTGAAAGTGCTGCTTCAGTTGCAGCGAAGACCCCAGGATTGAAGGGGTCATGGAGAGAATATGAGGCTTTGCACCCCAAGAGGCAAGAAGAGGCCATTGGTGAAGGTGTAGCCTCAGTTTCAGTGGAGACCCCAGCTTTTTGGAGATGCCAGGACCATGGGATGACCACCAAGGACAGCAGTAAGTGTGGAATGGAGTTGGCCTGGGTCTGCGAGATGAGCTGAGTGTGCTGCGGACTGCAGAGTCAGAGCAGTGGAGCTGCCAGTAACCTTTGGAGCCCAAAAGATTGTGAATGAATCCCAGCCTTGAGCTACTTTGCTGGACTTTGGTTTTGCTTAGGTATGTCCGATTCTTCCCTTTGAAATAAGACAGTACTTGTTTTGGATTTTACAGAAGCCCACCCACAGTTGAGACTTTTAAAAGAGACTATG
>NW_008358007.1:741877-775209 GCF_000622305.1 Nannospalax galili | reverse complement strand
CTGGGAGATGTAAGACAAATAAACCCTTTCCTCCCCAAGTTGGTATTGGTCAGAGTATTTTGTCACAGCAATGAAGAACAAACTAAGACAAATAGCAATTGCAGTAATTATCTATATCTAACCTATATATCTGTCTGTCCATCTGTCTGTCTATATCTATCTATCTATCTATCTATCTATCTATCTATCTATCTATCTTCTAACTATCAATCATCTATCATCTATCTATCATCTGTCTATCATCTATCTATCTATCAATCATCTGTCTATATCTATCATCTATCTATCTATCTATCTATCTATCATCATCATCATCATCATCATCATCATCATCTATCTATCTCAAAAGGACTCTATACCAAACAATTGCTAGAGGCGTTTTGTAGGTTTTTTTGTTTTGAGGTAGCATCTCCTCATAGCCCCAGCTGTCCTGGAACTCTCTTTGTGGACCAGGTTAGCCTCAGTCTCACTGAGTGCCTCCAGTCTATGCCTCCTGAGTTCTGGGATTAAAGCTATGTGACATCACACCTGGCTAATGGTGTTTTATTCTTTAAACAATAGGATAACCAGAAATACATTTTCTACTTCATATATTGAATAGTTTGTAATGTTTGTATTAGATTTATAATTGAAGTAATAAGAAAATTAATAAAAAGAGGACACAGAAATAAAGGTATGATCTTCCATAGGATAACTTGCCCATCACACTGGAAGGTTATTTAAATTATTAAGTCACAGTTTATGTTGACAGTAACTCAAGAGAAATGAGCATGCTGTAATGATATCTGTCAAACCATCAGATGGTGCCATTGAAGACAAAACGATATAAACCTCTAGGTGGCTGAACAATCAAGAATTTTAAAGGCCCCACATCTGAGCAATGCATTATTATTAGCTCTGCACTGTTTGTAGATGATAGGATTCATGTTTCCACGCCAAGGCCCTCTATGTCTCCTGGTCCCATGATCAACACTTTTGCAAGTATCATACTGTTTTAAGGATATAGTATGATTCTATTGTGTGGATATGTGCTGGCTGTTTAACTTGGTATTTTTTCTTTGTATTTTGAATATGTCATGTAACCCAGGTTCAAGTTAATATTTTGAATAAAGGTGTTTTCCAATAGTTTTCACTGAAAGAATAGACTATAATGAACTTTTCCACAGGCGAATAGTGCCTGAATTCTATGTTGTTTTCATAGAGTAGTGCTTTGATTTCTTGGGAATATATACAAAAATGGAGACGTGAAAATCACATTGTATTAACTATGTCCATGGGACTCTAGTTAGTTCCCTCAGAGTTGTCTTATGGGATTGGAGAGATAGCTCAGCAGTTAAAAGCACTTTCTGCTCCTCCAGATGACCTGAGTTTAGTTTCCAGGACCCACATAAAGCAGCTCACAACTACCAATAATGCCAGCTCCAGGGGATCCAACATCCTCTTCTGGTTTCCTTGGGCACCCACACATAAGGTATGGCATACACACACACACACACACACACACAAAAATATACATACACACATATACATTAGTAAAAATAAAATTTAAATTCGTCAGGAAGATGATAATAGAGAAAATATAAGTCCTGGGGGATGGGGATAAGTGCTGTGAAATGCTGTCTTCCAAAACTGACATGGCCACTGCACTCATGAACTGGCAGCAGCTGTGGTTACCTAAACAAGACCTATACAAGGTCAAGCCAGTCAATAATGCTATCATGGGTGCAGGAGGGAATCGTGAGCTTCCACTCCTAGTTGAGTATCTACTGGCAAGGATGGGTGCTGGGGGAGGAAATTTGTCTGCTGGTAAGCTTCTCATGTGCTTTAACTGGGCTCAGTGGGTTTTAAAGAAAAAGAAGACATGATGGTTGGGGTTGTGTGTTGAGTGGTACATGGGGAGTGAGAGGCAGAGTTGAGGGTGAATGTGACCAAGATAAGATACATTGAATGCATGTATGAAATTGTCAAATAAGAAATAACATTATTGTCAAAAACTGCTAGAAAGTATTCACAAATGTTCAAAGAAGTATTAAATTATAGTTTTCCCAAAGCAGAAACTACATGTCCATCAGCTGGTAAATGAACACATAAAATAGAGTACTTTCACAAACAGAAGTGATATACGGACACATGCATCAATAGGTACAACCTTCAAAACATGTAACTCACAATAGGCAATATACTATATAAATCTATCATAAAGCATCCAGAACTGATCAGTCTGTACAAACAGAATATAAGATGCTGGTTTCTTAGGGCTGAGAGTAGTTGTAAGTGGTTTGTATTGGAATGACTTACAGTATGTCTGGTTTTCTCTTGGGGGCAATGAAAATGTGGATTTCACAATGGTAATGATAGCATAATTGCGGGATCACGTTAAAAAGAAAACTAGCTGGCCATGGTGGTGCACACCTTTAATCCCAGAACTCAGAAGGCAGAGGCAGGCAGATCTCTGTGAGATCAAGACCAGCCTGGTGTAAACTAAGTTCCAGGCCAGCTGGGGCTGTAGGGAAACCCTGTCTCAAAAAAGAAAACTCTACTATTACTGAGTTGTGTGTGTCTTGAAGTTCAGTAGTCCTACTTTAATGAAATTTGGTGCATATATGTTTATGACTGTATTGTCTTATTGGTCAATTGTTTTCTTGATCAGAATGAAGTGACCTCCTTTATCTCTTCTGATTAATTTTAGTTTGAAGTCTATTTTATCAGATATTAGGTTAGCAACGTCTTCTTGTTTCTTGGTGCCATTTGCTTGGAATATTTTTTTCCATCCGTTAATTCTAAGGTAGAGCCTGTCCTTGAAGGCAAAACTAGTGGATAGGGGAAATTTCATGGGGTTCCCACCTCAAGATGAAGAGCTACAGGAAATCAATGGATGCTGACGGAGGGAGAACCAGTTTTCTCCACTTCACTAGCTCCCTAAGAAGTTGCCTGATCCCAAGTGGGCATCCCTAAGCGCAGGTACATAAGAGCACCAGTAAATGAACTCAGTGCACTATATATGCATGAATATTTATAAATATATGCATGCATATGTAGCAGTAATACTTGAAGGAGAGGACATGAAGTTGAAAGGGAATGGAGAGACATTGGAGGAGTTGGAGGGGAACTGGGAGGGACAGAAATAATGCAAAGACAATACTCATGGCTCAAATTCTCAAAAATAAAAAACAAAAAGTTAAAAAGAGAAACTGCATCACGTATGTTTAAAGGATAAAATTTATGGTATATGAATTGTATTTTGATAAAGACTGGATGTTGGTAATTTTATGTCCTTCAGGACCAGTGCATAGTACTTCGGAATGCTGTTTGTACTTCCTTGTTCCTCAGACAGTAGATGATGGGGTTACACATGGGGGTGACCACCGTGTAGATGACGGACAGCACCTTGTTAAGGTCCATGGCTTCTATGCGTTTGGGACGGGCGTAGATGAAGATAGTGACTGAGTAGAAGATGCCCACCACTACCAGGTGGGAGGTGCAGGTGGAGAAGGCCTTGTGCCGGGCAGTGGTAGAAGGCATTCGCAGAACTGCCCTGCCAATAGCCACGTAGGAGGCCATAGTCATGAGGAAACAACCCCAGAGGATGACGATGGCAGAGATGAAGTCCACCAGCTCTGTTAGGGCAACATGGGTACAGGACAGGTTGAGCAGAGGGGAGACATCACAGAAGAAATGGTTGAGAACATTGGGGCCACAGTAGGACAGCGTGGCAATGCATGTGGTCTTGACCATGGAGACCAACAGCCCTCCCAGCCATGAAGTCATGGCCAAGCCCAGGCAGACCTGGGGCCTCATAAACAATGGATAGTGCAGGGGCCGACAGATGGCTACATAGCGATCATAAGCCATGGAGGCCAGAAGGATACACTCTGTACCTACAAGGACAATGAAGAAGAAGAGTTGGGTCATACAGGCTATAAAGGAAATATAGTGGAGCCCATTCCACAGTCCCATGAGCAAGCTAGGCATGGTGACTGACACGTAGCACATCTCCAGGCAGCTGAGGTTGCCCAGGAAGAAGTACATGGGCTTGTGGAGTTCACCGTGACTGCAAATGAGGTAGATGATAAGTGTGTTCTCCAAGAGCGTCAGCAGGTAGAGAGTCAGGAAGATGGCAAACAGGGCGTCCCTTATCCCCAGCCGAGTAGACAAGCCCAGCAAGATGAACTGATGGACCTTGGTCATGTTGGCCACCTCTACAGACCTATCCATCTGTGGAGAGGAAAGAAAATGGTTGATATTCTGTTCCTGGAGATGCACGGTAATAAAAGGCCTGGGAAGATATTTGGAGTGCTTGGGTGCTGTGGTGGATTGGTGAGAAATACCCTGCCACAGATTCCAATATTTGCTACTTTGTCCCCAGTCAGTGGTGGATGTTTGGGAGGGCATGGAATCCTTAGGAGGTGTAGACTTGCTGATGGAAGTATGTCACCGGGGGCTGGCTTTGTGAGTTCATAGCCTTCCCCTACTTCCTGTTTACTCTCTGCTTCATGTCTGTGGTTGACTCTGAGACTGTTTGCATTTCAGCTCCAGCTGCCATGCCTGATGCTTGCTGCCATGCTCCCCTCCCCCCAACGATGGACTCTGATCCCTCTGGAATTCTAAGCCCAAATGAACTCTTTCTTCTATAAGTTGCCTCGTTCATGGCATTTTATTATGGCAACAGAAAAGCAATAGTGAGATCTCAACACCTTTGTCAGTCTGACGTCTGCTGGAATTTTTGTCATGAAGAAAGACACACAGACTTATGGGACAACCTATGAACACAAGAGCTTGTTTTTTCTAAACCTATGACTTCATGCAGAACACCTGAGACTTGGGAGAATTGTACTTGGAGCCCTGAGCTCCAACTAGTGAACCAATAGATAGTAAATTGCTATTCTAAACAAGAAAAATTATAGGCTTTGGCCCAGCAGTTGAGATCACTGCTTGCTCTTGTGGAGGACTTGGATTCAGTTCCCAGCACCCTCATGGTGGCTAACAACCATCTGTAACTCCAGTTTCAGGGGAATCTGATGCCCTCTTCTGGCCTCCATGAGCATTGCATGCATATAATGTAATTACATACATGTAGGCAAAACACTCATTCGTATAAAGAAAATAAAGATTAACAAGAAAGTTCTGTGCACAGTCAGCAAGAAATAATATTAACTAACTAATTAACTAAATAAATAAACTTAAAAAATGATGAGCCTTGTCAGGCATAGTGACTATAATCCTAGCACTTTAGGAGGCAGAGGCAACTGGGTCTCTGTGAGTTTGAGGCTGGCTTGGTCTGGTCTACATATTGAATATCAAGCCATCCAGGGCTGCATAGTGAGACCATGTCTCAAAAAGAACTGGACCCGGAGAGATGGTCAGTGGTTAAAGTGCTATTTGCCTAAACAAGAGCCTGAGTTTGGATAACCAGGACCCGCATCCTGACAGGTGCTGTAGTATATGTCTGTGATTCCAGAACTCCTGTGGTCAGTAGGAAGTCAGAAACAAGAATTCCCAGAAGCCCCAGGGCCAACTAGTCTGACGTATGCTGTGACAAACAAGAGACTCTGCCTTAAACCAGGTGGAAGGTAAGGACTGACACCCAAGGTTTTCTCTGACCTCCACATGCATGCCTGCTCATGTGGCCACACTCACAGAAACATGTACACACATGTCATACATACATGATGATTATTTGAGACTACTTTTCTTTTTGCAATTGAGAGAGAGAGAGAGAGAGAGACTCTGTATCCTTGGTGTGTTGGCCTAGAGCTCACAGAGATCCACCTGCCTCTGTCTCCCATCTGCATTGTCTCTCTTTAAAAAGAAAATTAAAAATCACATGTAAATGTGTGACTATAAGTTGCAAGTGCCACAGTGGCCAGAAGAGGGTGTCAGGTCCCCTAAAACTGGAGTTTGAGACAGTTGTGTGCCACCTGATGTGGGTGCTGGGAACTGAACCCTGGTCTTCTGGAAGAGCAGCAGGTGCTCTTAACCATTGAGCCAGCTCTCCAGCCCCAATGCCTCTCTTCTTAATGCAACCTTATCTTCTGTAAGTCCCTTTTACTTTGTGTCACCTCTGGTGGGGTGGTGTTCACCACAACTCAGAGGAAAATCAAAGTGCCATTCAGCAAAGGTTGTGCCCAATCAACGTTATCATGTACACACGAACATGTAACGTTGCTGTTACTTGTCACTGTTATGCCAGAGAAGGTGAGGATCAGAGAAGAAATTACTGATGTCAGCTGGCATTCAAGTCTAAGCACAGAATATGTTGTTTATTAGATTACTTAGGAGGATGAGTTTTATTATGACATCTGCTTGTTGTTGTTTGAGACAGGGTCTCCCTGTAGCCCTAGCTTGCCTGGAACTCACTATGTTGATCAGGCTGGCCTCAATCTCACCAGAGGTCCACCTGCCTCTGCCTCCAAAATGGTGGGATCAAAGGTCACCACCACACCGGGGAGTGCTGCGATTAAAGGCACACACCACCACACTTGCTGACAATTTTTTTAAGTTAGATTTATTTATCTTCATTTTATGTGTATGAGTGTTTTGCCAGCAAGTACATATGTGCATTATGTGAGTGCAAGTGCCTGTGGAAGCCAGAAGAGGGCGTCAGATCCCCTGGTACTGGAGTAGCAGGTAGTTGTGAGCTGCCATGTGGGTGCTGGGAACTGAACCTGGGTCCTCTACAGAAACAGCCCATGCTCTTAACTGCTAAGCCATTTCTCTGGCCTGTTTGACATTTTAAAATTACATTATTTATTTATTTATTTATTTACTTATTTATTTATTTATTATTTGTGTGTGTGCGTGTGTGTGTGTGCACATCTGTGCACTTGCATGCCATGGTGCATAAGCAGAAGTCAGAGGACACCTTGAAGGAGCTGATCCTTTCTTTACTCTGTGTCAATCCCTGGGATTGAACTCAGCTCATTAGTTTTGCTGGCAATTGCCTCCACCTGTTGACCATCTTGCTGGCCCATGATGACATTTTCACAAATGAGTATCATATATTTTTCTCCTATCCCCCACTGTCCCCTTTCATCTCATGTTCTTTCTGGTGCCCTTCCTCTTCCAAAACAGTGCTTGCTTCTATTTACACGTCATTTGTAGATCTATGTATAAATATATAGCATATACTCTATTATATATAAAGTTACACCATCTACACCACATATCAGAGAAAACATGATATTTTTCTTTCTGGTTTGCTTATCATGACCCCCAGTCCTATCCTTTCTTTCCTGCAAATAACATAGTTTTGTTCTTTTTATGGCTGAATAAAACTCGTGTATATAAAATGGAAAAACTCACCCCGACCTGCTCTTGCTGACTTTTGCTTTACCTGTTGTTTCCCCAAGTCATTTCTACTGCAGCCAGCCAGGAAGAATGTCACATACAGGTGGGGTCAGGGAGTGCATTGTTTCTACAGTATTGGAAAAGTTGCTAGTAGCCAGGAGCATGTCCAGCTAGTATGTTCTCTCCCTCAGCTACACCTGCATCTCCATGGAGCCCATTGTTTCTGCATTCTGAGAATCTTGTTTTTTTCCTAACTGAAACTTTCTGTTAACTGACCTGCCCCTGGTCTGATGTAACTATGGTGATCTGACATAACTATGGTTATTGACTCTGCCCCTAGCATGATGTAATTGTGGTGTTAAGCTTCATAAACTCCATTCTGCCTTCCTTTGGGATCAAGAGTTCTTTTGGGGCCAGGGGTGGTGGCATAGGCCTATAATCCCAGCACTTGGGAGGCAGAGGCAGGTGGATCTCTGTGAGTTCAAGGCCAGCCTGGTCTACACAGTGAGTTCCAGGCCAGCTGGGGCTACAGGGAGATCGTGTCTCAAAAAGACCAAAAAATTTTTTTGGACATTGTCCCCCTGTTTGACCACCAGCTAACAAAAGACTCCTAGTTTGACCATCACTATGTACCTCTCCCACTAGCACAAATATATACCACATTTTAAAACTCCATTCATATGTTCAACTTATAACGGACCGAAATAATTCTCTGTGTCATGAACCTGCTGTAAAACTTAATTTTCTCTGTTCAGCTCCACTAGGCAGGGGTGGGCCTCTCGTACAAAAAGTCATTTACTGAAAACCATAAAGAAACAATAGGGACTGGGAGGGAAGCCAGTTGGGATCATAGTCAGTGTTGGGTCAAAGTAATTGCTGTGTGCCATTATTCTCAAGGTTGAGAAACTAGAAAGCTCCTCCACATATGACACACTGGTTCTGAAGATCTGGAAAATATCCCAGATCGAGTGCTTCTTGTGTATCCTGTTCAGAATTCATGCCCCAGCACTTTCAAACCTCTGGTCTGTGCTGGGAGTGCTCGAGTAAGCACAACAGGCATAGTACCTGACTTCTTATAAGAGAGACAGGGAATAAGTGGACTGATAAATACAAGGCAGTTTCCAAAAGGGTCAGAGCTGTGATGGAAATGTGAAGGCCCAGAGATATAGTTAAGAGGTACATATGCCAAAATGGGGGAGCCGAGGCACCCTGCCCATCACGGAAACAGACAGGGAAGGGCATTCCAGACAAGGCCACAGAAACTGCATTGATCTGCCTCAGCAGAAACTGCCCTCTCATGCTGCATGGAAATCCCACTTTGTGAACTCCCTGATGCTCACAAGTTTGTGTTGATTCTCAATCTGATCTCTTCTCTGGGAGAATCATGATCAATGGCTTCAGTGATTTCCCCTATCTAGGATCCCTCACAGCAGGACCACAGTTCTGTACATCACAGGGTGCCTCCATTGAAAGAAAACAGCTCAGCCCCACTTGGTCATGCCCTCCTGGACCAAGTCCAGGATGATGATGCAAAAATTCATTCAGCTGGGGCTGGTGAGATGGCTCAGCGGTTAAGAACACTGGTTGCTCTTGCAGAGGGCCATGGTTTGGTTCCCAGCACCTACATGACAGTTCAAAACCATCTGTAGCTCCAGTTCCAGATGATCCAACACTCGTTTCTGGCTTCTTTAGGCATTGCACACACATGGTGCACTTACATACATGCAGGCAGCGCATCATACATATATAGGCTGGAGAGATGGATCGGTGGTTAAGAACACTGACTGTTCTTGCAGAAGACCCAGATTCAAATCCCAGAACCCACATGACAACTAACAACTGTAACTCCAGTGCTAGGGGATCCGACAGCCTCTTCTGACCTCCACAGGCATTGCACGACCCGGGTGCACTTACCTACATGCAGGCATAACGCTCATATACATAAAATAAATTTTAAAAAATTAATATATAATTTTTAAATTAAAAATTCATCCATGTAATTGGCACAAAACCCTAGATGATCAGGTAGCTCTCATCTCAAATTTTCTGTTTATAAAACATTCGTATGATTCTTTTTTCCTTCGGTTAAGATTCCTCCTCTTCCTCCTCTTCCTCCTCCTCCTCCCCATCTTCTCTATCCTCCTCCTCCTCTTCTCTCCTCCTCTCCTCCATCCCTTCTTTGTTTGATTCTCACCAGGACTCTGCAAAATGCTATCCTTTAAAAAATCTTATTTATTTTAGGTGTATGACTGTTTTGCCTGCCTGTATGTCACTGCATTATGTGTGTGTGCAATGCCCACAGAGATCAGAAGAAGGTGTTGTGTCCCTTGGACCTGGAGTTACAAATGACTGTTAGCTGCCATGTGGGCTCTGGGAACTGAACCCAGGTCCTCTGCAAGAGAAGCCAGTGCTCTTAACCACTGACCAATCTCTCCAGCCTCCTTATCCTTTTTGTACAAGAAAGATGCTGAAGATCAAAACACTAAAGTGGGGCCAGAGAGATCAATCCGTGAGTAAAGGTGCTTGCTGCCAGGTCTGCTGAGCTGAGTTCCATGCCTGGATCCACGAGGTGGAAGGAGAAGGAGAACTGAGTCCTACAAATGATCTTTTGACCTCTCTCTCACACACACACAAAATAAAAGTAATAAAATGACATTTTAAAATAATTTAAAAATCCACCAAAGTGATTTTCTCTAAATCATATTATCAACAAGGTAAGTGCTAACAAATCTCGGGCTGATTCAAGCTTCAGCCAGCCACTATCTCCAATTTTTATTTCCTGGTTGGCAATAATTTAAATGATAGTGAAATAAGTGACAAATGATAAACATCACCGCAGTAATAACATCCCTTTGTCCAAAGTACTGGGCTACACTTCTCAAATTTTAGTTCCTTAAAGCTTCACGTACCTATTCCCACATCGCAGGGGAGAATCAAGATTGGGAAATAAGCAACTTAGCCAAGGCTCAGGGGAAGGAGGAGCAGAACTGCTGCACAAACCTGGCTCTCGTTGAATCAAAATTCAGTGCAACCTCTACACTTAGAACGAATGCACCTCTTAACTCTCACTAGAGAAGTTTCCCTATGCAGCAGATGGTGATTAATACAGAGACCTACAATTATGTGCAGAGAACAAGAGGCTGCAGAGTGCTTATCCCTGAATAGTGCAGCTATTTCAAACCTCCGCCTCCCAAGCTCAGGAACCATTGCAGAAGAGGAGGTGGAAAGATTGTAAGAGCCAGAGGTGGTGGATGACCACAAGGAAACAGAGTTTTCCAGACAGCTGGTCAGTTACTCATGTGATCCCAGAGCAATGCTGCCAGCATGCACAAGTCCTACATGAGCTCAAACAAGACAAACTCCCAGCACAGACTTGGGGAAGTGGGTAAGAAATTCCAACCCAACATAAGGAATTTTTGGTAATTGATGGCTGCTGGGAGAGGGAAAGACAGTGTCTTACAGAAATGGGACTCATATATATATATATATATAATGGTATATAAATTGGTCATATTTACCCAACTCATTCCTCCAACTCCTCCTGAGCATGTGTGCATGCACGCACACACACACACACACACACACACACACACACACACACACACACACACAGCTGGGGGCTGGGCGGGGGGAGGTGGAGAGAGGGGAGAGGACCTAAATGCCATCACACAAAGTAGCAAAAGTTCAATAAAAGTGCAAAAGCTATAACAACCAAAATAAAGAATATGGTAATAGCCAGGTGTAGTGGTGTTTACTTTTCATCCTAGCACTCAGGAGGCAGAGGCAGGTGGAAATAAATTCTGTGTCCTATCAGCCTAGGGACCTGTCATTGAGTGAATGGGTGAATAAATATGGTGCATATACATAATGAGGTTTTATTCAGTCATAAAGAAAAAGAAAAATAACACTTGCAACAAAGGTTGGGAATGGAGATCATCTTGTCAAGTGAAATAAGTACTGAATGTTTGATCATTTGTTGACTTTAGGAATAAAGTATTACAGAGGATACAGGGGAGCAGGGTGATAGGGAGAAGACAGAGGCAGAGAATTGATAAATGTTGTTTGAAAAATGCAATATTGAAACCTAATACTTCGTAGGGGGGTGGGTTAATGAAAGCTGAGGATGTATCAAAAATCCCTATGGAAACCTACAATTTTAGGGATCTGTAGTGTCTACTGATAAGTTGCCTATGCTCCAGTGGGTGACCCCACACCCATGCCCATATGGTCAGCACTAATTAGACTCAGAGGGTTATTATAAAAGGGGACATGAAGTTGGAAGGGGTGTGTGTGTGAACTCAGGAGGAGTTGGCGGTTTGAGTGGGGTGAATATGACCAAGATATATATTGCATACATGTATGAAATTTGAAAAGAATAAAAAAATGGAAAAACGTTCGAATGGAGGTGCCCTGCAGTGACGGATAATGCTTCTTCTGGGTGTCTAAGAGTGAAAACAAAGAAATAAAACAGCTGGGTGTGGTGGTGCACATTTTAGTCCCAACACTCAGGAGGCAGAGGCAGGCAGATCTCTGAGTTTAAGGCCAGACTGGTCTACCTAATGAGTTCCAGGCCAGCTGGGGCTACAAGGAGACCGGTACTTTAAAAAGTAGATAAATAAAATAAAAAGCAAACAAAGGGGGGGGAGCAATTATGGGCATGAGACGGAAAAAGGAGGGGTGAGGATAAGAGAGCAGTAGGAGGTTGAATATTATAAAAATATGTTACATGCTCACCCAGAAATGGTATAACCAAGCACAGCACTTCGTGTGATTAATACTAGTAAAAATTGAGAATTCCAGGGCTTGGAGAGATGGCTCAGCAGTTAAGAGCACCGGCTGCTCTTGCAGAGGACCCAGGTTCAGTTCCCAGCACCCACATGGCAGGTGTTAGCCATCCTTAACTCCAGTTCTAGGGGATCCAATGCCCTTTTCTGTCCTCAGTGGGCACTGTACAACATGGGTGCACTTAAATACATGCAGAAATTATCACTCGTACACATAAAATGAAAATAAATTTTAAAAACTGAGATTTCCATATTCTCCCCTGACATTCCATAACACCTTTCAGAAATTAGATTTGTTAAATTTCTATTTCATGCGTTTTTATATTAAGTTGGACGGACTAACAGGAACATGTTCCTTTTGACAAATTTTCATCAGAAAGAACCTAGTCTTTATGAGAACTTTCATGCTAAAAGCTGTTATTTATTGTGGGGCTGGGGATTGAACCTATGGCTTGCACATGCTAGGCAAGTGTTCTACCACTAAACCACATCCCCAGTCCTTGAAGAACTTCATAAAAGTTCAGACCAGTTTTATGACCAGTGGGACATGTCTGCATTTTGTCCTAAGCAGAACTCCTCACCATCTGAACACCACCACGGACTGGTTCCATCTACGTTGCTGGACACAAGCTTCCCATTAGCTTGGGTTTTTATCTTGGTGGTAGATCTTTCTGTGAGTTTGTACAAATGCTTTTGGTAACTAGCTCCTGACTCTCTTAAGGTGGAGTTCTATTTACTGTTAGAAAGGCGTTTTCAGTATCCAGGCTCAGGACTGACGCAGAAGCCCTGCTTTATTCTTCTAAGAACCCATCAACTCTTCCTCACACAGCACTCTGCCGTGCACGCCTCAGTTTCCCCTTCCCTGTGGCTTTCAGTTTCGTTTTCTCTTTCATACCCATTTTTAACTCTTCTGTGACTTTTTCTGGGTGGCCCTTCCTGACTAATTTCCGTAAACATGCCTAAGAATCTATACAAATATCTGTGAGTCACCCGAAGTGCCTCAACACTTTCCAAGCTGCAGAAAACTCACCCAATACCCTTTCAACTTAGTAATCTATGAACCATTCGTCAGTATGTGTACCGTTTCAAAATGGTATCTTGTGTAAAACCTGCTCCCCACTGCCCCCAGAGGAATGCAGACCGGTGTTTTCCAGCTCTACGCCTTGGATAGGCCACTAACACTTTTCAAGTTTCAGTTGCATGTTTTTCAAAATGAGAGTCAGTCCTATTCTGCCCTGGTGGACATCAAATCTCTGCCCTACAAAAGGTGGGGGGAAGCATTGTGTTGTATTAAGAGTTTAATCTCGGCCGTTACCTAAGGAAGGGATAGAAACCTTTTGTCTTACATAAAACCCAGAGTTTTTATTATGAGAAAATAGACTCTTAGCTAGAAGGCATTTTTAATAGTCATTAATTGTAGTCCATTCCACAATTGCTTATCAAGGAAAAGAGTCACCAGAAGCAATGGATATGTTGCTGCATGGAAGCTGTGTTTTAGTTTCAAGATGTTTACCAAACTTGAAGCAGTATGTCTCTAAGAAAGTCTGTCCACTGCAACCCAATTTGTCTATTCTATAATGTAGGACTTGTTTCTTTCCCTTGTAATGGATAAATTAATAGTGGTCTCTATTCCCTGCCCAACCTCTTAGAGATGATAATTGAATCTTTGTTAAAAACAAGAGGTTGACGTCAGCTTGACAGAGTCTCTCTCCCTTGGTAACTGCATAGTCTTCAGGAAGCCACTTGACCCCTCTATGCTCTCAATTTTTCTATCTCTATCTATGTGTGGACCCGTATTTAGAGCTAGTGTCTTTAAAAGTATTTAGAGCTGGTTTCTATTAAACATTGTGCATTCCATAAAAGTTTTTTTCTATATCAAGGCATTGTGCACATACCTATAATGCACTCCAAGGCTGGCTTAGGCAGTAACATCACAAGTTTGAGTCTGACCTGAGATATGAAGCAAGATCTCAGCTCAAAAACAGAATATCTGGGGCTAGAAAAATGGTTCAGTGGTTAAGAGCATGTATTGCTCTTGCAAAGGACCCAAGTTTGGTTCCCAGCACCCACATTAGGCAGCTCACAACTACCTGTAGCTCTAGCTCCAGGAGAATCCAACCCCTCTGGGCTCTGTGGGAATCTTTACTCATGTTCAAAGACCTATACAGGCTATACAGGCACACACACACGCAATTAGGAAAACAAATGTTATTCTTTCTTTTGTTCCTTGTATTGTTTTAATAGAGAAGGTCTCATGCATGTCAGACTGGCTTTGAACTTGCTGTGTAGTGGAGGATGACACTGAGCTTACGATTCCCCTGCATCTATTTCTTGAGGGATTAGACTACAGGTGTGTGCCATCACTTCCTGTTTTATGTGGTTCAGTGGATTGAACTCAGGACTTGATGTATATTAAGAAAGCACTCTAGGGGCTGGAGAGATGGCTCAGTGGTTAAGAGCACAGAGTGCTCTTGCAGAGGACCCGGGTTTGATTCCCAGCACCCACATGGTGGCTATGAACTGTCCTTAACTCCCGTTCCAGAGGAATCCGAAGCCCTCTTCTGACCTCTGTGGCATTGCACAACATGGGTGCACTCACATACATGCAGGCAATACACTCATACACATAAAATGAAAATAAATAAATAAAGCATTCTATCAGCTGAGCTCCAGCTGAACTCCAGCCCTGTTCCCTGTTTTCACCTCCACCTCCCCCCAAAAAATTCTCTGGACATCTCACCTGGCGTTGAAAGATCAATAAAATACAGATCCTTTCTTGCTGGTGCCAAATGTGGAAGAGGCTCTGATGCCCGGGTGGATTCAGTTTCTGCCTTAAAGAGGAGGTGTCAGGGAGTGGATGGGGCCTTTTGGAGCAGTGTAGGAGGAGCTGTCCTTGGTCTTGAACCAAACAGACACACAGACACACAGACACAGACACACACAAACACACAGACACACACACACAGACACACAGATACACATATACAGACACACCCCTAGACACAGACAGACAGACAGACAGACAGACAGACACACACAACCCTGTGAATGTCTGAGTCACCAAGTTTGCTTTACTGCTAAAGGAGGCAGGAACACAAACTTAAACCAGAGCACTAGACCTGAGAGACTTCCCTAGTCAGTCCCTGTGGATTCAGAGGTGGGAGATGGAAAGTTCTTTTACTGATGCTCTGCAAAGGCTAACAGAGGGCAACTGAGGCCAGCCAGCCACCAAGCCATGTTCAGATTAGATCACTATGCATTCGTGATGTCTTCACCAGTGCTAGGCTCTGTGCTTGCAGCCTGAGGGATAGAAGGACAATCAGGTCCAGTCTTCAGTAGACAAAGGCTGGTTTCAGGTTGGTGAACTTACATGGAGCCATGAGTCTGAAACATGTTTTGAGACACAATCATGGAGCTGAGGCACACAGGAGAGGCTCTACAATAGAGCCCAGGTTCCAGAAATGCAGCAAATTTAAAACAGCACAGACAGACAGATTTATATGAGCTCACAGTAGGAAATGGTCAAAACAAGGAGGTAACACAGGTTTCCATGGAGGAGTACACAGTGTGATGTGTACTTCCAACATATTCTATGACATATCAGAACCTTAAAAATATTAAGTGAAATTAGTCCTCATGAAAGGCAAAAAAGTGTGTCACTTACAGTACTCAAATCTCAAAGACAGAAAGAGCAGGAGTTGCCAGGGGCTCAGGTAAGGAGGATGTGGACTTAGTGTAAAGGACACAGAGTTTCAGGGATATATATGTCTGTGTGTCTGTGTGTCTGTGTCTATGTCTGTGTGTGTCTGTGTGTGTGCACCTGTGTGTACATGGCATGTAGAGGGAAGATGTCAATGTCTGGTGTCTTCAATTGTTCTAATTTTTTGCATGTGTGTAATGTATGTGGTATGCATGCATATTGCATATTTGTGTGTGTGTGTGTTTGTGTGTGTCTATGTGTGTGTGTGTGTCTGTGTGGTCCAGAGTTGCTGTTGGATGGCTTTCTCAATTGCTTTCCCTCTACTCATTCAGGTAGGTGCTCTCTCTGCCTTCTCTGGTCACTCTAGCTAGTCACCATCTTGCCCTAGGGATCCCCTATCTCTGCCTCCACAGTGTTGGGATTACAGGCAGCCACTGCACCTGCTTGTCTTTTATGATGGTGCTGGGGATCTGAACTCAATCCACATGTTTGCATGGCAAGTATTTTATCCACTGAGCCATCTCCCCTCTGTAGGAAACCAGGATGGATGCCCTAGGGCAAGATGAGCCTAAAACTTTTAAGTCCAGGATACATTCTCTGCTAAAGAGAGGGGCACTGAAAACAGCAGTTCTGATATCCCTGTCTTGCAGAACACTGCAGGGCTAACAAGAGAAAAGTGGCTGGGTCCAAAGTTTAAGCTTCTAGCTCTGACGGAAAGCATCTTGGTCAACAGCCCCTTAGCCCACTTCCTTGTCCTGAACAAATAACTCAGGTATCACTAGCTAAAAGAATAGGCCAGGTTAAAGGTTTACTCCTGGGCTAAAAGCTAAAAGTTTACTATGCTTTTAGCCCTAAGAAAGAAAATACTATGGCCAATAAATGACCAGATAGGCACCAGTAACCCTGAATAAAAGTTCAAGCATCCTGCTTTACAAACAGCCCCTAGCTGGTGCCAGCTAAAAGCTATGTGTCCTGTTTCTTTGTACCCTAAATCTTTGTATGTAACTGCCAAACCCATGTGACTGCCAGTTTCTTGTAATGTATAAAAACCTGATTTTTAAAAATAAATGGCTTGTTGTGAAGGAAAGCACAAGTCCCCGAGTCCAGGACTCTGTTGCTAGTTGGTATAGCCATCACCAAACAAGGTTCCCCGCCAAGCAAGGCAGACTTGAGTGTCTATACCCTCTACCTTAGTTTTTTGAGACAGAATCTCTCACCAAACCTGGAGATCACTGATTTCACTCAACTAATCTAGTTACATTTAGTGAGCCTCCCCGTATCTCTGCTTCCCCAGTATAGGAATCATAAGTATGAGTCACACATGCCAAGCTTTTGACATGGACCCTGGGGATCTGAACTCAGGTCTTCATGCTTGAGTAGGAAGCACTTTATGAACTGAGCCATACCCACCACCCCTACCTCCTGTCCCATATTTCAGTATTATAAGATGGAAATGTCTAGATGAGGAAGGTGGGTACAGGTGCAAGGCAACATAAATGTCCCCAGTTCCGGAGAATGTGCATCTAAAACTGGTTGTGGTGATACATTTTGTTACAGATGCTTAACCTCGATCAGATTTAATCACCAAGTTAATAAAAATTGCTACCCACAGGAACCTCTGATCTTAGTCTCTTGAAATTCACTTAGGATTGTTTTTACAACAAAAAGTGAACAACTAAGTCATATGGAAATATTATATTGCATTCAAAGGAAAGTGTTTTAAAAGTGCAGCACTGCCTTGTAGATTCAAGCCCTGACCTTTTGCATTTATAGCTCCCTCCTAACAGAATTTTTATCTGCTATTCAATACTCAATACAGTGGTATAATAGTATACCAACAAGTAGGCTAAGGCATTATTAAATCTTAAAGTTTTCCTCTTTCTTTGGGGGTTTAAAAGAATCAACAGCTCTAGAAACAGCATACAACACTATATAATATGTGAACTTTCATTGAGAGATCTGTTGTAAGTTTTCTGTCCCTGTGACAAATGTTCTCAATGAAACAAGTTAAAGGATGTGTCCTGGATAACTTTGGTTGTCACACTGACACACCTGGAAAGGGAACCCCAAGTGAAGAATTTCCTCTGTCTGACTGGCTTTTGAGCGTGTCTGTGAGACATTTTCTTACCACGACTGTGTATTTTTTATTGAATTTTTGTGCACTTCATACAATAAATCTTTTTTTATTTTCATACAATAAATCTTAATCATATTTAGACCCCCTCCCCCATCCACAACCCCCATAATCCTCCCCACCAGATTTCATACATTCTGTGATATATGGTAAGGCCTCTAAATCAGTCTTTGTGCCTGAATGTCCCTCGGTGCAAGTTCATCCACTGGAGTCTAGTCAGCCTATCTGGAGTCACTCCCTTAAAGAAGATCAACTCTCCCTCACTCAGCAGCAATCACTTGCCAATAGTTCCTCTGCTAAAGTTAGAGCCTGCTGCCCATTTCCCCAGTTCTATGATCAATTTTTGTCTGATTGTCTGCATGGGTCTCATGCATGCTGTTACCATAGCTGGAAGTTCCCAGAGGCCTGGAAGGCTGTTTCCTTATGCTCATGCACCAACCTGGCTATTACAGTCTTTCCACCCTCTCTTCCATAATGGTCCCTGAGCAGTGGATGGGTGAGGTTTAATATAGGAGTCCTATCCAGTAAAACGTACTCCACAGTCTCTTATTCTCTACACTTTGGGCCGTTGTGGCCTTCTATCTGTATCACACTGTGTTGCATGAGGAAACTTCGCTGGTGAGAGTTGAGGGCCATACTAGTGTTTTCTCTACCCCCTGTTCTGCTATGTTCCATGAGCCTTAGGTGTAGAGGTTCCACTGTAGATGTCACTTAGGGTTGGACATCTCTCAGACTTGTTTTCTATGTGTATGAACAGTTATGGAACTCTGTAACAGTGTGAGGCATTTTCTTGATTGGTTAGTAATTGGCCCACTATGTGTGGTACCACACCTGGGCAGGTGGTCCTGTATTGTATAAGAAAGCAGGCTGAGCACAGGCCAGGGGAACAAGCCAGTAAGCAGCGTTCCTCCAAAGTCTCTGCTGCAGCTCCTGCCTCCAGGCTTCTGCCTCGGCTTCCCTTGACTGTGAGCTGTATGCCAAATAAACCCCTTCCTCTACAGGTCATTTTTAGTTAGAGGGTTTTATCACAGCAATAAATAGTAACTAGAACAAGGTGAAAAGGTTTATTTTGCCCTATATTTTTTAAAGGTTTCAATTCTATGATCAACTGGCCCTATCATTTTGGTTTGTGATGACAGAGAATTATCAAGACAGCAGACTATGTGGTATAGGAAACTGTTTACCTCATGGCAATCACAAGAGAGAGCAGGAAAGAGGGAAGGAGAGAGGGAGAGAGGAGGGAGGGAGGAAGGGAGAAAGGGAGAGAGAACAAACAAGTGCCATATACCCTTCAAGGCCACACCCCCATTACCCACTACCTTCAACTAGGCTCCACCCCCTAAGGTCTCCACCACCTCCACATAGTGCCTGAGGACCAATCCTTCAGTGTTTATCACCTTTGGGTGACGTTACATTTCCAAACTATGTATCAGGAGAGTTCAGAGAAGGTTTGCTATTATTTTCACTTTGAACATTCTAGTAAATAAAAATAATAGAGCATAAATATTATATGGTGAATGATAATTAATATTAGATAGAGAAAAAAGGTAAGGGATTATCCTGCATCTTTTTGTTTGTTTGGGTTTTTTGAGACAGGATCTCTCTGTAACCCTAGCTGGCCTAGAATTCACTATGTAGATCAGGCTGGCCTCCATCTCACAGAGATCCACCTACCTCTGCCTCATGAGTACTGAGATTAAAGGCCTGCACCAACATGCCTGGAAAACCTTTTTATTTTTACTTTGAGAATTTCATACACACAATATATTCTGATCATATCCAACCTCTGCTACCCCCTCTCCAGTTCCTCCGAGACCCCACCACCACACCCCTCTCTCAACTTCACATTCTCTTTAAAAAATTTATTGTCTCAATGTATATAAGTGCATCTGTTGTGATATGTTCATGGAGGCCAGAAGAGGGCATCAAATACCCTAGAACTGGAGTTAAAGATGAATGTTTCCATGGCTGCTGGAAACCAAACCCAGATCCTCTGCAAAAGCAGTAAGTATTGTTAGTTGCTGATCCATCTTTCCAACCCCATGTCCTCGTTTTTTTTCATAACCCACTGAGTCCAATCAATCCTTCTATCTGCACAGGGGTGTAAGGCCATCCACTGGAGCTTCAGCAACCTACCAGGGGCCACTTACCTGAAGAAAACTGTCCCACCCCTAACAGCCATCAACTATCAATAGCGCCTCATCTGGAGATGTGGGCTCAGGAGCCCCTCCTCCCTCACACTGGAATGTTGATTGGCTTGATCTTGTGCCGGCCTTGTGCAGACAACCACAGCTGCTGTGAGGTTATGAGTGCAATTGCCCTGTTATGTCTAGAAGACACTGTTTTGAAGGTGTGACTCTGTATAGAGGCACACTGGTGAAGATGTAGAACGAACTGCTGGAGTTTGGATTCCAGTCCCAACATGATTCCTCATGGCAGCCTTGGTTCATGAAGCTGGCGGTCTTTGCAACATCATCTGAGAGCACTCAGTGAGAACTCTGATTTGTCTAATTCAACAAAGGCACTCGAATCATCACAGTCCCCTCCTTCTTTCCCGAGTTGGGTCAGAAAATTCTCAAGTGTTGGGAACATGTCCCTATTTCTTTGGGTTCACCTGTCGAGTGTGCCTACCGCCCATGGACTGCACAGCCCTTTAACATGAGAATCATGGCTATTCAATAATCTATGGGTGATATGATTCTTTAAGCATTCCAAAGTGACATGTCAACTTTCCCAGGCATAATGCAAGAATCAAAATAACTGATTTTTCATATGTAGATAAGTTATTTTTATTAAATATCGTCCAGATTGCATTGTCCTGCAACAATGTGGATGGATGTATGAGGGCATCATGCTAAGTGAAGTGAACATGCCAGAGGAAGATGACACATGACCTCACTTATATGTGGAATAAAAATTGAACAATTGGAGCAGAGCATAGAGGCCTGTGCCCCATGGATAGGCACAGGGCCCTCGGGGAGACATTTGTCAAAGGGTGCAAGTATTTAATTACAAGATGAATGAATTATTTTTAAAAGTATTTTTTATTATTTTATGAGTGTATTACCTGCATATGTGTAAGTGTTCCTGTGTCATGCAATGCCTGTGGAGGTCAGATGAGGGTATCCGATCCCATGGAACTGGAGTTATGGATGGCTGTTAGCCATCATGTGGATGCTGGGAACCGAACTCACAGCCAGTGCTCTTAACCACTGAGTTATCTTTCCAGTCTCTCTCTCTCTCTCTCTCTCTCTCTCTCTCTCTCTCTCTCTCTCTCTTTCTCTCTAATGTATTTGTGTGTTCATTTGGGTGTGTACGTGTGTATGCAGATACACATGCACATACCCATGCGAATGTGGAGGCCAGAGACTGGCATCAGGTGTCTTTCTAAATTGATCTTTACCTTACTTTTGGAGACAGAGTTTCTCAATGATCTTGGAGCTCACTGATTCCACTAGACTCACTGGCCAATGAGTTCCATGGATTCAGTTGTCTCAATACCCTCCCCAGCACTGGGGTTACAGACATGTGCCACTATGCCAGACTTTCTTATGTGGGTGTTGGGATCTAACTCAGGTGCCCACTGTTGCATGGCAAGGACTTTACCAAATACTGAGCCATCTCCCACACCCCTAAATAAAATAGCTCTGAACACTAATTGTTCAACACAATGAATATGCTTCATAAGATATTTCATATTTGAAGTTTGATAAGAGAGTAGGCCTCATCTGAAGATGTGGCTTACATGGGTAAGACCCTGTGCTCAATCCTCAGCACCACAGTGAAAGAGTAGATCTTAAGTAGTCTCTGAACACCCTCAAAAAGTTATATGATATGGAGGGCATGTTAATTTTCATGATGGCCATCATTTAAAAATGCACCTGCCTGGGCTGGAGAGATGTCTAAGTGGTTAAGAAAATTGGCTGTTCTTGCAGAAGACCTGGGTTCAAATCCCAGAACCCACATGGCAGCTAACAACTGTCCATAACTCCAGTTCCAGGGGATCCAACAACCTCTTCTGACCTCCGAGGCATTGCATGGCACGATTGCACTCACATGCATGCAGGCAATACACACATATACATAAAATAAAAATAATAAATAAAATATTTTTAAACGTTCACCTGCCTATCAAATATCTGTTCATCTCTTGAATATTTATGTTTTGACTATTTTATCTAATTTGAAGTGAATGACAAACTAACAGGCTGGGGAGACAACTCACTGTGTAAATCACTTACCACACAAACTTCAGAAATGGAGTGTGAATCCCCAGAACAAGTGTAAAACTGAGCATGGTAGCACACACCTGTAATCTCAGTTCACATGGTGAGATGTGAGGCAGAGACAGGAAAATCCTCAGAAGCTCACATACCAGCATTCCCGGCAGTGAGCAACAAGAATAATCTGCTTCAAACAAGGTGGATGGTGAGAACTGACACCTGAAATTGTCCTCTGACTTCCGCACATGTACATGCACACACACACACATCATACATGCACAAAATAATTTCATGCTGTGTTTTGCTTGATTTTAAAAGCTTAATATATTCATGACTTGGTCATATTTTCATACTGAAACATGCAAATCTATTTATTTTATACATCACATTTGATCTCATAATTACTCCAACATATTTAAACCCAGCAGTACTAGTTACTTTTCTGTTGTTGTGACAAAACAGCATGACCAAGGCAACTCATGGAAGGAAGAGTTTATTTTGACCTACTGCCCCAGAGGGACAAGAGTCTGTCATGGATAAGTGTGGCAGTAAGCAGCAGGTGTGGGAGCAGAGGCCGGAAGTGGAAATCACATTTACAAGCACACACAGGAAGCAGAGACAATAAATTGGACATGGGGCAAGGCACAGATTCAAAGTCCACCCCCAGTGAGACACTTCCTCCAGTAAGGCGACACCACTTAGACCTCTGCGAACAGCACCACAAACTGGGCTAAGCTGTTAAGTATATGAGACTGTGGGGGACACAGCTCATTCAAACCACCACAGCAGCTGTTATTAATGAGCACTTAGGTTGCTTCTCCTCTTGTTGAAAACAATGACTCAGTAACTATTCCTGTGCTCAGTACCCCACTAACCTTGTGGGCTCATAAGACTCTCTTGGTAAATATGTACTAGTCAATCAGCAGTAAAAATATAGACTATTGACTATGCATTCATTGGTGAAGTTAAACATATATTCATGTGAGTTACCAGACATGCATAATTAATCCTAGGTGACACGTGTTCTCATGAACTTTGCTCTATTTCTCTTAATGATTTTGTTCTTCTTAACGATTGTCCTGAGTTAAATTACTAGGGAAATATTGTCTCTGGGTTTTATGTAGCTTCTCAAGGTTATTTGTGGGGGTTGGGCCATGAAGGATTTGAATAAGGGTTTGAGAGATCCAGGTATGAAAGACCATGGTCAAGGCCAGTGGAGGGTCTTCTGCAGCACAGCATGAACCTCCCTGTTCCTCAGACAGTAGATGATGGGGTTACACAGGGGTGTGACCACCGTATAGATGACAGACAGCACTTTGTTGAGGTCCATGGACTTGATGCGGCTGGGGCGGCAGTAGATGAAGAGAGCCGCAGAGTAGAAGATGCCGACCACCACCAGGTGGGAGGCACAGGTGGAGAAGGCCTTGTGGCGGGCAGTGGCTGATGGCATATGGAGCACAGTCATCCCAATGGCTGTATAGGAGGCCAAGGTCACCAGGAGTGTTCCACAGAAGATGATGATGGCTGAGATGAAGTCCACCAGCTCTGTGAGGGCCACGTGGGTGCAGGACAGGTTGAGCAGAGGGGAGACATCACAGAAAAATTGGTTGAGGACATTAGGGCCACAGTAGGTCAGACTGGCAATGCATTTTGTCTTTATTGCTGAAACCACCAGTCCACCAAGCCAGGAAGACAAAGCTAAGCCCCAGCACACCTGGGGTCTCATGAGCAGTGGATACTGCAGTGGGTGGCAGATGGCCACGTAGCGGTCATAGGCCATGGAGGCCAGGAGGGTGCACTCTGTGCAGATGAGAGAGACAAAGAAGAAGAGTTGGGTCATGCAGATCACAAAAGAAATATGGTAAGGCCCCATCCACAGCCCCACTAGCAGGGTAGGCATGGTGACTGACACATAGCACATCTCCAGGCAGCTGAGGTTGCCCAGGAAGAAGTACATGGGCTTGCGGAGCTCACTGTGACTGTATATGAGGTAGATGATAAGCGTGTTCTCCAAGAGCGTCAGCAGGTAGAGAGTCAGGAAGACGGCAAACAGGGCGTCCCTTATCCCCAGCTGAGTGGGAAAGCCCAGCAAGATGAACTGCTGGACCCTGGTCATGTTGGCCACCTCACGTGACTTCTCCATCTGTGGAGAGCAAACAATATCATTGGCATGTTGGTTCATGAACAAACACAATGTTCATGTTGCTTTGAGGAATTAGTGGTTTTGCCAGACATTGTTCGTAACTGCCCCGGAAGTTAGAATCTATAGATTTGTAAGAGAAACGTTGAGGACTGTGTTTGTTCTTCCTAAATCTGTGAAAATACACACACACTGTACACATAAATGTAATTTATCTCTCTTCCTTCCTTCCTTCCTTCCTTCCTTCCTTCCTTCCTTCCTCTCTCTCTCTCTCTGTCTCTCTTTCTTTCTTTCTTTCTTTCTTTCTTTCTTTCTTTCTTTCCTTTCTTTCAAGGGCCAGTGAGATGGTTCAGTAGGTAAGGGGCTTGCTGCCAAGCCTGACATCAGTTCAGTTCCTGAGACCCATATGATAGAAGGAGTGAACTCAAATCTTTGACTTTGTGGGAATAATTTCACTAAATGAAACATAAAAAAACAACATTTAGTTCTTGTTACAATAAGTTATTGAAGCAATAAATATAAAACTTGTGCCAAGTAAGAAACTAGAATAACTTTCATTTAAGATTTGCAAAAGAGCTGGAGGAATGGTTCAGCACTTAAGAACATTGCTCTTGCAGAGGACCTGAGTTCAGTTCCCAGCACCCACAAGGCAGCTACCAACTACCTGTAAATCCAGTTCCAGGGGAATCCAATGCCCTCTTCTGGCCTCCATGGACACTGCATGCATGTGGTACACTTACATAAATGCAGGAAAAATACTCATACACATAAAATATAAATAAAAAATTAAAGATTTACAATAAATGCATTCTGTCTAGATTATTTTTCATTTTCTTTAAAAACACCATACAGGAATTTAGTCATATCTGTAAATCCAGAGTGCAGTAAAACTGTTACTTTACTTCTTCCAAAAACATTCCTCTTTCTCAGTGTCATTTTATTTTATAGTATTATATTATGTTATTTGCCATTAACAGAAACATAATGATTCATATTTCTGATGTACATGTGTATGTGTATGTGGGTGTGTGTGCACACATCTGTGTGAAGGCCATAGGTCAAGCTCACATGTTGTGCAACAGGTTCAATCCCATGTGTTTTTTTGAGATGGGGTATCTCACTGGCCTAGAGTTGTCCAAGTAGGGTGAGTTGGCTAAGCAGTCAGTGCCCAGGGATCTGTCTACCTCCACCTCACTTCATTGAGGCCAGTCTGGTCTACGTAGCGTGTTCTAGACCAGGTGTGGCTACAGAGGGACCCTGTCTCAAAAAAGACAAAAAACAAAAATAAACAAATAAAAAACTCCAGCCTCCAGATTTGAGCCCAAGATTCCTACATGACTGGGGAGCACTTAGTTCAGTTTTCCTACTAATAAAAGAATCTCTCTCTCTCTCTCTCTCTCTCTCTCTCTCTGCTTCCTTTTTATTTTCTCTCTCTCTTTATTCTGAAAGACCCTTAAAACATGTTAACCATAATTGTTATCATTTTATGAGGTAGGTGACTGGTAGTGAAAAGGTAAAAATGTCTAAAGTCATATGGTATGTAAGGGAAATGGGGACAAAACTTGGAGTAATTCCAGTCTGAGATGGCTCACTTAGTAAAGTGCTTGCCATCAAGCATGAAGACCTGGGTTTGATCCCTAGAATCCATGTAAAAAATCCAGGTAATTATCCTACTAAATGGATATATTATTTAACTGACTCTTAATGACTTACAACTCTACCCATAGATTAGAACGTTTCTCAGCTCTCACTAGATAAGCTTCTTCTTGAATGAGATGGATTATCACAGAAATTTATAACTTGTCAACATGCAGAGAACATGAAATTGCAGGGTGTTTGGCCCTAAATGACACCTGTATCACAGCATCTCCTCCAAAGGCTCATGGATCATTGCAGAAGAGGAGGCGGAAAGATTGCAAGAGCCAGAGGTGGTGGAGGAACACAAGGAAACTGTGTGTTTCAGACACAAAAGGGCAGTTGCACATATGAACCCGCAGCACTTGTGACAGTATGCAGAAGACATGTACAAGCCCCAGCTAGACAAAATCACTATGGATGGGGAAGGTAAGCAAGAAGTCTCAGCCCTAGTTGAAGAACTATTGGCAACTCATAGCTGCTGGGAGAAGGAGACTCAATTTTCTTTAAGGGTATGATACCAGGTAGGTTGACCAGGCTCCAGGGATTGGACTCACACACAAGAGCATTTTGGAAACACAAATTAGACTTGAAAGGGCTTAAAAAATAAAGGACAGGGGCTGGAGAGATAGCTCAGTGGTTAAGAGCACTGACTGCTCTTGCAGAGGACCTGGTTTTGATTCCCAGCATCTACACAACAGCTAACAATTGCCATAACTCCAGTTCCAGGGGACATAACACCATCTTCTGACCTCTGCAAGCACTGCGTGATACAAGTCTACTTATATACATTCAGGAAAAATACACACATAAAATTAAAAAATGGACATGAAGTGAGAGAGATAGGGAGGTAGGGGGTGGATTTGAGAGGAGATGGAGGTGGGTATCTGAATATGATCAAAATACATTGCATGAAATTCTCAAGGAACCAATAAAAAAATCTTATTTTAAAAAATCTAGGTATTCTGGTCCATGCTTGAAACCTCAGTTCTGGGGAGGCAAAGACAGACACTGAGTCACTGAGACAGAGAGGTGCTGAGTGTGTGATTTCATTCGTACAGGTTCGGAAGCTGCGGCTCAGGGATGTGACTCCAGCAGTCCACAATTTTCAGGCATTAATTAAGACTTGCATTCCAAATAGTATTTCCTGACTATCATACAGCCATTTTTTGTGTGTGCATGTCCTTGAACCAAACTGGTCCCAAGTCTATCACAAATGACATGTTTTTTTCCCTCATGATTTTCATATGCTTTCAAACCAGCATGGGAGATACATCATCACTTTTCTTCAAACACTTATTGAAGGGACTAAATTATGATGTATAGCCACATTGATGGTAGCTATCATTCGAGCTTTCACCAAACTTTCTGCCAGTATCCATCCTGGTGAAGTTGATCTATCTTTTGCTCCAATCAATGACTCCTCACCAGATGAGCACCAGCCTGGGCTGAAGGAGCTGGTCTCTGTGTTTAAAAACATGGGGTTTTCAAGAAATTTGGCTCTGGTCATATTAAACAAGAGTCCTCACTTAGTAAACTTCTAACTTCTTGAGTAGAATTGTCTATTTTAAAGGTAGCTCTTGGGGCTGAGAGATGGCCTAGCAGTCAAATGTGTACTGTTCTTGCAGAAGACGGGAGTTTGTTTCCCAGCATCTACCCATCAGGTGGTTCACAAGTATCTGGAACTCCAGTTCCAAGGGATCCAATGCCTCTGGCCTCCATAGATTGGGACCTGCACTCAAGTGCACACACCCACACAACTCACACACATAATTAAAAATAATCTTAAAAATTAATTTCTCTTTAGCGGGGTAGACGGCTAAGTTAGCGACGTGCCTGCCATGCAAACATAGAACTCAAATTTGGATCCCTGACACCTATGTGCAAGCCAGGGGTGGTGCGGGCATACATCTATAATCCTAGTTTGGGAGTACAGGATCCTGGGTGGAGACAGGTGGATACCTAGAGCTCCCTGGCTAACCAGTCTAGCCAACCAGTGATCTCCACGTCCAGTCAGAACCCTGTCTCCAAAAACAAGGAGAAATGCAATAGAGGAAGAATCTCAATGTGGATCTTAGAGTTGTACAAAAGTTATGTGATCTACAGAGAGAGAGAGAGAGAGAGAGAGAGAGAGAGAGAGAGAGAGAGGCAGGCACAGAGGGACACATATAGAGTGAGTGAAGTTCTTGGCTGCTCATTAAACACTGAGGATGGAACCCTTCTACATTCCCAGGACCATCTAACATGACCTGCTCCTTTGGCCCTTCCCATCTGCTGAGACTCTTTGCCTAGCTTCCTATCAGAATCTGCCTCTGATCTTCCAACAGCCCCTTGACTTTATCACCTGCATGGATCCTGTGGCTACTGACCTGACAGATGACTCAGAAGTACTGAGATTCTGTGGGATAGCCTGTTAGAAGTATCATAAATATGCCCCAAATGGTCACCACAGCATCTCAAATCCAAGAACTAGAACATGTAAAAAGAGTTTCAATTGGAAACATATGTGTGAACGCTGAGATACCCTCCAACAGTTCCTTCTGTAGTAAGGATGTCAGTGGTGGGTAAGAATGGATTACCCACCGTTCTTAGGAAGTTAGCACGGAGCTTTCTACCTCTTTCATTGAGCTGGTTACTTACACTTCCCTTGTTTCAATGTCATAATTTTTTTTTTATAAAAGGACATTCAGGGGCTGGAGAGATGGCTCAGTGGTTAAGAGCACTGATGGCTCTTGCAGAGGACCCAGGTTCGATTCCAAGCACCCACAGGGCAGCTACAAACTGTCCTTAACTCCAGTTCCAGAGGAATCCGAAGCCTTCTTCTGACCTCTGTGGCACTGCACGACATGGGTGCACTCACACATGCAGGAAATAACACTCATACACATAAAATATAAATAATAAATAAAAATATTTTTTTAAAAAGGACATTTGCCAGGCGTGGTGGGGCACGCCTTTAATCCCAACACTCTGGAGGCAGAGGCAGGTGGATCTCTGTGAGTTCAAGGCCAACCTGGTCTACATAGTGAGTTCCAGGACAGCTGGGGCTACAGGGAGACCCTGTCTCAAAAAAGACAATAAAAGGACATTCGTTCTAATCCTGGATCATTTTTCTCTGTTGAAGAAGAGATAATAGTTATATGGTTTTCAGTTTTTGAGTCCAGAATTTATCTCTCCTAAACACTATTTAGATTTTCTCTGGTGATAAACTAGAGTCACAGCAGTATGTACCTCCTGAGCGAGGGAGGATTCTTCTCATTTTGAAAATGTGGCTATTGGTAGGCTTCCCGTGCTCCAGTGGATAGCCCCACACCCCTGCACATATGGACATCAGTAGCTGAACTTAGTGGGTTACCAAACGGAAGAAGATGAAGAAGAAGAAAGAGGAAGAGGAGAAGGAAAAGGAGGAGGAGGAAGAGGATTGGGTCCATTTACCCCTAAGTTTGTTTTTTTTTAACAAAATGTTTTGGGACATGTGGTAATAGCTCAGTGGTAGACCTTGAGTTCGGTCCCCTAGGACCCAGGACAAGGAGTGGGAGAAAAGGAGGGAGAAGAGGAGGAGAAAGAGAAGGAGGAGGAGGAAGAGGAGGAGGAGAAGGAGGAGGAGGAGAAGAGGAGGAGGAGGAAGAGGAGAAGAGGAGGGGGAGGAGAAGGAGGAAGAGGAAGGGGAGGAGGAAACCAGACAGGGAGGGTGGTACACACCTTTAATCCCGACCCTCAGAAGCAAAAACAGGCAGATCTCTGTGAATTCAAGTCCAGACCAGTCTACATAACAAGCTGCAGGCCAGCCAGATTTATATAGTTGGGAACAGGATGTATCTGAGGGCAAATGGACAGAGGGAAGAGGGAAAGGCGGGCGAAGATGATCGTATTTTATTATGAATTTCATGCATGAAATTCTCATAAATAAAGAAAAATCAATAAAACAGTGTCATGGTTGGTAGAAGTCTTTAATGGCTTATAGAGCTGTTCCATACCATAGGCATTAAGAAGTCAGGGTGTCTGCCGAAATATTGACTGCTGAAGGATTCTGGGAAGGGACAGTCATTGTCTTTAGTTGTTTTCATACTGAGATGCCCAACAAGTTCTGATGAAGAGTTTTTAAAAAGATATAATTGTTTTAAAGGGAACATAAGGAGGAAGGTGTGAGAGGGTTAGACTGGTTGGGGTGTTACAGTCATTAGAATTCACTTTAAACATGTATGAAATTGTTAAAGAACGACCTCAGTTTAAAAATTAGGAAAAGAATACAGCGCACCAAGATCTGTGTACATAGTGATAAAAATAAGCTGTGTTTTCATTTGAAATAATTTGGAAATGTTGAAGAACTATAACTCTAGGAAAGTTGGTTAATACGTTTAAGCTGTATATTTAAGATGTAGGAATGTTCAGTCTTTCCCTAGAATGAGTCAATTCCATACAATAGTAGCTACTACATGCCAGCCCTCTTCGGGATGGCAGAACATCATGGCATTGAAGTCAGACAGCATGTCTCTCCCACTCTAACTGCTCCTCAGGAAACCTCAGGACTAGGCATGCATCACTACTAAGATTTAGCTTAGAGATGTAATCGCTATTATTTCTTCTTCAAGTGGGTTCTCTGAAGGTTAGTTGTATGCCTGAGATGTTCAAACAAAGTTTTCCTGTCTTCACCCCCAAAGAACAGCTCTGGAGCTTCTCACCTGGTGGTTGAGGGCAGACAGGTACTGATATTTTATTGCAGATGTTGTATCTGGAGAAAGCTCTGATGCTCAGTTGCTGTCCAGAGGAGATGCTAAGAAACAGAACAGCCCTTCAGACCATCTTGGGAGGAGCTGTTTTTGGTCCTGAAATGGACCGCTTTGCCACACTTTAATTCTTTATGTGGCTCTGGATAATTCTGAATGCTGAGTAGACAGCCTGGACTATAGAAAGGAGGCAGAGAGCAAGCTTAAACTGAAGCTGTGGACCTCAGAGATTTCACTGGCCCCTGTGGATTTGGAGGAGAGGCAGAGAGAAAGGATCTGACTGATACTCTGCAGACTAGAAAGGCCTCAGTTAAAGTCAAAATGTATAGGCTTTATGTGGCTCTGGATAATTCTGAATGCTGAGTAGACAGCCTGGACTATAGAAAGGAGGCAGAGAGCAAGCTTAAACTGAAGCTGTGGACCTCAGAGATTTCACTGGCCCCTGTGGATTTGGAGGAGAGGCAGAGAGAAAGGATCTGACTGATACTCTGCAGACTAGAAAGGCCTCAGTTAAAGTCAAAATGTATAGGCTATTTTTTAAAGTTATTTATTTAATAACCACATAATTAGAAGAAGCATTTCATTAAAACAGCATTGACATATTCAGTAACATGTTCTGGAGCTGAGATGCATCTCTTTCAAAATTGGCTGTAAATTTTTAAGTTTACAGTTGAATTAATAGAGTTATACAATATTGAACTCAGTATAAACCCTATAAGACATAAAATTGAATGATATTTTACCCTTTAAAAAATATCTCCATTTCATTTTAAAATACACAGTTTCATACAGAAAAATTCATTTTTAATACAACTGACACTAAGATGTATATGCATTTCTAATCTCTATATATATCTGATTATTACTAGTCACAGTTGGTTACTTTCTGAGCTCCTTAGCATCTGAGAATGGATATAAAGTCATCAGGTAAATTTCAATGGTAATGTTTTTCACATCTACTAGTTATTAAGTAGCAAATTTTTATGTTTTGAAGAATTATTTTTTGTAGACCAACTTCCCAGGTAGCACCCTACCATAACCTCCCTTCCTTGACTAGAGACCTTACAGTTATACAATTTGAACTCAGTATAAACCCTGTAAGACATAAAATTGAATGAGTTTTTAACCTTTTAAGAAGATCTTCATTTCATTTTAAAATGTGCTGTTTCCTACATTTTTAATGCTACTAACACATGTTTGCACATGTGTCTTTAATCTCTATGTATCTGATGATTACTAGTCACATTTGGTTACACTTGGATCCTTAGTACCTGACTATAGATATAAAGTCATCAGGTAGATTTCACCGGTAATGTTTATCACCTCTACTATTTTAACATGAAGTAAATTTTTATGCTTCCTCCTCAAATATGTCTTTTAAAAAATTGTTGATTTTTCTGTGTGTATATTGTGCAGAACATCCCACACAATCTTATTCATCTATATACCCACTTCCCAAATGCACCCTCCGATAGTCTCCCCCCTCCCACATACTGGAGCCCACATACTCTGTCATCCCTGTTACTTTCCATTGTGTTGTTGACACCTCCGGCCATTCTCCAGTGCTTGTCCATCTGCTGAATCTAGTCAGCCTATCTAGAGTTCATTGTTTTAGGAACATCAGCTATTCCTCATTTAGCAGCAATCAGTTGTCAATACTCCTTTAGATAAGATTGGGGTCTGCTGTTCATTTTCCCAGTTCTATGCTGGGTTACTGTCTGGGAGTCTCTTGCGCCACCTTGGCCAATAACTCAAAGGAAGGTGTCTCCTGTCTGGCATTGTTTCTTGTTATGTAGAAGTTAGCTATACATATGGACTCTTAAAAATTATATTGACCTCCTATCCTCAGGCCTCTTGGGGTAAGTCTATAGCACAGCCCTCCGCGCCTTGACTCCCCAAGCCACATTCACCCTTCCATCTCCTGCGCTGTTCGCTACTCCCAGTTTGGGAACTGTGCCATTCCTAGTCTTGGGGCCCCAGACATCTGGGGAACCAATATTGCTTCCTGATCCTTCTCACCCAGACCAACTGAGTGCCTTTCTTGGGCCCCAGGAGCACCGCTTCTGGTCCTGGCCCCGCCCTCACCTCTCTCTGCATCCCTGGACATACACCACTGGCTAACTCTCCTAGCCTGCACTCCTATCCTCAGGCCTCTTGGGGTAAGTCTATAGCACAGCCCTCCGCGCCTTGACTCCCCAAGCCACATTCACCCTTCCATCTCCCCCGCTGTTTGCTACTCCCAGTTTGGGACCTGCGCCATTCCTAGTCTTGGGGCCCCAGACACCTGGGGAACCAATATTGCTTCCTGATCCTTCTCACCCAGACCAACTTAGTGCCTTCCTTGGGCCCCAGGGTCACCGCTTCTGGACCTGGCCCCTCCCCCACCTCCCTCTGCTTCCCTGGTCCTGCAACAGCTGCCAGCCTTTTGCTGGGGCTGACAGCCTCTTTCTGGGGGCTCCGAGGCTTACCTTTCCTCTCCCTGATCCTTTGCATCCAGTACAACCCAGCTACTCAATCCACTCCCTGGGAAATCTTGGGGCTTCTTCCCACCCCATCTGCCTTTGCATCCCTGCATGGCACAGCCACTGCCAGGATCTCAGGTCAGTCCAACACCCAAGTCCTGAGGCCAAAATCATTCTTAGAAGATTTCAGACCGAAGGAGAAAGTCTGAAAACTTCTGATGCACATTGGAATTGCGCCAT
>NW_008358007.1:732818-736735 GCF_000622305.1 Nannospalax galili | reverse complement strand
ATATTGACCCCATTAATCTTTGGTTATACTTTCCTTTTGGGTGTTTAAGATTGTACAGTTGTCCCAGATAAAACAGTTTATTTTTACTCTCAAGGTCATTTGAGGATCTGTTCCTCAGGGGTCACATAGGCTTGGGAGGAGCCCCTTTTACCAGTTCCATCTATGTGAAGATAAGTCAAAGGTCCTGCTCAACCATGGCTGGCTTCGCTTGGAAGCATGGAGGAAATGTTTCCTCTGTTTTGACCCTCCTCTTGGTAGACTGCACACTGGTTCAAATCCATCTGGTGTGATCTCCACGGCCTCCTTGCTCAAGAGGACAGGTGACTCACCACAGTTACAGGACATTTTGAGAGATGCTCATAGTCCCCTGGAACTTAGTCGACCTAGGAGCGCAAGGAGCAAAAACTGTCCTTTATGTCCCCTGACCAATTAGTATAGGCCTTAAAGTATGACTGTTAAACATCCAAGAAGGTTAGTTCCACCAGTCTGGTACTTTTAATTACCATATGCCATGTAGATAGAGCTTGGGCAAAGAACAAATTCTCTGAGATAAACCTTGCCTAGGCATATATTACATTCCTTGATCCGGTTGTGTTTATAATTTGTCAGTAAGTTGTTGGCCTAATATGGTTCCCTCTGGTTTTGTAAAACTAGCTAGGCATTGTTTATCTCTCACATTGTCTAACCCTTCCACCATGGTTTCCCCATTTAAGGTGCCTCTGTTTTTTTCCATTTCTCCCTTAATAATACCCTTCTCCTATGGTCCCACCTCTCTTGAGCTCCTTTTTTCCCTTTATCCCCTAGTTTCCTTGAATAACTTTCCCTCCCCCTCCCCTTAAGATAACCCCATTATTATCCATATCTCCCTTGTTAACATCTGTTTTCTACTGTTCTTCTCTTTCAGATTCTTTCTTTTTCTTTACTTCCCTGGTTCCTCTTCATTATCTTGGTTCCTGTAGTTCTGTCTGGATACATACTCACAAGGATTTGGTGCTATGATCCACATATGAGGGAGAATATACGCCCCTTTTTCCTGATTCTGTGTTACTTCATTTAGTATAACCATTTCTAGTTCCATCCATTTACCTGCAAATTTCATGATTTCATCTTTCTTACTGCTGAGTAAAATTCCATTGTATAAGTGAACCACATTTTCATTATCCACTCGTCAGTTGAGGGACACTTAGATTTCTTCCATCTCTTAGATAAGTTGCTTCTTAGCCATCTTTATTTCTTCTTTTGAGAACCCTGTGTTCAGCTCCTTAGCCCATCTTTTTATTGGGTTACTTCCTTTCTTGATTTTTTTTTGAGTTCATTATATATTCTGTATGTTAAACCTGTGTTGGACCTGTCACTGGTGAAGATTTTCTCCCATTCTGTGGGATTTCTTTTCACTTCCTTGATTGCTTCTCTTGATGTACAGAAGCATTTTAATTTAATGAGGTCCCATTTGTTGATTCTTGACCTTGTTTCCTGGACAGTTGATGTTTGGTTTAGAAAATCCTTTCTACACCTATATCTTGTAGGTTATTGCCAATGTTTTCTTCTACCAGTTTCAGAGTTTCAGGCTTCACTTTGAGGTCTTTGATACATTTGGAGTTGACTTTTGTGGAAGGTGAAAGATAGGGGTTTAGTTTCATTCTTCTACAGGTGGAGATCCAGTTTTGCCAGCACCATTTGCTGAACACACTGTCTTTCCTCCAGTGAATGTTCTTGGCCTGTTTGTCAAATATCAGGTGGCTGAAATTATATGTACCCATATTTGGGTCTTCAATTTTCTTCCATTGATCTATGGGTCTATTTTGTGCCAGTACCATATTGTTTTTATGACTATAGCTCTGTATTATAGTTTAATATCTGGTATAGTAATCCCCCCCCAGCATTGCTGTCAGTGTTTATGGTTGCTTTGGCTATCTGAAGTCTTTTGTGCTTCCATATGAATCTTAGGATGTTTTTTTCCAATTCTGTGAAAAATGTCATGGGGATTTAATTGGCATTGCATTGAATCTATAAATGGCTTTTGGTAGGATGGTCATTTTCACAATATTAATTCTTCCAATCTATGAGCATGGGAGGTCCTTACATCTTCTGATGTCTTCCTCAATCTCTTTAAGGAATTAAAATTTTCTTTGTAGAGGTCTTTGATGTCTTTGGTCAGTTTTATTCCGAGATATTTTATTTTATTTTGCAGCTATAGTGAAGGGGAGTGTTTCTCTGTGCTATTTCTCTGATTGCTTGTTATTGGTATATAGAAAGGCTACAGACTTTTGTAGATTAATTTTGTAACCTGACACTTTACTAAATGTGTTAATAATTTCTAGGAGTTTTCTAGTGGAATTTTTGGCATCTCTTAAATATAATATCATATAATCTGCAAAAAGGGATAATTTGATCTCTTCTTTTCTAATTATTACTCCCTTTAATTTCTTTCTCTTGTCTTATTGCTCTTGCAAGAGTTTCAAGCACTATGTTAAAGAGAAGTGGAGATAGTGTACAACCTTGTTTGTTTCTTGAATTCAATGGGAATGCTTCCAGTTTTTCTACATTTAGAATGATGTTGGCTGTGGGTTTGTTACATATGACTTTATGTTAATGTTTGTTCCCTCCAGTCCAATTCCCTCTAGGGCTTTGAACATAAATGAATGTTGAATTCTGTCAAAGGCCTTCTCTGCATCTATTGAGATGACCATGTGGTTCTTGTCTTTGAGCCCATTTATATGATTTATGACGTTTGTTGACTTATATATATTGAACCATCCCTTTGTCTCTGTAATAAAGCCAACTTGATCATGGTGGATGATCCTTTTGATGTGTATAATATCTTCCTGGTTTATTGCTCCTTTGATCAGAATGAAGTGGCCCTCTTTATCTCTTCTGATTAGTTTTAAAGTCTATTTTGTCAGATATTAGAATTGCAACACCTGCTTTTTTCTTAGTACCATTCGCTTGGCATATTTTTTTTACATCCTTTCACCATAAGGTAGCGCCTGTCCTTAAAAGCGAGATGAATTTCTTGCAGACCACAAAAAGGTGGGTTTTGTTTCTTAATCTATTCAACTAGTCTGTGTCTTTTGACTGGGGAGTTCAGTCCATTAATATTTAAAGTTATTAATGAAAGATGTGTATTGAATCCTGTCATTTTTATTCTGTGCACATTCTTGATATAGCTGTGCATTTCCACAGTTACACCTTAATTGAATTTCTTTCAGTCACCCCTTGGGTATAGTCATTCCTTTCTTCAGCTCTTTGTATTGCTTCAAGAACTCTCTGAAGGGCTGGTTTTGTGGGCATGAATTCTTTCAGCCTATTTATGTCATGCAAGATTTTTCTTTCCCCTTCAACTATGATAGACATTTTGGCTGTTTAAAGAATTCTGGGTTGGCATCTGTGGTCATTTACAGCTGGGAATACTTTGGTCTAGGCTCTTGTGGCTTTCATCGTTTGCACTGAAAAGTCAGCTGTAATACTGATGGGTTTTCCTTTATGTGTGACTTGTTTTTCTTTTGCAGCTTTCAGTATTGTCTCTTTGTTCTGAATGTTTAGTGTTTTTACTATGATGTGCCATGGAGAGTTTCTTTTCTGGTCCTGTCTGTTTGGTGTTCTATATGCTTCTTGTATTTGTATGGGCATGTCTTTTTTTAATTTTGGGAAATTTTCTTTTACAGTTCTGTTGAAGAGCTGGTCCATACCATTATCTTGAGATTCTTCTCCTTCCTGTATGCCTGTGATTCGTGAGCTTTGCCTTTTTATGGTATCACACAATTCCTGCATATTCCATTCTTCTGATTTCTTAAATTTTTCATAATCTTTGCTTGAGTGGTCTAGTTCATCCACTTTATCTTCCAGTCTTGATACTCTGTTTTCCATTTCATTCATCCTATTGATGAGGCTTTCCTCTGTCATTTCTAATTGGTTTA
>NW_008358007.1:720111-732761 GCF_000622305.1 Nannospalax galili | reverse complement strand
CTTTGTGTGTTCTTTAAATTCACTGAATTCTTTTATCATGTTTTTAATTGTTCTTTTGAGTTCCATGTCCTGTGTTACCTCTAGGACGTTCTCATTGTACTACTCCTCTAGAGGACTGTTGGTACTTGGTGGGGACATATTATTTTGGTTTTTATGTTATTTTTTTTTCTTTGTGATTTTGACATGTGAATTTCCTTCGTAGTTTCTGATTCTTGTGTGAGACTCAAGCCTTCCTTTGTTGAGTTTAGATCTGCTTCTTTTTGTAAACTTTATGTGCCTTTGTGGTTTACTTTTTGGGCATGAAAAGCTGGTTGGTCTAGGCTTCAGGTTCTCTCTTTTGATTTTATATTGCAGTGGCCTAATTGCTTTTGTCTTTGGGAATTCCCACAGAGGCCCAAGTGAGATGAGGCTTAGATGATAGCAGGTTTTCTCCTAAGGTATGGGTCCCTCCAGGAAAGATCTGCCCTGAAGAATTTGGGGGCTGGGCTGGCCTGGGAGAAGGGCCCAGGATAGATGCTGGTCTCAGGAAGCTGGTGGATGTACTACCCAGGGAAGTAAAGGGAGGTGAGGGTGGGACCAGGCCTAGAGGGTTCCTGGGGGTCAGGGAGGAAATGGGTTGGTCTCCCTGCAAAGGATCAGGAAGCAGTGGGGACTCTGGGTTGAGAGGTTGGCCCCAGTGTCTGGGGTGTCCAGGCAAGAAATGGGCCTGTACTTAGACTAGGAGGTGAGACTTGGTGGGAGAGAGGGGGCTGGGAGGGTGAAAGAGGCTGGGGGAGCCAAGGCACACTGGGCATGCTGGACTTATCCAGGGAACGTGCTTGTACCAGGACACTGGAGGCTGTGCAGCCCAAGAAACAAAGGGATATGAGGGCCGGACCTGGTCCCGAGGGCTCCTGTGGACCAGGAAAGGTGCTGGCACCAGGCTGCCCAGAGGCTGTCCAGCCCAGGGAAGTAAAGGGAGGTGAGGGCGGGCATAGACCATTTTTAAAAGTGTGTGTGTGTGTGTGTGTGTGTGTGTGTGTGTGTGTGTGTGTGTGTGTATGTGAATGCATTGCCCACAGAGGCCAGAAAAGAGCATCAGATACCCTGGAGTTACAGCCGGTTCTAAGCTGTATGTGGGTACTGGGAACCAAGCTCAAATCCTCTGCAAGAGAAATATTTGCTCTTAGCCCCTGGGCCATCTTTCTAGCCCCCTGACCAATTCCTTATCCAGTGCGAGGCTCACGCTTGTAGTGTGGGGTATGTGAGGAAGCAAAAACTGGTCCAGTCTTCAGTTGATCAATACTCAGTGTAGGAAAGCCTGCCCAAAGGGAGGCTGGGTGTATAAACTGCTCAAAGAACATGGCTGGAGCAGATGACCACACAAAACATCCTAACAGTACAAAGAAGAGACCCTAAAACACTGAAAACAGAATCATAGATACTTATTTATGCTAGTGTTTAAAGCAACCTTACACATGGTAATCAGGAAATGGAGGCAATTCAAGGTCCATAAATGGAAAAGAAAATCCTGGTACATATGCATTTAGTCTCAACACTTAGGAGGCAGAGGCAGGAGGATCTCTGTGAGATCAAGTTCTGCCTGGTCTACAAAACGAGTTCCAGGTCAGCTGGGGCTACTGGGAAACCCTGTCTCAAAACAAACAAACAAAGGAACAACAAATAAACAACAAAAACCCACAGACAGCTCACTGTAATAACATTAGCATGTAGCTGCACTCATGTGTGTTCTTTACAGTGCTTTATTTTTTTTTATTTACAGAACTATAACTAAAGAGAGGGAAAGCACAGTGTTTGCTGCCTGTGGCTGGGAGCTGTGGGAATCTGTTAGTGTTAACAGGAAACGTGTTTCAGTTTTGCTGCATAGGAATGTCATGGTGGCAGGTGGCATCACAGGCTGCCTGTGAGTGTGAGGGACCTTAACGTCCACAGAACAGCGCACCTCAAGTCAATTGCTCATGGTAGACTTCAAAAACTACATTTATTTGGGACTGGAGAGGTGGCTAAGAGGCTAAGAATACTAGCTGCTCTTTCAGAAGACCTGGGTTTGGTTCCCAGCACCCAATTGGTGGTTAATAACTACCCATAACTCCAGTTCTAGGGAATCCAACACCTCTTCTGACCTCTGTGGGCATTTCATGACATAGATGCATTTACATACATGCAGGAAATACATTCATACACGTGGTGGTGCACACGTTTAATCCCAGCACTTGGGAGGCAGAGGCAGGCAGATCTCTGTGAGTTCAAAGCCAGCCTGGTCCACATAGTGAGTTTCAGGACAGCTGGGGCTATAGGGAGACCCTGTCTCAAAAAGACCAAAAAAAGTGTGAATTACATTAATTTCTTTTTAAAAAATATTTTATTATTTTTATTTTATGTGTATGCATGTAATTGTCTGCATGTAGGTAAGTGCACCCATATCGTGCAATGCCTGTGGAGGTCAGAAGAGACTGTTGGATCCCCTGGAACTGTAGTTACGGACATGTGGATGCTGGGATTCGAACCTGGGTCTTCTGCAAGAGCAGTCAGTGTTCTTCACCACAGAGCCATCTCTCCAGCCCCACTTTTATTTATTTCTAATTTTTATTAGTTCTTTTAGAATTTCATACAGTATATCTTGACCATATTCACCCCCCCAATTCCTTCCAGGTTCCCCTCCCACCTACTCAACTTTGTGTACTCTTTATAAAAATAGTCATGAAATCCAGTTTGTATTGCCCATATCTTCTTGGATATGTAGCTGTCCACTGGTGCGTGGTTGACCTACCAGGGGCCATACGCTTAAAGAAGACTGGCTCTCCCTGTCTAGCAATCTATCAATTGCCAATCTCTCTTCAGCTAGAGGTGGGGGGGCTTCATGCCCATCTCATTTCTCATGTTGGGATTTTGTATGGATTAGCCTTGCACAGGTCTTGTCCACACTATCTCAACTTCTGTGAGTTCATATGTGCAATTGCTCTGCTGTGTCTTGAAGGTGTACATGCCTGTGACATAGCACACATGTGAAAGACAGAGGACAACTTGTAGAAGTCAGTTCTCTCCTTCCACCGTGTGAGTTACAGGGATAAAATTCACGCCACCAGGCTTGGCAGCAAGGGCCTTTACCCACTGAGTCAACTTGCTGGCCCATAAATGGTATATTTTATGTTATATGTGTTTCACTAATGTAGCTCAGAGGATTGGACGCTTGATTTGGGTCTCTATAACTGTTCTTAGGGCTATTTGGTCCACAGGTAGCTGGAAAAGGGTTCAATATCAAGGAGACACTTCAACATGATGAGATGCTTCTACATCATTATTTGAATGGCTAAATTAAAGCTGGTAATACCAAGTGTCAGCTAAGCTGTAGAACATCAACAGTTCTTTCCTGCTATTGAAGAGTGTATAAAATTGCTTAAATAGTGTGAGATCTATTTTAGTCATTTTTTGAATGTTAAGTGAATGCCTATCTTTCAAATCCAAAAATTTCCCTCCAGAGTATTTGCCTAAAGGAAATTAAAATATGACCACTAGAATAATGCACCCAAAATGACTAGAACCTTGATAATACTACCCCAAACTACAAGCAACTTACTTGTCCATCAGTATGTGAATAAACAAATAGTTTACATATTACATATAGATGAGAAATTGCATGTTATAGGTCTACCATTTAAGGGTAAAAAGATAAACTACTAGTACAAAAATATAACTATGTCTCACTGATGTCATGTTAATCAAAGTCGAGGAGCTGAGGAGATGACTCTGTTAAAGTGCTTGCTACGCAAGTGAGAAGAACAGGGTTCAGATCTCTAGATCACGGGTAAATGCTGAGTGAGTCCTGGAAGGCAGAGGACAGCAATCCCCAGGGCATGCTGACTGGAAAGACTAGGCATATTGTTGAGCTCTGGGTTTGACTGAGAGTCCCCGTCTCAGTGAATAAGGCTATGAAGGATGAGTTCCAACATTAACCTAGGCCTCCATATGCATGTGCACATATGTGCACATACATCCCCACATATATAAGTGCAAACACATGTGAACAAACACACACACACACACAGAGTAAAACTGGGAAAGGAAAAATTTTTACAAAGATTATGCACTTTGAACTACATTTATATAGAACTTTAGAACTAAAATTAATAATTTCTAGAAAATAAGAACATCACGAGCCTGTGTCAGGGAAGTTGAGAGAAAAAGGCCTGAGGAGAACTTTCTAGGGTGAAATAGATGCCTGATCTACATATTGATTGAGGTAGGATGTGTGAATTTTCCAAAGTTCATTGTATTAAACATCTAAGATTTATGTGTTTTTAGATACATAATCTTTTTAGTATTTTCTTTGTTATTTTTATTTTATGTGTATGAGTGTATTGCCTGCATGTATGTGAGTACGCCCATGTTGTGCAATGCTGCAGAGGTCAGAAGAGGGCTTCAGAATCCTCTGGAACTGGAGTTAAGGATGGTTCGTAGCCGTCATGCGGGTGCTGGGAATCGAACCCTGGCCTTCTGCAAGAGCAGTCAGTGCTCTTAATCTCTCCAGCCCCTAGACACACAATCTTAATAGAAGGAGTTGAAAACAAATAAAGCTCTGGGTAATGGGACTGTTTTGAAACAATATAGGTTATAAATTCTCCAGTTAGCTTTTGTGAGTTTGAAACCTGAGTGAATTATTAAACATACTCGTGATAATAGTGATCACATTCCTCAGAAATTTAAAACATCAAGAATAAAAGCCCAGGGCGGGATGGCTTCTGAACTCTACCAAACGTTAAAAAAAAGAACTAAAACCCGACAAAACCTCAGCATGAAGAGTGGAGGTGGATACAATGTCCCATCCCCAGATGAGGAGCTGTTGCCAATTACTAACTGCTGGGAGAGGGAGAATCGATTTTCTTTAATAGTGTGGCCACTAGTAGGCAACTACACTCTGGTAGCACAAATTGAATTTAATGGTTTTAAAACAAAAGGGGACACAAACTTGGGTAGGGAGGGGAGGGGGAGTGGACCTGGGGGAAGTTGTGAGAGCAGGAGAACATGATTAAAACACACAGTATGAAATTTTCAAAGAACTAATTACAAAATGAAGAAAAAATAAGTAATGTCAAACTTTCTTTTCCCCCAAGCTTTGCCCCATATATGTTGTGTGTGTCAAGAGAGATATTGCTCTCCTTTTAACTTAATTTCTTTCTTTCTTTGTTTATTGTGTGTATGTGTGCCTGGGTACATGTCGGCCATGGCATGCTTGTGCAGGTCAGAGGACAACTTTCAGGAGTTGGTTCACTCTCTCCACTATGTGGGACCTAGGGATTGAACTCAGACCATCAGCATTGGCAGCAAGCGCCTTTACAAGCTGCACTATCTCACCAGCTCTTTTTAAAAGATGTATTCCTGGCTGGCATCAAACTCATGATCTTCATGTCTTTATCCCTTTAGCATATCCTGCCAACATATGCCACCACAACCAGCCCAATCCTTAAATGCTTCTGAAGAGTAAAAAGAAATCCTTCCAGACTTATTCTATGAGGCCAGCTTCACCGTCATATCAAACTAAAGGCATAACAAAACCAAGAGGAAAGAAGACTCCAATTTTGGGGCTGGAGAGGCGGCTCAGTGGTTAAGAGCACTGACTGCTCTTATATGGGACCTAGGTTCAATTCCCAGCACCCACATGGCGGCTAACAACTGTGAGTACCCCCAGTCCCAGGGGATCAGACACCTTCTGAGCTCTGTGGGCATTGCACTACACGGGTGTATTTACACACACACAGGCAATTCACTCACATACATAAAATAAAAATAATAAATAATAAATATTGGGTTCTTTTAAAAAGAACCCAATATCCTTGAACTTAGACACAAAGACCATTAATAAAATACTAGCAAACCAAGTGTATCTTCACATCAAAAAGATTATGCATTGTGACAAAAATGAGACTCATCCCTGGGATACAAGTTTAGTTTACAAAGCAATTAATGTTGTAGACTGTATTAACAAAATAAAGCTAAAGAGTACCTTACCATCTCAGCAAAGAAGAAGCACTTGACAGATTTCAGTATCCTATCTTGACGAAAACTCTCAGGTAAGCAGGGGTAGAAGAAATACATTTCTTGAACTGTTATTTTTACTCTGATAATTGGCTTTCTGTCCACCATAATAGATAGAGAACCACCCACCCCAATCTTCTCCTCTGAAATCTGATCTTCTGTAAGCATGTCCCCTGTAGACACTTCTATTGAGCTCCATACTGAGAACATAGCAAGGGCAATTAGACAAGAATAAATGAAAAGCACCCAAATTTAAAGGAAGAAATAAAGTGATCCTTGTTTGCAGATGACATGAGCTTTTTATCAAGAACCTATTTTTTAAAAATTTCTGTGTATGTGTCTCTGTGAATGTGTGTCATGTGAGTACAGTTCCTGTGGAGGCCAGAAGAGGGCATTGGATCCCCTGGAGCTGGAGTTGTAGGCAGTTGTGAGGAGTCTGTGAGTGCTAGGAGCTAAACTCAGGTCCTCTGTGAGAGCATACAAGCTGTTAACCTCTGACCCAGACTTAATCTCTCCAGCCCCAGACTTGCTAATAAGTAGAACATTCTAAAGGTTACACCCAGGTTTGTTGCTATTAAGTAAATTTGGACAACAAGCAAACTACAAATTGACACACACAACCTAGTTCTATTTTCTAGGATGTCTTTTCATTGTAGGCATTTGTTCTTTTACCACGCAGAAACATTTTAATAAACATGAGTAAAAAAGAATAATTTTAACAATCATTCTACTTCTATCCTTATTGTTTGTTTATGTGTCTGTGTATGGGCAGTATGTACATGTGTGTGATGGTGCCCCTAGGGTCCTGAAGCTGGAGTTACAGGTGGTTGTTAGCTGCCTTATTGTGTGTACTGGGAACTAAACTCATGTCCTCTGCAAGAACAGCAAGCATTCTTACCTGTCTCCAGTCCCTTACTTTATTTTAAAAATATTTTAGTTATTATTTTTATTTTATTTTATGTGTATGAGTGTATTGCCTGCATGTATGTAAGTGCACCCATGTCATGAAATGTCCGCTGAGGTCAGAAGATACCCTGGAACTGGAGTTACAGATAGTTGCTAGCTCCCATGTGGGTGCTAGGGACCAAACCCAGGTCCTCTGCAAGAGCAGTCAGTGCTCTTAACCACTGAGCCATCTCTTCAACCTCCCCGTTACTGATTTTTAAATTTAACATGAATATCCACCATAACATAAAAATCTATTTTTGTTTAAGAGCGGACTGTTATATCACAATTAATTTATTTAAACCACCCACCATTAGACAATTAGGTTGTATCTGTTTCACTACAATGAAGCAAACATTCTTATACATGTATCTGTATTTTCCAGAATGCATAGGCACAGTAGGTAAATATCTATCAATCTTCCAAGAATAAAAAAATGATGGAATTGGTCAGTTACATTTCGTGAGTTATGACAAGTGGGTAGATCACCAGCCACTTACAGATCATTTTCTTTGACTTGTTTTCTAGTAGATTTTGCCTATTTCTCTCTTGGTTAGTTCAGATTTACTTGGTGCTTGGTATGTCACCACTGTGTATTATATGGAAAATGTTTTACTCTATTTTTCTGTGGGGTTTAAGGTTATTATGGTGTTTTGGTGCCTGGAAGTATTTGTAGTTCTTTTTCTGTGTTGTGTTTGGGGATCAAATTTAAGCCCTTTGTATATTACAGTGGATGTCTACCACTGAGCTACATCCCCCAGCTCTCAAGGAATGTGTGATTCAGGATGTGAGAAACCAGGGCATGAAGATGGTGGTCAAGGCCAGTGGAGGGTCTTCTGCAGCACAGCATGAACCTCCCTGTTCCTCAGACAGTAGATGATGGGGTTACACAGGGGTGTGACCACCGTGTAGATGACAGACAGTACTTTGTTGAGGTCCATGGACTTGATGCGGCTGGGGCGGCAGTAGATGAAGAGAGCCGCGGAGTAGAAGATGCCGACCACCACCAGGTGGGAGGCACAGGTGGAGAAGGCTTTGTGGCGGGCAGCGGCTGACGGCATACGGAGCACAGTCATCCCAATGGCTGTATAGGAGGCCAAGGACACCAGGAGTGTTCCACAGAAGATGACGATGGCCGAGATGAAGTCCACCAGCTCTGTGAGGGCCACGTGGGTGCAGGACAGGTTGAGCAGAGGGGAAACATCACAGAAAAATTGGTTGAGGACATTGGGGCCACAGTAGGACAGGCTGGCAATGCATGTGGTTTTGGCCACTGAGACCACCAGTCCACCCAGCCAGGAAGACAAAGCTAAGCCCAGGCAGACCTGGGGCCGCATGAGCACTGGGTAGTGCAGTGGGTGACAGATGGCCACAAAGCGGTCATAGGCCATGGAGGCCAGGAGGGTGCACTCTGTGCAGATGAGGACTATGAAGAAGAAAAGTTGGGTCATGCAGAGTGTGAAGGAAATACGGTAAGGCCCCATCCACAGCCCCACGAGCAGGGTTGGCATGGTGACTGACACATAGCACATCTCCAGGCAGCTGAGGTTTCCCAGGAAGAAGTACATGGGCTTGTGGAGTTCGTTGTGACTGCAGATGAGGTAGATGATCAATGTATTCTCTAAGAGTGTCAGCAAGTAGAGAGTCAAGAAGACAGCAAACAGGACGTCCCTTAGCCCCAGCCTTGTTGACAAGCCCAGCAAGATGAATTGCTGGACCCTGGTCATGTTAGTCACCTCAAATGCCTTCTCCATCTGTGGAGAGAAAAAACAATTAGTAACAACTGTCTTTCAAAGGCATAGTAGTAAAAAGTAGTATAAGGATGTTCGCAGTGCTTTGAGCCTGTAGTGACTTTATCACCCCCACATCTGTTGGAAACTGGCTAAGAAAGAACCTCATGTTCATGAGATTGGCTCCACAGCTGATGACTCCAGTGTATAGAAAGAATGGGACCACCTGCAAATTCAGAGAATAAACATCGCTTCCCAGGGAATTAAGAGAGGGACCACATCGACATTTATTATACTAAGAAATGCATTTATATGTATGGGGTGTGTGTGTGTGTGTGTGTGTGTGTGTGTGTGTGTGTGTCTCACAGAGGCCAGAAGAAGGCTGCACATTCCCTGGAGCTGGGGTTACAGGCAATTGTAAGCTGCCTATTATGTGTGCTTGGAGTTGAAATCAGGTGCTCTGCAAGAACAGCAAGTGTTCTGAACCACTGAGCTCTTTCTCCAGCCCCTGTCCTGTCCTGTCCCATCATAACCTGTTTTATTCACTTTTATTTTTGAGGCAGGCTCTCATGTAGTTCAAGCTGGCCTCAAACTCACCATGTAGCTGAGTATGGCCTTGAACTTCAGACCCTCTTTCCTCCTCCTCCTGAGCACTGGAGCCACAGGAGTGCATCACTAAGTTCCATTTACGCAGTGCTGGGGATTGAAACCAGGACTCTGAACGAGAGGTGAACACTAATTAAGCTACATCCCCAGCGTTGGCTACTTGACCTCTGACCATGAAGGAACGTGATCCTAAAAAGTTGGCAAGATGGTTATATAGGAAATGAGAGAGGTCCAGAAATGCCAGGAGCTGAGGGGAACAGCATCATGGGAAGACACACTGGCCATGGCATGAGGGATGAGGAGGGAATGGCAGTGGTTGGACCATGAGGGTGGAAGTGACTTGAGGGATCAGTCCTGGGAAATTAAGGGTCTGTTGTCATAACCAACAATTCAGTGGGGCTGTTGCGGTGATTCAACAGGTAAGGATGCTTGTCTCCAATCTTGACTACCTGAGTTTGATCCCTTATACCTATGTGGTGGAAGGAGAGGACTGACTCCTACAAGTTGTCCTCTGACCTTCACATGCATGCTGTGACACACACACACACACACACACACACACACACACACACACACGCACGCCCACATACACACATGTTTTTAAATTTAATATAAAATGTAACAAGGGAGGCAGAGGCAGGTGGATCTCTGGGAGTTCGAGGCCAGCCTGGTCTCCATAAGGAATCCAGGCCAGCTGGGGCTACAAAAAAGACCAAAAAAAGTAACAATGTATTCATGTTCAGGGCTTCCTAAGTCTCTCCTTGGATTTTACAGCTGCCATGCCAGGAATTTTGTACAGTATTTTATTCATTTTCTTTAAGGACATTAAAAAAATCTACCATTTTCTAGAGTTTGAAAACAGAGTGGCTGAAACTCAGGAAGTGGGAGTGACTTGTCTGAGTTCCCATGGCCAGTGTGGGAAATCAGGATAAAACCCAGACTTCTTACCACGCTTTACCTGTCTCTGTGCTATAACAGTCAGCACTGTAAGTGCCAAAGAAGGGTCTGGGGGGCAAATCTCTGAGACACAACCACGAGGACCCAAATGAGATCCTCAGAACTCATGTAAAAACCTGTGTGCTGTGGTGGTACGCTTGTAATCCAGGTACTGGGGAAGTGGAGACAGATCCCTGGGGCTTCCTGACCAGCCATTGGAGCTTATCTGGTTGGTTCCAGACCAGTAAGCGACCCTGACTCAAAAAGCAAGGTAGATGGTGCCTGAGGAAAAATACTCAAGGTTGTTCTCTGGCTTTCACATGCACATGCATCCACATGAATATGCACACACATGTGCATACATACACACACAGACAGACAGACAGACAGACACACACACACACACACACACACACACACACACACTAATCACCAAGGAATAACCATCTTAGTATAATACCAACAGCTTCTTGACTAAGTTTTTTTTTATGTGTAAGGTATTTTGCTAAATGCTTCCCAAACTTTAGCTTGTTAAAGCCTCTGTTAAAATACAGTTGCTGGGGTTGGGTTATTGCTCAGTGGTGGAGTGCCTGCCTGACATGCATAAGGCCCTGGGTTTAATCCTCAGCACCACAAAGAAAGAAGAAAGAAAGAAAGAAAGAAAGAAAGAAAGAGAAAAAGAAAGAAAAGAAAATGTAACGTCTAGTCCTACATGCAGCTGGAGTACCAAGCTCTGAAAATAGCAACTTACCTAAGATGCAGGGAAGTGCTTCTAGAACTGGGGTACACCTAAATAACTAGCACAGAACTGGGGTATGCACTGGGTGCACAGTGGGCTCCCTAAATAACTAGCACATTCCTCTGTCCCATGCTTAGTCTCTTTTTTCTGTTTAGTTTCTAGCAAACCTCCTACTTTATATGTTTCAATATGAAGTTGAACAAACTAACTAGAAGTATGTGTCAAACTCACACATAAATGAATCTTCTGTAGAACAGTGTTAGGTATGAAAAGCGTTTTGAGATAGATCCCCTGGTCCTGGGAGCAGGGAGTCTGAGGAACAGCATGCACACATGATTTATTTCTTTTTAAAAAATATTATTGTTTTTATTTTACGTGTATGAGTGTATTGCCTGAATGTACGTAAGTTAACCCGTGTGCCCTCAGAAGCCAGAAGAAGGTATTCGATTTCCCTGGAACTGGAGTTACAGACAGTTGTGAGCCACCATGTGGGTGCTGGGAATCAAATCTGGGTCCTTTGCAAGAGCAGTCGGTGCTCTTAACTGCTGAGTCATCTCTCCAGCCCCGACACATAACTTCTTACTATTATTTTCCTTTAGCTATAGAGAGTAAAAGGTTTCATTGTGTTTGAGACATAAGTCTTGATGTCACCAGAGAAAGCAAGTTTGATCTTAAAGCTCTGAAAAAAGGCACATGGATTGTGAGGTAAATGAATCCTTGTACGAATGTTTCACTACAGAAACTGGGAAGCTGGAAAAAAGCAGAGAGCGACCACGTTCCATTTTCACCATTATTATGTGGAACATGTGCTCTGGTAGTCATTATTTGGGTCACAGACCCTGTCATGGGTTGTGGAATCAGACACTCGCCCAAATCTAGCTTTGCCTCGTGTATTGCAACAATTGGGAACATCATCACTTTTCTTCATGAGTTTATTGAGAGGAAAAGTTATGACTTAGACACATAAGTGGCAGCTACGAAGCTTCAGACCACTGTCAACCTGGCAGAATGGGCTTGTCAATTGCTCCCAACGAATAATCCTTACAGCTAAGCATCAAGGCACAGAACTGCCCTTGGTGCTGAACACAGGCTGGTTTTGGCTGCTGTTGGTGCTGTTTATTTTGCTCTTAAATAGAAGCTCTTGCAAATGAATCCTCAATAAAACTTATTTCTAATGTTAAGGGCATAATTACCTTAAGCCCAGATACAGTTTCAGATGGTAGAACTCTGTTTTTGACTGATAAGGTGTCTTCCACGCACCTCTTGCAACTCTTCCATGCTCCGTGGGTTTCCCTTGATCTTCTGTCTGCCTACTCACATCACCTCATCTATTAATCCTGTATCATCCTCCAAGCCTGGTGACTTCAGGTGCTGAGATCCACTTGGAAAATCTGTTGGAAAAACTCACACGTGCATGCACAAATGGTTGTGCTGGCATTCTGAAGGGCAGAGCTGGAATAGTTGGAGAATGCTCCAGCTCGAAATTATCCGCTATTCCATGAACTAAGTCACTAGCTATGCTGGGTTAGGAGACATAAGAGGTGATGACTTTTTCCCAGTACTGTGTGAGCCATGGTATTTCCTAACACTTGAATAGACCACGTAATCTTATCAAGTTTTCAGTTTGTATTATTCAACAAAGGAATTATTATCTCTATATT
>NW_008358007.1:716145-720078 GCF_000622305.1 Nannospalax galili | reverse complement strand
TATACACACAATGGGACAGTGTCATTTGGTTATAAAGGCTTGGGTCCAAGAGTCACAAAGAACTCATGGTATATGAGCTAAAATCAATCAATAAAAGCATTTTGTGCACATGCATTTCAGAGGAACCCCGAAGAACATTGTACAGGCAAGATTTGTGGCTGTACTTTCTTCTAGTTGTGGTGAATCAGAAAATTTTAAGGGTATGAACAGGTGCTGTTTACATTCCTTCAATTATTATAGACAAACTGAGGACAACTGATGAGAATATAGACTCCTGACTGGTCTTTAATCATCTTTAATTCCACAACCACTTATTAAGAAAGGACTTTGTGCAAAAAAGGTGGACCCTAAGGGGCATAGGTCATGTAGGCATGAGAGAACCTGAGTTTTAGCTTATGGTGTTTGAAAACTTTGAAACAATGTGTCTTTGGGAAAGTTTCTTAGTCTATTTAATCCTATTTTGTGTGTTCTGTAATCCAAGAGTAGGTGTTCTTCCCTTTAAATTAAGCAATGCTATATAACATGAGTTACTATATGACTGAGTTATTGGGGATGGTAGAACACAGTGGTTAAAAGCACAGCTTTATGTGAATTCAGACATGAACAGCAGGATATTTCTCCACCTATAATTCTGATAGTCAAAAATCCACTTAATCTATGACATATCTATCCATCTTATCTATCTATCTGTTTGTCTGTCTATCTAGAATCCATCTATCTATCTATCTATCTATCTATCTATATCTATCTATCATCTATCATCATCTAACTAGTCTATATATAATCCGTCCATTATCTATGTATCATGTCTATTACATATTTATCTATTTATTCATTCATCATCTATCATCTGTCTATCTCTCATTTCTCATCTATTATCGATCTCTATATCTATTGTCTGTCTATTCTATCTATCATCTGTCTATGTATCTAACAACCAATCTACCTACCTATCACATAGATATGTGATATATACTTATGTATTGGGATAAAATATTATTACCGAGGGTTAGGCCAATTATTATCTCTAAAGTAGTCAGAATCTGTAATTTGGACCAGATATGCCTTGTGTGCTCCAGAAAAGAAAAATATTTGTATCTGTGGTTCCTTGATTTTACCCAGAAGGAATAGCACTGTATTTTCTCACCTGATGGTTGCAGGTAGATAGGTACTGATCTGTTCTTGCCGATGCTGACTTGGGAGGAGACTCTGATGCCTACATAAATTCAGCTCCTGCTCAGAGAAGGAGATGCTGAGGAACAAAGTAGAGCCTTTCAGTCCACCTTGAGAGGGCCGTTCTTGGTCTTGGAACACACACACACACACACACACACACACACACACACACACACACATGGTCCTTTCTATTCTGGGCTCTTGAACTTGCTGAGTGGACTGCTTACCCTAAGAAGGAGATAGGCATGCAGGCTTAAGCCAGAGTCTTGGACCTCAGAGACTTCCATGGTCTCTGTGGATTAGACAAGGGATGGAGAGGAAAGTTCATCACTGATGCTGAGGAGACTGAGGAGGAGGGGCAGAGACAAGGAAATCTCTGTGCCATCTTCAGTTCACGTGGATGTGCTTTCACTGGTGCTTCTCAAATGTCAACTCTTGCTCTTACAGCCTCAGAGATGCAGGTGAATGAGAATCATTTCCAGCCTTTCAATGCTCAGTCCTGTGTAAGACAGAATACACTAATGTGGGAACACATGATCATAAGTTTTAAAAAAAATAAAAAGTGCTCATGAATCTGAGTACCATGGGTGATGGCCATCTAGTAGACCAAGAGCTCCAAAATGATGCTTATGGAAAGCGTATTTTTCCATCTTATCCACGATATCAGTATCTGCAGTAGCCAGAAGTGGAAGAAACCCATGTCCTTTGAGAGATGCGCAATAGACTATTCTTTAGTCTTAAGAAGGGGAAGGAATTCCGACAGATGCTACAAAATGGATGGACCTTGATATCCTTGTGACAAATGAAATATTCACAGAGACCTAGGGTATGATATCAAATGTGCATACTGGAAAAAGATTGAGTAGGGAGAGTGAGGGGCTGGTGTTTAATGGGTGCAGAATTTCAGCTTTGGAAAAGGCAGCGTTCTAGGACAGACGAGATGACTTAGTGGGTAAAGGCACTTTTGTCATTCCTGATGATCTGCGTTCAACCACCAGGACCCACGTGACAGAAAGAGAGCACCGACTCCTGAGAGTTGTCCTCTGATCTCTGCATGCACATTGTGGCATGTGTGTTTCCTTCACCATAAATAAATAAAAATGTAATTTTAAAAAATTAAAAGAGAAGGGTTTCTGGTGATGGATGGCAGTGTTGTAGTTAACAGCACTGTCCACTTAAAATGGCTACTAAAGCAAGTGCTGTATAAGGTACATTTTTAGTATAATCAAACTTCATTCATTAGTTGAAAAAATGCTGCTCAGAGAATGAGTTTATTCCTCTAGGTCTCTAGAAAACCATAAGACCCAAAGACATAATTTTAACAGGTTTAAGATGTCCAGAATACCCAAGTTTATGTTTATCAGGCCTTTTAATGCATCACCAAAATAAATCTACACATGTGAACTTTATTTGGGTATGCTAAAAATAAAACAGTTGTAGCACACAATAAAAATGAATGAAAAATATATTTACATAAGAAGTCAATAAACTCGTGTGAAGATATGCACTCAGAGGACATTTAAAAACTCTCCCCACTGCCCTGTGAATAAAATAAAATTCCTCAGCATGACACTCAAATCCTGCTCCTCCCGCATCTGTAACTCCCTCCAAACACAGGATCACATCCTACCCTTACACAGTCAATGCAGTGGTGAACACTTCATCCAATCATAGACCTTTTCAGGGTTGGGGAGATGGCTCAGTGGTTAAGAAAACTGACTGCTCTTGCAGAAGACCCAGGTTCAAATCCCAGTATCCACATGGTGGTTAATAACTGTCTGTAACTGTAATTCCAGGAGATATGATGCCCTCTTCTGACCTCTGTGGTCATTGCACAACACAGGTGCACTTATAGACATTCAGGTAATACACTCACACAAATAAAATAATGAAAAATAAATTAAATATTAAAAAATTCATAGACCTTTTCTTTTGGGGGGAGGTAAAAGGAAAGAATCCACAGACCCTGGAAATAACATGAAAATGTAAATGAAACACCATTTTTCCTTTATTAAAATATGTATTTATTTGTTGAGAATGTCATACATGTATACCATGTGTTTTGATCACATCTACCCCTACTCCCTTCTTTCCAACTTCTCCTGTTCTCCTCACAATCCCTCCCAACTCTATGTTCTCATTTTTTAACCCATTGTTAAAAAATCAGTGCTGCCCAAATGCTCATGGGTGTGGGACCATCCACTGGAGCATGGACAACCTAGCAAGGCATGGACAACCAACCTACCTTGAAGAAAACTGACTCTTCTTATTTCAGTAAAAACACCAGTTTTTACCAGAATAACTTAGAAACAAACTTGTATATATTTTCACATTTTCAGCCTTTTATTAAATGAAAATAAATAATGCTTCAGAAAGATCATTAGAACTTCAGCAACATATTGGTTTCCAGAGGGGAACTGGGAACAAAATTAATTGATATTCTGATACATTGAGACAAAATCACTATCAGTTTACAGTAAGGGGAAATTTTCAAAGGGGAAATCCATAAATATATTTATAAAATATTATTTTCCTCACAGCAATGGTGACAGCATGCACAAATTCTATACAAGCTCAAACCAGACAAAATCCCAGTGGATTTAGACATGGAGAAAGGGGTAAAGAAACTCAACCCAACCTAAGGTACTTTTGGCAACTAATGGCTGCTGGGAGGGGCGAGACAATGTCTTAGGGGGATGGGACACTGGGTGAAGGATATTTGGGGACACAAATCAGATTCCATAGGCTATAATATAT
>NW_008358007.1:713799-716129 GCF_000622305.1 Nannospalax galili | reverse complement strand
ATAAGTATATATTATGGTATAATAAGTATATAATATATAAGTATTTATATACTATGTAATATATACGTCTATTAGCTTGGGCAGGGTCAGTGAGGGGGTGAAAGGAGAGGGGAGTGGATCTAAATCCTATCAAACTATATTGTATAAAAAGTGCTAAAATTCAATAAAAAGAAAAAAAAATTCTGATGTACTCTTCAGTCTTTCCCTACTTTTAAGTTTTTCCTTTTTTCTGTATTTTTGAGACAGGGTCTCCCTGTAGCCCCAACTGGCCTAGAACTGGCTATGTAGACCAGGATAGCCTTGACCTCATAGAGATCCACCTGCTTCTGCCTCCCTAGTGCTGGGATTAAAAGCGTGCGCCACCACAACCTGTCCACTACTTTGAAGTTTTTAAATATCCTTTATTCTTTGACAACATCACACATGTATGCAATGTACCTTGATCATAGGTACCCCAGCTCTTCCCTCACACTTCCCCCACCCCGCCGACATCCCCTAAGACAGTTGTCTTCATGTCCTCTTTCGATGTGTGTTTGTGTAACCTGCTGAGTCCTAGTGCTTTCTACCAGAATGTTGGCTGATCTTTTGGCTTGATCTTCTGCAGACCTTTGCAAGGGACCACAGCTGCAGTGAGTTCGTGAGTATAATGTGATGTCCAGAAGACAGCATTTCCTGGCATTCTTATAGTCTTCCCACCCTCTAACATGATGGGCACTAAGCCTTGGGGAGTCACTACCTTTTATGTGTACCGCAGGATGCTGTGGGAAGCCTTCCACACACTTTATACCTAGTATGCACATCAGTGACATCTGTCAAAGGGAACAGTCTTTTCTTATGATGAAAAAAGTTCAAAAAGTTAAATCAAATATCACAATATTTTAAAAATATTTACTAACTTTTTATTTTTTTTTCTACACAGAATTGACTTTCTTTTCTAATGAAGCTATGTGGTGGGCCCATCATTGGTCACCGTCTGAATGGGGGAAGAAGAATGTTCCAGACAGTGGCTCTCAACAGATTTGAAACCCACTTCTTGACTCATATTTCAGAAGCTGTCTGACTTGAACAAGTTAAGCCCATGTTAAGACTACCCATACACATGGACGTGACCTGACATATTAGTTATTTTTCTGTTGCTGTGATAAAACACCACAACCAAAGCAACTTATAGAAGGAAGAGTTGGGCTTATGGTTCCAGAGGGGTAAGAGTCCATCATGGAGGAGAGGCATGGCAGCAGAGGTGGCCAAAGTAGGCAGCTGAGCACTTACACCTTCCATCAGGCACAAGAAACGGAGTGGACAACAGCTAGAAAGGGAGTATGGCTGAGGAATCTCAACACACTGTTCCATAAGGTGCTTCCTCCATCCATTCTGCACCTCCTAAACCTCCATAAACAGAACCACCAACCGGGGACAAGTGTTCAAATACTTGGAAACTATGGGGGATACCTCATTCAGACCACCACACCTGATGTTTCTCCCATGATAACTGAGAAGTTAAAAATGGTGACTGTGTGTGTCAATCAGCTCAGTGAAAATTAAATTCTCCCCAATGGAATCATTTTTATTATTGCTATGATACAAATTTAAAGTACAGATATTTTTCCCACCCTCACCTCCCTCTGCTTCCCTGGGGCTGCACAACCTGCCAGCCTCTCTCCTGGGTAAATCCATTGGCACCCACCGTGCCTTGACTCCCCGAGCCTCATTCACCCTCTCAGCATTCCCTGCCCCGTCTCTCCTCCTAATCTGGATATTGGCCCATTTCATGTCTTGGCACCCCAGACACCGGGGCTGACCACTCTGTTGGAGCCACCACTGCTTCCTGATGCTTTCCATCCACACCAGCCCAGTTGCTCCCTGCAGTCCCCATGAGCCCTCTAGGCCTGGTCCCACCCTCACTTCCCTCTACATGCCTGGGTGGTACAGTCACCAGTTGCCCAAGGCCAGCATCTATCCTGGGCCCTGCTCCCAGGCCATTCCAACCCCCTAATTCCTGAGGACAACATATTTCTTAGAGGGATCCAGACCTTAGGAGAAAGCCTGAGAGCATCTGATCCTTATCTGACTTGGGCCTCTGTGGAACTCCTGAAGACAAAGGCAATCTGGCAATTCCAATATAAAATCAAAATAGAGAATCAGAAGCTTAGATGAACCAGCTTTTCATGACCAAAAAGTAAACTACAAAGGCACATAAAGTTTACAAAAAGAAGCAGACCTAAACTTGAAGGCTTGAGTCTCACACAAGAATCAGAAACTACAAAAGAAATTCACATGTCAAAATCACAGAGAAAAAATAACATGAAAAACCAAAATAAATATTTCCACAA
>NW_008358007.1:712664-713373 GCF_000622305.1 Nannospalax galili | reverse complement strand
GGAAGGAGAAGAATCCCAAGATAATGGCATGGACCAGATCTTCAACAGAATCGTAGAAGAAAATTTCCCAAAATTAAAAAAAGACATGCCCATACAAATACAACAAGATATAGAACACCAAATAGACAGGACCAGAAAAGAAACTTTCCATGGCACATCACAGTATAAACACTAAATGTACAGAACAAAGAGACAATACTGAAAGCTGCAAAAGAAAAACAAGACATATATAAAGGAAAACCCATTAGGATTATAGCTGACTTTTTCAGTGCAAACTATGAAAGCCAGAAGAGCCTGGACCAAAGTATTTCCAGTTTTAAATGACCACAGATGCCAACCCAGATTACTATACCCAGCCAAAATGTCTATTACAGTTGAAGGGGAAAGAAAAATCTTCCATGACATAAATAGGCTGAAGGAATTCATGTCCACAAAACTAGCCCTTTAGAGAGTTCTGAAAGTAATACAAAAAGCTGAAGAAAGGAATGACTAAACCCAAGGGGTTGTAGAACGAATTCCATAGAGGGTATAACAATGTAAAAGTACAGCATAGCAAAGATTGTAAACAACAACAACAAAATGACAGGATTCAATACTCATCTTTCATTAAAAACTTTAAATATTAATGGACTTAACTCCCCAGGATAAAGACACAGACTAGGTGAATGGATTAAGAAACAAAACCCATCTTTTTGTTGTCTGCAAGAAA
>NW_008358007.1:689780-712531 GCF_000622305.1 Nannospalax galili | reverse complement strand
AAACAAAACCATATATCAAATGGACTTAACAGACATCTACCGAGTATTCCATCCAAGCACCAAAGGACATACTTTATACTCAAAACCCCATGTAACCTTCTCCAAAATCAACCATATACTGGGGCAGAAAACAAGCCTTAACAAATACAAAAAGATTTCAATAATCCATGCATTCTATCAGACCATAATGCAATAAAGCTTACAGTCAACACCAGAAGAAGCCCTAAATACCACATGAACACATGGAGATTAAACAACACACTCCTGAATGATGAATGTGTCAAAAGAGAAATTAAGAAAGGAATAAAAGTATTCCTGGAACTAAATAAAAATGGAAATACAACACAAGAAAACCTCTGGGACACTCTGAATGCTGTCCTTAGAGGGAAGTATATAGCTCTAGGTGTCTACATCAAAAAATCGGAAAGAACACAAGTAAATGACTTAACATTGCAACTCAAGACACTTGAAAAGCAACAGCAAATGAAACCCAAATCCAGCAGATAAGAAGAAATAACAAAAATCAGGCAGAAATTAATGAAATTGAAACAAAGAAAACAATACAAAGAATCAATGAATTCAAGAGCTGGTTCTTTGAAAAGATAAACAAGATTGACAGACTGGTAGCGCAATTACCCAAAAGAAAGAAAGAGCACCTCCAAATCAACAAAATCAGAGATGAAAGGGGAAACATCACAACAGACACCAGAAAGATCCAGACCATTATAAGGGAATACTTTAAAAACCTAAATGCTGCTAAATTTGAAAACCTAAAAGAAATGGATGGATATCTAAATGCATGGGAACCACCAAAACTAAACAAAGAAGAGATTAACGGCTTCAACAGACCCATAACACAAAAAGAAATTGAAACTGTAATACAAAACCTCCTGACTAAAAAAAAAGACAAAAAAAGCCCAGGACCAGATGAATTTACAGCAGAATTCTACAAGACATTTAAAAAAGATCTACATCCACTACTACTTAATTTATTCAAAAAGATAGAAATGGAGGGAGAACTTCCAAATTCCTTCTATGAAGCCAGCATCACTCTAATGCCAAAGCCAGGTAAAGATACAACCAAAAAAGAAAACTATAGACCCATATCCTTACTGAACATAAATGCAAAAATTCTCAACCGGATACTTGCAAACCACATACAGACACACATCAAAAAGATCATCCACCATGATCAAGTCAGCTTTATCCCAGAGATGCAAGGATGGTTCAATATACCTAAGTCAATAAATGTCATAAATTATGTAAATGGGCTCAAAGAAAATAACCACATGGTCATCTCAATAGATGCAGAGAAGGCCTCTGACAAAATTCAACATGCATTTATGTTCAAAGTCCTAGAGGGAATTGGACTGGAGGGAACATACCTCAACATCATTAAGGCCATATACAACACAGCCAACATCATTCTAAATGGAGAAAAACTGGTTCCCATTGAAATCAGGAACCAGACAAGGATGTCCACTATCTCCACTCCTCTTTAACATAGTGCTTGGAACTCTTGCAAGAGCAATAATACATGAGAAAGTAATTAAAGTAGTAATAATTGGAAAAGAGATCAAACTATCCCTTTTTGCAGCTGATATTATATCTAAGAGATGCCAAAAATTCCACCAGAAAACTCCTGGAAATTATTAACACATTCAGTAAAGTGGCAGGTTACAAAATTAACCTACAAAAGTCCGTAGCCTTTCTATATACCAATAACAAGCAATCATAGAAAGAGCACATCAAACACTCCCCTTCACAATAGCTGCAAAAGAAAAGAAAATATCTTGGAATAAAACTGACCAAAGACATCAAAGAACTCTACAAAGAAAATTTTAATTCCTTAAAGAAAGAGATTGAGGAAGACATCAGAAGATGGAAGGGCCTCCCATGCTCATGGATTGGAAGAATTAATATTGTGAAAATGACCATGCTACCAAAAGTCATATATAGATTCAATGCAATGCCAATCAAAATCCCCATGATATTTTTCACAGAATTTGAAAAAAAATCCTAAGATTCATGTGGAAGCACAAAAGACCTCGGATAGCCAAAGCAACCCTGAGCACTAAGTGAAATGCAGGAGGATTTCTATACCAGATTTTAAACTGTATTACAGAACTATAGTCATAAAACCAACATGGTACTGGCACAAAAATAGACCCGTAGATCAATGGAAAAAAATTGAAGACCCAAATATGAGTACATGCAATTTCAGCCACCTGATATTTGACAAAGAGGCCAAGAACATTCACTGGAGGAAAGACAGCATGTTCAGCAAATGGTGCTGGCAAAACTGGATCTCCACCTGTAGAAGAATGAAACTAAACCCCTATCTTTCACCGTGCAGAAAAGTCAATTCCAAATGTCTCAAAGACCTCAGTGTAAATTTTGAAACTCTGAAACTGTTAGAAGAAAACATTGGCAATAACCTACAAGATATAAGTGTAGGAAAGGATTCTCTAAACTGGACATCAATTGCTCAGGAAACAAGGTCAAGAATCAACAAATGGGACCTCATTAAACTGAAAAGCTTCTGTACATCAAAGGAGGCAACCAGGGAAGTGAAAAGAAAACCCACAGAATGGGAGAAAATCTTCAGCAGTGACACATCTGACAGAAGTTTAACATCCAGAATATACAACAAACTCAAAAAATAAAGAATCAAGAAAGGAAGCAACACAATTAAAAGAAGGGCCAAGGATCTGAACAGAGAGTACTTAAAAGAAGTAGTAAAGATGGTTAAGATGTATCTTAAAAGATGTTCAACATCACTAGTAATTAGGGAAGTGCAAATTAAAACCACTTTAAGATTTCATCTCACCCAAGTCAGACTGGCTAAGATCAAGAGAACAAATGATACTAAATATTGGAGAGGACGTGGGGAAAGGGGGACACTCATCCACTCCTGGTGGGACTGCAAACATGTTCAACCCCCATGGAAAGAAGTGTGGAGAACTCTTAAACTAAAAGTGAACCCAATGATCTCATCCTACTGCAGAGACACTTGTACATCCATGTTTGTTGCTGCTCTTTTCACAATAGCTAAGAGATGGAAGCAACCTGGGTGTCCCTCAATTGATGAGTGGATAATGAAAATGTAGCTCATTTATATGATCGAGTTTTACTCAGCAGTAAAGAAAGATGAAATCATGAAATTTGCAGGTAAATGGATGGAACTAGAAACTGTTATACTAAATGAACACAGACTGAGAAAAAAAATCAACATATATTCTCCCTCATATGTGGATCCTAGAACCAAATCCTGATAAGTGAGTATGTATCCTACAGGAACCAGGATAATGGAAAGCAACCTGGGTGGTAAAGGAAAAGAAAGACCCTGAAAGAGAAGAACAGAAGGAAACAGGCCTTAATAAGGGAGACATGGATAAAAATTGGGTTAGTTTAAGGGAGGGGGGAGGGAGGAGTATACAAGTAACCTGGGGGATAAAGGGAAAGAAAGAGTTCAAGAGAGGTAGGACTGTAGGAGAAGGGTATTATTAAGGGAGAAAGGGGAAAATTAGGGCACCTTAATTGGAGAAAACATGACGGAGGGGTTAGACAATGCGAGAGATAAATAATGCCTAGCTAGTTTTAAACACCAGAGGGAACCATATTAATCCAACAACCTACTGACATTATACATACTAGATCAAGAAATAGATGTCTAGGCAAGGTTTATCTGAGAACAATTGGTCTTTGTCCAAGCTTTATCTACATGGCATATAGTAATTAAAAGTACCAGACTGGTATAACTAACCTTCTTGGATGTTTAATAGACATACTTTGAGGTCTATACTAATTTGGTCAGAGGGCCATAAAGTACAGTTTTTACTCCTTGCCCTCCTAGGTCAACTAGTTCCAGGGGACTATGATCATCTCTCAAAATGTCCTGTAATTGTGGTTAGTCACCTGTCCTCTTGACCAAGGAGGCTGTGGAGACCCCCCCAAGATGGACTTGAACCAGTGTCCAGTCTGCAAAGGGAATGGTCAACACAGAGGAATGATTTCCTCCATGCTTCCAAGGGAAGCCATTCATGGTTGAGCAGGACCTTTGACTTATCTTCACATAGACAGAACTTGTAAAATAAAGGAGCCAGGGCTTCCTTCCAAGCCCATGTGACCCCTGAGACACATATCCTCAAACGGCCTTAAGATTAAAAATACATTGATTTATCTGGGCCAACTGTATGGCCTTAGACACCCAAAAGGAAAGTATAACCAAAGATTAAAGGGTCCAATATAATTTCTTAAGAGTCCATATGCATAGCTAAAGGCTACATAACAAGAAACAATGCCAGATAGGAGATACCTTCATTTGAGTTGTTGGCCAGGGTGGCCCAAGGGACTCCCAGATAGTAACCCAGCATAGAACTGGGAAAATGAACAGCAGTCCCCAATGTTATCTAAAGGAATATTGACAACTGACTGCTACTAGATGAGGAACAGCTGACCTTCCTAAAACAAAGACCTCTAAATAGGCTGACTAGATTCACTGGATGGACAAGTAGTGGGTAATGGCTGGGGTGCCGACAACACAGCAGACAGTAGCAGGGATTACAGAGTACAAGAGCTCTAGTGGGGAGAGGGAGGCTATGGGAGGGTGCCATCTGGGAAGTGGGTGTATAGATGATTAAGACAGTTTGGGATGTTCTGTGATATACACACAAAAAAATCTACAAATTTTAAAAAATGAATTATATTTGAGGAGGAAACATAAAAATTTATGTCATGTTAATTAGTAGATGTGATAAACATTACCATTGAAATCTACCCAATAACTTTATAGGCACACACAGGTTCCAAGGATCTGAGTGCAACCGATTATGACTAGTAATAATGGAATACATACAGATTAGAGATGCATGCGCCAACATCTCAGTTTTTTCAGCAAAAACAATGAGTCTTTCTGTAAGAAACTGTATATTTTAAAATGAAATGGAGATCTATTTTAAAGGTTAAAACTCATTTAATTTTATGTCTTACAGGGTTTGTACTGAGTTCAATATTGTATAACTGTATTAATTCGAAAGTGAACCTAAAAATGTTATAGCCACTTTTGAAAGAGATGTATCTTTGATCTGAAAACTGTTATTGAGTATGTTAAAGATGTAATGAAATGTTTCTTCTAAAAAATATATATAATAAAATAAGATACAGATTTTTTTAAATGACACATATTGGCGTGAAATGGCAGTAATTAGATTGTCAGGAAATGATTGTTTATTTTCATACAGATGCTAGGAATAATGGCTTAGTGTAGTAATATAATAGTCCCAGTATCCTTCTGATGTAGTCATTCATGTTTTGTAGAGAGGGTCAGAGGATTAAAACAGTATCTGGTCAGCATGCAGAAAATAAGAGACTGCAGAGTGCTCAGCCCTAGGTGGGACACCTACGTCACATCTTCTTCCTCCCAAGGCCAGGGATCTTTGGAAAAGGGGGGTGGTAGAAAGACTGTCAGAGCAGAGGCAGTGGATGGACACAAGGAAACTGTTTACTGGACACAAAAGGTAAGTTGCACCCGTGAACCCACAACCCTTTGACAGCGTGCACAAGACCTGTGCAAGCCCAAGCTAGACAAAATCCTAACGTGGAGGGAAGACATGGGTAATAAGCCCTGTTGTATCTGACGAGGTGTTTGCAATTTAAAGTGCGTGAGAGAGAGAGAGAGAGAGAGAGAGAGGCAGAGAAAGAGAGAGAGAGAGACAGAGAGACACAGAGAGGGAAATAGAGAATATGAACCAGTTTTCTTTAAGGTTATGACACTGGATAGGTTGATCAGATTCCAGAGGATGGACCCACACCCAAGTGCATTTGGGGAACACAAGTTAGACTTGATAGACTTTTAAAAACTATAAAGGTCATGAAGTAATGGGGAAGAGAGAGGTGGGTGGATCTGAGGAGGTGGAGGAGGGGGTCTGAATAGGATCAAAATACATTGTACAAAATTCTCAAAGAATCAATAAAATATATTTTAAAGATTACTTAGAAATTATAGTGTTCATGTTGGGCAACAATCTTCAAAGTGGAATGTTGTACAAATAACTCCACCTCCCTGAAGGTTAACTTTATTCTCTGTAAACAGGAAGGGGTGGTTTGGGGCTCAATAGCCTCTATGATGCCTGACCACCCAGGTTACTGTAGAGATATAAAGAGGTAATCAGCATAAAATGTAACTATTAAACATGCATAATAGGTGATGGTGAAGGAAAAGATACATTGGTTTATTGTTATGGCATCCTGACACTAGTGACACGTGTGGCCATCCTTATCTTACCTCAGTCTGGATATCAATCCAAGCTATTTTAATTGAGAAGATTATATTTTTCAGAGCAAAATTCTTCAATTTACCATATATCAAATACTAATACTGACATACCTACCATCATTGCCTTCACCCTTATTGCCATCATCAACACTATCATCATCACCATCATCACCATCACAATCATCATCTTCTTCATCATCATCAAGATCATCACCATTATCCTCCTCATCATCATTACCATCATCACTAGCCCACTACCTCCATCACCATCATCTTCACCATCATCACCATCACTATTATCATTACCACCATCACCCTCACCATCATCACCATCCCACTCCCACCACCATTATCCTCTCAACCATTGTTACTATCATCACCATTACTACCACCATCAGCAGCACCATCACCCTCACCATCATCATCACCATCATCACCACCATTCTCACTATTATTATGGTCACTATCATCACTACCATCACCATCATCTTCACCATCATCACCATCCCGCTACCATCATCACCATCATCACAATCACCACCATCACCATCATCACCATCCCACTACCACTATCACCTTCATCATTACCGCTGTTGCCATCATCCAATTATTTTCACTAACATCACCTTCATCATCACCGTTATCACTATTACAATCATCACCATGATCCCCACCACCACCATCATCATTATCATCATCACCATCAGCCTCCTCCTCATCATCCCATCACCATCATTACCCTCATCACCATCACTACCATCATCACCACCATCATCACTACCATCTTACCATTATCCTTCTCCTCATCATCACGCTTATCACTGTCATCATCATCATCATCATCATCATCACTATATCATCATCATCACCACCATAACTATTGCAAACACATAGCATTTACTATGTGGTAGGTACAATTTAACAGATCAAGCAGATTTTAAAATTTAAATAACTAAATTCACAACATCCTCCCACAGTAAATATTCATGAGACTCTGAAGTTCATCTAAGAAAATTCCAGATCACAGAATAACTTCTGAAGATGGGAGAGAGGACATGTAAGCAATTGGGATCGTTGTAGGAGTAAAAGAGCATCCGCTGTGATCCAGGCATTGTGATGGGTGCTGTCATGTGCATCTTGCATCTCACCTCACAGACAAGAAAACAGACTACAGAAATTCAAGTCTCATGTCATAGATCCAACAAATAATAAAAATAAATAATAAACTTACACCTCAAATCCAAGTCTTTTAGAAAAAATTGCATCCCTCCACTGGTAGACTATGCACAAAAAGAATAAAGTTCCTCTCTGACACATTGGCCTACGTGCAGGAAAAATTCTTGATGGGGCTGGCGGGGGGGTCACAGAGAGATAAGTCAACTCAAGTACTAGTCTAACTTTTAGAACAAAAATCAGGGTCATGTCAAGGGATAGACAATTCAGTCCCATCAGGCTTCAGTAAAAGTGAATTTATTTGTTGACAAAAGAGGACATGGGCAGAACAGACTTCAAGTATCTCTGGACCAGGAAGTCATCATTCATTGGAGCTTCATTTCTGTCCATAGAGGGGCTTTTATTATTTCATATTAACTCCATTATCAAAGCTGTAACTCTACTGTGAGACTCCCCAAAGTGATACCTACATCTTCATATCTGCAAATTTATGGACTAAGGAAATTTTGAAAAACATCTTGAGATCTGGCTGGGCATGGTGGCTCATGCCTTTAGTCTCAGCATTCGGGATGCAGAGGCAGGTGGATCCCTGTGAGTTCAAGTCCAGCCTGGTCTACATAGCAAGTTTTAGGCCAGCTGGGGTTACAAGGGAGACCCTGTCTCAAAGAGACCAAAAAATAGATAAATAAAATAAAAAGATATTTTGAGATCTAAATCTCTGAAGTAGATTTTACTGACTAAAATTCCTCAATCATCCCTCTATGAACATCAATTCTCTTATAGCTTCCTGATCCTTCATGAAAGACTGGAGACATTCCACTGCCCTCTTGACTTAGATCTGCCTGAGAGATTTGAACTGGCTAATCCATATAATGGCATGTCAGATAACGCAAGTCTTGACAATCCCTTGTGCACTTGGGTCTCCCCTCTCTCAATTCAGCTATTATAATGAAAAAGAATGCCCAAACCAGCTCTGTGTTTGAAGAGAAGCATGTGGAGCAGAGCTTTTCCAGTTAACTCATGCCTATGTCAACTGACACTCATATGTTTGAACAACCATGGTCCATGTCAAAAATACCATTCACTAGCTGTTCAGCTAAGGTTGAGGCCTGATTACTGCTGGGTAAGGGAAAGCTGATCTTCTTTAAGAGACAAACTCCAGATAGCCTGACTGGGCTACATTAGATAAACTTGCACTGAGGGACATCTGGGTACATAAACTTGATTCTCTAGACCTTAACATATATGACAATGTATATAATCCAGTAGAGTGGGACATGGGAGGGTATGGATGGGGGAGGAGATATAAAGATGATTAAGATCTTTTGTATGAAGTACACAAAAATCCAATTAAAAATATACATAGAAAATACCATCCAGATGGGGCCAGCCTAGACTAGCTAACACTCACTTGACTGAAAGTGCAGGAGAATAAGTAACAAGCTTGAAGACACTAAATTTTGGGATGGTTTGTTACATGACATTTCTATATCAGCTGCTAGCTGATACACTCTAGCTGGCTCAAAGTAAATTCATTTGTACTCCTCTGCTAAAGAATGGTGACCAAAGATGAAAGGCTTGGTTTTGTGCCTTTTCTTTGACAGAAAGATGTATTATTGATGAAAGAAACTGAAAGGAAAAACTAGGATTCTCTGAAAGAAAGAACAAACTTCAACATTTCCTGACTCTGAAAGGTGTCAGACGGGCCAGGTCATTCACATAGTCTAGACCCCTGGCCTCCACAGCACACCCGCCCAAAGGCCGCCTTGACCTCCTTGTTCCGCAGGCTGTAGATGAGGGGGTTAAGCATGGGAGTCACCATGGTGTAGGACAAGGACACCACCTGCTTACTCTCGGGGGAGTAGCTGGCCTTGGGGCGCGAGTGGATGACCCCTGCCGTGCCATAAAACAGAATCACTACAATGAGGTGGGAGGCACAGGTGGACAGGGCCTTGTGGCGCCCAGAGGCCGATGGCATTCGTAGGACGGCAACCAGAATCAAGATGTAGGATGTGGATATGAGACAGAAAGGGGCCATGACGACCAGCACTGTGGCCGCCAGCACACTGGCCTCGAAGACTCTGGTGTCGGCACACACCAGGCTCAGCAGAGGAGCGATGTCACACAAGAAGTGCCTGACTCCACGAGGCCCACAGAAGGGGAAGCTGAAGAGCCAGATGGTGAGGACGAGCGCCACAGGGACTCCAGCCAGCCAGCAGGTGGCAGCCAGCAGGTGGCACAGCCTGGGGCTCATGATGGCTCCATAGCGCAGAGGCCTGCAGATGGCCAGGAAGCGGTCCCAGGCCATGATGGTGAGGAGCAAGCACTCGGAAGTAACACAGGACAGCACTAGGAGCATCTGCAGGGCACAGCCCGTGGGGGACACACCGCGCCCTGGCCACAGCAGGGTCACCAGCAGACGGGGCGCCACGTCCAGAGAGAAGCAGAGCTCCACCAGCGCCAGCTGGCGCAGGAAGAAGTACATGGGCGAACGCAGGCCGGGGTCCAGGCTGGTGAGCATCACAATGATTGCGTTGCCTAGCAACGTGATCAGGAAGATGACCAGGAAGAGTGTGGCTAGCATTGGACGCAACGTAGGCACGTGCGCGAAGCCCAGCAGCACGAACTCGAGCTCCTGGGAGCTGTTCTGGTTGGTCTGGAGTGGCAGCGCTGAGAGGGCGCTGCTGGGAGCCCAGAAGGGCGGCATGGACTGCGGTTTCCTGGGGACTGCGCTCAGCAAGGAGGAGGAGCTCTGTGGGGCAGGGATAGGCTAGGAGGAAGAAGAGGATGAAGTGAGAATTTAGAGCCTCCGTGTTCTGTCTTCAAGAGTCCCAAGGGAGTCTATCTAAAAGCAAATCAAGTCCCAGAATGCACAGGGCGCTTCTTAAACTCTCCAGTGAGGGTGAGTCATCTGCTGACCTAGCCTCTGTCTAATTCTCTGCTTTCTGTTACTGGAGCTGCATTCAGTCATTCAGTGTATGTGTCCCACCACAGGGCCTTTGCACTGACCATTTGCTCCTCCTACCACTCTTTCCCTGGCAGTCCATAAGGGCGGGCCTATGTGTGCTGGTCCCCACCTCCATCCTCAACGCCATTCCCTCACCCTCCCAAGATGTCCTCATTGGCATCTTGGACACCTGACATTTTCTTCTCTCCCCCTTCTTCCCCAGGACTTGCATGATTCTGTTCCTTCCATTTGTTGGCATGATTACAGCTATCTCAATCTCTAGGTATATATATTAAAATATCACCCTCGGGGCCATCAACATGGCTGGATGGGCAAAGGTACTTGCAGCCAAGCCTGAAGGACCTGTGCTCAGTCCTCAGTACCCACATGGTAAAAGGAAAGAATTGACTCCTGCAAGGTGTCTCTGACCTCCATATGTACACCGTGACAAGTACACCCACTCCTTCCTCCCAAATGAACAAATAAACAAATGTAATGTATTTTACCATCTTAGATACAATACCCTGATTTCCTGATTTAAAACAGCTTTTTTATGCTCTCTGACTGTAGTTGTCACTGAATAAACACTAGGTCGAATTTCCCTTCTGTTGATCAAAGTCTATTCCTTCTATGAACTGTGAACACCATGGCTCACACTGGTTTCCACCTACCACCCAGGAAGCTTGTTCTCCATTAAATACTACCAAAATATCTCTCACGTGGAGTTTTGTGAAAAATACATGAAGGAAAATAGATGGGATTTCTGGGACTGGGAGCATGGCTCCATGTGTAAAACACTTGCTGGACAGGTAGGAAGACCTGAATTTATATCTCTGGCACGTCAAAGCAAGGTGCTGCCTTTGTCACCCCAGCACTGTTGGTGGGCAGGTAAGGCGTGGAGACAGGAGGATCCTCTGGCTAGCCAGAGTCTAGCTGAAATGACGAGCTCTAGGTTCAGAGAGAGACCCTGTCTCAAAAAATACGGAGGAGATGGCTAGTGGGGAGAGTGCTTGCTGTACATACATGAGAAGCTGAGATCAATGCCTAGCCCCCAGGCAGAGCTGTACGGGCCTGTAACTCCAGCCATGGGGGCTAGGACAGGTGGACCATGGGAGTTTGCTGGCCAGCAGTGTTGTTGAAATGGCAAGCTTCTGGTTCACTGAGAGACCCTGTGTTAAAGGGATAAGGTGAAGACTGATAAGAAAGACACCCCATGTCCTCCTGTGACCTCCACATCCATGCTCATGGGCACACACAACAGCTCACTCATGTGCATGCTCCACACATTCACACATACACACACCACACACCCCACATATAAAAACTAAAAAAACAAAAAAAACAAAAAAAACAAAAAAACAGGTGGAGAGTGATCAAGGATGATGCCCAACATTGACCTCTGGCCTCCACACATGAATGCATTGGTAATCACATTTGCACACATGCACACACAGAATAGAACACACACACATCATATATAGTGCTCAAAGTCTAGAAAAACATGTTCTAAAACATTGGAGTTTGCTAAGTGACTCCCAAATTCTCCTTTTAGATCGCTATTACCTGCAAGATGATGCTTAATGATTTCATTGTGGTATTCATAAAGAGCTCTCAAATCCGTCCGTCCATCCATCCATCCATCCATCCATCCATCCATCCAATTCAGAAAATACAGCACCGGGCACTGTAGCAGGCACTGGTCTGGGATCCAAGTTTAAACATTTAAAAAATATTTTATTTGTTTATATATATATATGAGCGTTCTGCTTGCATGTATGTAAGTACACCTGTATTGTGCAATGCTGGTGGAGGCCAGAAGAAGGCATCAGATCCTCTAGAACTGGAGTTACAGATGGTTGTTAGGCATCATGTGGGTGGCTGGAAGCTGAACCTGCGTCCTCTGCAAGAGTAGTCAGTGCTCTTAACCGCTGAGCCTTCTCTTTAATAGGGTTCAGATCCAGGTAACCCCAGACCCAGAAATCATAAGGCCCCTAAGAGAAACTGAGTCAACCAACTCCCAGCCACCTGCAAGTTAACAAAGCAGCTCGGAAATTAATGACCCAATAAACTGTGATCACTAGAGCATGCTCCACAGGCCGACAGATGGATTTCCCAAGCCCTTAGCTGTAATGAGTTCCTGAAACACTGAAAGTGTAGAAAACACATTTTACAGTAGATGTTTTCCTCAATAAGTTTCACCAAGTACAGACTCCACACTCTCCCTGAGCAAACAGCCCCAAAACAGTCCCAAACAGCAGAAAAATAACATCTTTTTCCGCATTCTTTCCCTTTATAAGATACCCCTCTGCAGCCATTACGCTGCTGGTTCTTCCTCAGATCCGAGTTGAGGACCAGCCCCACCAAACCTAATTAAACTTTCGCTTTGCAGAGTCCTCTTTGTTTCTGTTTCGTGGAGATCCCGACCTCTGCCACCCTTTTATCTAACGCTCCTCAGCCCCCTGGGATCCATGTTTAAAAAGCAGAAGTCAGATCATTCCTCAACTTCAGATGCTTAGGAGGACAAAGGGAAATCCTCCGAAAGGGGGTGGCACAAAAGTTTGCCATAGCATGAATGACATCCCAACTTCTGGCCCTATGTCTAACTCATCAAATGTTCTCACTGCAACATTTGATGTGAATATCCCTTTGCTTTGCTCACAAAATTATCCCTGGCACCTAACACAATCACTCATTGGTGATGAATAAATATTTATCAAGTTGTCTCATTCTTGTTCATAGTTACATCTCTAGTTTTTAAATCAGTAAATGGCACGTAAACAGAAATCCAAAAGTACTTTTTTGAGCACCCGAGGACAGCCTGGGTTCCCACGTTCCCCTTTCCTTACAGCCCCTCATTATAAGTCCTCACATTCTTGCTCCGTCATCCCTGCCATGTGCTGGCTTCTCACTCTCTCCCCATTGTGGAAAATGCTGTTCCCACCCTCTCTGCATAGTCCTGAAATTCAGTCTCAGCCCACATGGTACCTGGCTGTGCAGCCCCACAACAAAATTAAGACCCTGGTGTCAGAGAGAGAGTGCCCAACCTCTACCTTTGGTGCGCTGAGATGCTAACCAGATGATGGTCCGTTTGATTGTTTTCTCTGAGTTAGGCTTTCTAATCTGGAATTGAGTTCTATGGTAAAGGAAACTATCTCAGGGGCTGAAGAGATGGCTCAGTGGGTAAGAACACTGGCTGTTATTCCAGAGGACCCAGGTTCAACTCCCAGCACTCACATGGCAGTTAACAACTGTCCTAACTCCAGTTCTAGGGGATCTGACTCCCTCTCCTGACCTCCTCAGACATTGCACAGCATGGATGCACTTACATACATGCAGGTAATACACTTACACATATAAAATAGAAATAAACAAATAAAAATTTAAAAAACCATGAGAACCAGAGTTACAGTCCTCAGCACCCATAAAACCAGGTATGACTGAGAGTACCTATAAACCCAACATTGGGGACGGAGTCAGGCAGACCCCCAGAGCTCTCCCAGATTTTCTAGCAGAAACAGTGAGTAGACCTGTCTCAAGGCAAAAAGGTGATAAAGGAAGACATTCCATATCCCACTCTGGATCCTGTATGCTTGTACGCAGGCACACACACCTGCACACTCATGTGCATGTACTGAACACACATGTAAATGTGTACACACACACACACACACACACACACATACACACATATACACACACACCAAACAAATGAAAAAAAAAATCTCAGGACTATGGTCAAGGAAAGCTAAACAGAGATAATAGGCACATTTGTCAAATTCCAAAGGAAACCAGGGCCTAGGGAGATGACTCAGTGGTTAAGAACACTAGCTGCTCTTGCAGAAGACCAGGGTTCGAATCCCACACGGTGGCCAACAACCATCAGTAGCTCCAGTTCCAGGGGATCCAATTCCCGTTTCTGTCCTCCATGGGCATTACAGGACACAGATGCACTTACACACATGCAGGCATAACACTCATATGCATAAAATAGAAAACAAAATATAAAAACAAAAGGAAACTGGTATTTTTAAATTAAATAATTGCTCCACAGTGACACAGTTGGTTGAATTTAGACCAGAGATTCACACCTAAGCTTTTCTGTCTTCCAGATTTGGGATCCCAGTTCTCAAGCATAGGAAAGTTATAATGAAGCATCTATGCACTATTAACAGACACTATTGCCATGGCAACCTCCTTGGCCTAGGTCACTATTACCTTTCATACAGAGTGCTGTAAGCTCAGAATTGGGCTTTTCTTCCTGTCTTCTTACCATCTTGAACACATTTTCTACCACAGACACCTGAGTGATCAGTGAATATATTAGTGTGTGTATGTATGTGTTCTCACAGTGTGTGATATGCCTTTGGTGGATGTAGTTTGGATTTCTCTCCAGCCAGTACCTGAACTAGCAAGAATCCTCATCACTTCTGTGGGGACCAAAGAATGACTGTCTCAGCTTTTCTGAAGGTTTCTGTCTGGTCTTATTTGTTCAATCTGCATTTATTGAGCATCTGTCTGTTCTAGTTCCCCAAATGTGTAAAGCAACAGAGGTTCTATACTGAAGAATGTCTGCTGGCAAAGCTGGTGCTTCAGAGAGACGTCAGGAGGTTACCTGAGTCCTCAGTGTGAGGGGCACTGGTGGCTGGATTGTGGCAGCAAATTCAAGATATGGATATATCAGGATCAATTCTGGGGGCTTTATCATGGGTATTGCCAATGGATCAGATGGATGTGAGGGACACGGATGGAGAAGAAGGAGATGTAACTGCTAGGATTCTGGTTATAACCACAGGGTGCCGACATTTACTAAGATAGACTCATGGATGATCATGTTTGGTGTTAAGAGCAGGAGAAAGAAGGGCCAAGCTTTGATACAGGCAAGACACCCCGTGAGACTTCCCTATTGAGTTATGGGGAAGACAGCTGGATTTACAGATTGGTGCTCATGTGCAGGGTTCAGTGTGACTGAGCCAGCCTGGGAAGCAGGCTAGTCAGCATCATTCCTCCATAGTCTCTGCTTCAGTTCCTGCCACCAGATTCCTGCCTTGAGTTCCTACCTTGGCTCCCCTTGGTGATAGACTGTAAGCTGGAAAGTGAAATAAACCTTTTCCTCCCAGGTTGCTTTTGGTCAGTGTTTTATCATAGCAACAGAGAATCAAGACTGAGTCGATGGAAACTGTAGCGCTGAGGCCAGGAAGCCCGGCTCTGGGTGAGCTCTCTCCTCTACTGCCTCAACATATAATAGATACACAATAAACCATTCGTATGTTAATATATTAGTACTGCCTAAACCCCTGTGTTATTTACCTCAGACCTCAAAGGATATTCCCTCCCTCAGTCCTGGTGAATGATGCATGAATGGGTCCACAGAATGTCTGAATTTGCACTTACCAAGTAGGAATAGTGTGCATTCATGCTGGAATCTCTATCCTGCACTCCGTGGCATCACTGACAGAGTTCACATGGAGGTGATTCAGATCTGGGCTCTACCCTTTAGAAAACCTGACTCCTCCAACACAGTGATTGTAGTGAGCAATGCTGTGTTGTGGCTGGGTGTGGCGGTGATGCCTTTAATGCCAGCACTCGGGAGGCAGAGGCAGGCAGATCTCTGTGAGATTGAGGCCAGCCTGGTCTACATAGTGAGTTCCAGGTCAGCTGGGGGTACAGGGAGACCCCGTCTCAAAAAACAAAACAAAACAAAATACCACCACAACCACCACTTCAGCAACCAAAACAATAATGCTGTGTTGTATTCTTGTGAAGAAGGTAGATCTTAAGTCATACACACATAGCAGTGATGGTGGGAGTCGATGGATATATATGTTAATAAGCTTGGTTGTAGCAATCACTTAAAAATATACACATATTAAAATATCACCCTCAGGAAAATCATTGTAATCATAGACAGAGAAAGAGAGACACACAAATCAAAACCAATCAACCAACCAAGCAAACATACAACAGATGGATGGATGGATGGATGGAAATGAAGAAGGAAGGAAGGAAGGAAGGAAGGAAGGAAGGAAGGAAAAGAAAAAGGCAGGCATAGGGAGACTAAGCAGGAAGAGGAGGGATCAGCGGGAAACAAGAGAGGATGTTGGGGGTGAAAATGACAAAAATATGTCATATACATGTATGAAAATGCCATAATGAAACCCATTTTAAATATAATCAAGAAGCACTAATAAAAACTTAAAAATCAAGTTGTATACCTTAAGTATATGCAATTTTAGTTTTCCAATTACGCTGCAATAATTCAAAGGAAGAAAACCACAGGCCCGACTCGCGAGGCTGAATTTAACGAGGCTGACAGGAGTCTCCTGCACCCGATGGATGCCTCGGCTCAGACGACCACACTGCCAGGCAGAGGGGACCGATGCAGCTTGACTGTTTTAGCATGAAATTCTAATTTTATTATTTTTATTTTACATGTATGAGTATATTGCCTGCATGTATGTAAGTGCACCCTACTGTGCAATGCCCGAGGAGGTCAGAAGAAGTTATCAGATTCCCCAGGAACTGGAGTTACAGACGGTTGTTAGCCACCATGTAGGTGCTAGGAATTGAACCTGGGTCCTCTGCAAGAGCAGCCAGTGCTCTTAACCACTGATCCGTCTCTCCAGCCCCTAAATTTTAAAGGAAAATGTACTTTATAGAACACTAAGATGCTGCTCAGTTCTGCTACCCATACATGGAGAAAGAGAGGGAGAGATCTAATTTGCTCAAGATTCTAGACTGTTATCTTAGGCCGCATTCCTTGAAAACCAAACAGCAATGTACCTGAACTTTTGGCAGTCCTCCTGCCTCAGTCACCAAATGTTGGGATTACATGTGATTTTTGGTCCTCCTTCAGGAGGGTGGTCAAGTCAGTTCAAGCTAATCAATAGAACAGTGGCCATACCTACTAAGAGCTTGATAGTAGTTGTGGGCTTGGGATGTAACTTGGTATGTTTTCCTAGCACGTATGAAACCCTTGATTCAATCTCTAGAAGTACATAAAGCCTGGCATGGTTATACATGGCTGTTTTTCTAGCACTTGGGAACTGGAGGCAGGAGGATCAGAAGTTCAAGTTCACCCTTGGCTATACTGCAAAACAAAACAGAACAGGAGGCTGGAGAGATGGCTCAGCACTTAGGAGCACTGGGCTCTCTTGCAGAGGACCCAGGTTCAGTTCCCAACCCCCACATGGCAGATAACAAATGTTAGTAATTCCAGTTCCAGGGGATTTGACACCCGCTTCTGACCTCTGTGAGTACTGTAGTCATGTGGTACGCTTACATACATGCAGGCGAAACACTCATACACATAAAATAACAATAAAAATTTTGAGGTCCTGGAGGATCCTTTCTTGTAGAGATCTTCCTCCCATCTCTAAGCCTTGACTTCCATACATGGAAGTCAAGAAAACTTGAATGCCACAGGTTAGTAAAACCTAACCTGTGGCATTCTGAGGGAAAGTTCAATGTCAGGATACTTGGGTACTTGCTCCCATGACTGAGAATTTCATGTAACAAACAAGAATCACAAAATAATAAAACATATGAAAAGTTAACTGTAATTCCATCACCACAGAGCATTTCTGTGACTTGCTAAACTTTCTCATATAAATTCTCTGTCTGTGTGTGTGTGCGTGTGTGTGTGTGCGCGCACGCATGCGTGTACACATGCCTGTTAGCAGCGAGAGGCTGACATCTATGATTCTCTATCTTATTCTTTGGACCTGGAGCTCACTCTTTCAGAGGGATGACTGGCCAGTAAGGGCCCCAGGATCTGCCTGTCTCCATCTCCCCTTCCTCCACACCTCTGGGGTTACAGATAGATTTTATGTGGATGCTGGGGTTTTAAACTGAGGTCTCATGCTTGGGCACTAAGTACTTTACCCACTGAATCATCTTCCTAGTCCTATAGATTCCATTTTTAAAACAAAATTATAATTTGCTTTTAAACCACATTTTGTTTTTCTTCTGTTTTCATCTATGAAATACTTTTCCCTGTTAGTAAAACTTGCTGGGCAATACTCCATCCTATGAGGCTGACAGATAATATTGAGCTAATTCTGAATCATAGCAAGCTACACAAGGAAGCCTTGGTCTCATCAGTCAAATGACGTGACAACATTTATCTCACCAAGTCAAGGTGAGGATGAAATGACCCAGTGTATTAAAATTCTTTGCATAGGGCTGGTGAGATGGCTCAGACAGATAAAGGCGCTTGCTGCCAAGTGTGATGACCTGAGTTCAATCCCAGGGATCCCCATGGTGGAAGGAAAGAAACAGCTCCTGAAAGTTGTCCTCTGACCTCTACATGCACATTGTGGGACACTTGCATTGCCCCCAATAAATAACAATAGTAATAATAATAATAATAATAATAATAATAAAATAACATATTTTTTTAAAAAATCTTTGCACTGGGACTGGAGAGATGGATCAGTGGTTAAGAGCACTGACTACTTTTGTAGAGAATCTGGGCCCGACTTCCAGCACCCACATGGCAGCTAACAACCATCCATAACTCCAGTTCCAGGGGATCTGACGCCCTCCTCTTACCTCAGTGTGTATTTCACAATACAGGTGCATTTACATACATGCAGGCAACACATTCATACACATAAAGTAAAAATAAAAAACAAAAATTCTTTGCATTGTCCTGATACACAGCAAGCATTTGACAAGTACTGTTCTATTATCATGAATTCACACAATGAAGATTTCTTCCGTTTTTTTAGTATTATAAAAAGCAGAGTATAATGGCACATAGCTATAACCCTCAGGAAGCTGAGGCAGAAGAATTGTGAGTTCCAGGCCAGCCTGGGCTTAGAGTGAGACATGATTTCAATCCCGTTTGTCAAATTATACTGTAATAAACATCTCTACCGAAAAATTTCAGGCTTGTCTTACTTTTAAAAGTGAACTGTGAACTGTGAACTGTGGACTGTGAACTGTGAACTGTGGACTGTGGACTGTGGACTGTGAACTGCGGACTGTGGACTGTGAACTGTGGACTGTGGACTGTGAACTGTGAACTGTGGACTGTGGACTGTGGACTGTGAACTGCAGACTGTGGACTGTGGACTGTGGGAACTGTGGACTGTGGACTGTGGACTGTGGACAGGGGAAGGAAGAAAGACGATGAATGGACAGAAAAGGGAAAAGGAGAAAGCAAAGACCAAGGAAGAATGAAGGAAGGGGGGAAGGAGGGAGGGAGGGAGGGAAGGAAGGGAGGTGAGAAAGTGGGAAGGGGAATTGTTTTAGAACTACCAAGTATAATGTTTTCCTGGAGATCAAAGTTCTTGATTTTCAGATCATAAAATGTGAAGCCCAGAACAGGTGGGTCTTTCCCAAACGCCCCAGTGATTCTTTCTTCACCACCACCACATACTTGCCACCATCCTGTTCTAAAAAGTCAATCCTCAGGTCATGGTTGAGAGAAGACATGGAGATCCATGGACCTTGCCCATCTTGAAAACCAAAGCAGGGACATCTCTGCCCCCCACCTTTCTGGTAAGACCACTGGAAGAACCACCCCTCATCACTGAGTTATCGAATGGTCCCAAACAGAACTAAGATGAAGACTTACCTCCTGGCCTGTCCACAGCCAAAGCTGGCTAAAGACAAGTCCCAGGGATATCAGCCTCCAACCAGAGATCTGGAGACACGAGTTCTCCCTGAGGACTGCAGACTTCCTGCTCATTATCCACCCTCTCTGTGCCCAGTGGTGGCCAGAAAAAGGCTGCAGGCATTTCTTCTATTCATCCTTCCACATCCTTCCACTCATCCTATGAGTCACCTCTGCATAGCTGAAAAGCCACTTCCATGGGGAAGATAATTGTTGGTAAGGGTCTGGAGAGATAGCTGACTTACTGCTGTCATGTGAGTGTGTATCTGCATAACCAGCCTGGGGCAGAAGAAGTCAGTAGAATCAAATCAAAGTTAGAATATGCCTTTTTTGCAGCTGAGTGGTCCCATGTTTCAGTATCTCATTAAAGAAATGAGATGCTTGTCAAAGGATGTTAGAGGAGCACCAAACACAGCACTGACATTGGAAATGTCAATTGATAAGGGCCAGGTGGGCAGTAATAATTCATTCAGGCTATAGGAAACACAGGGACATCTGGAAGACCGAAGCAGGCCTTCCTGTGTTGAAAAAGAAGAGTCTCCAAAATGTTTCATTACATAAAAACAGCACTTTGTAGAATGACAGGGTAGGATACCGTGAAAAATAAGGAGGAAGAAGAGGAGGAGGACGTGGAGGAGGAGGAAGAGGTTGAGGAGGAGGAAGAGGAGTATTTTCTTTGGTTAAATACATGTGTATGAAAATATCTAGAAAAGGGTCTCATGATTTCTGAGGGTGTCAGAGGAGTAGGAGTGATAGTTAAATGAGGTTTCACCAATTATTTGACTTTAGGGTTTAACAGAGTTTTCTTTTCTAATATTTATTATTTTTGTTCTATGTGTATGAGTGTGTTGCCTGCATGTATGTAAGTGCAGCAGTGCCTTGCAGTTTCCTTAGAGGCTGGAAGAGGACATCAGATCCCCTGGAATTGGAGTTACAGACAGTTGTCAGCTGCTATGTGGGTGCTGGGAATGGAACCCAGGTCCTCCGCAAGAGTAGCCAGTGCTCTTAACCACTGAGTCATCTCTCCAGGCCCATTAACAGAGCTTTCATTATGGGGACGTAAATAGGAAAAAAATGAATTTGTAGTGAGATACTCAAAGGAAAATTTATCTCCCTGATACTTTTATTTGATTTGCGAAGACAATATTTTTGTATCATCTTGCATTAATTTTGTGTGCTTGTTCTTTAAAATTATTTTACATTTATAATTTATTTGTGTAGTATGTGCATATATGTGTGTGTGTGTTTGTGTGTGTGTGTGGCATGCATGTGTGTGGTACAGCACATGAGTGGGGGACAGTGGACAACTTGTGGAAATTGGTCAGACTCAGGTCATCAGGCTCAGCAGCAAGCACCCTTACCTACTAAAGCATCTCAATAGCCCATGAGTTTGCTATTTTAAATAAACACTCTTGACTAGGATTCTGAGGATGAGCCCTAGGCCCAGATCTACTGATAACAGCCCTTTGGTCCAGCACAAAAGACCTTCCTTCTCTGATTCCAAGCTTTGCTCGCCTAGGTGAAAAACACTTCATTCCGTATGATCTAGTTCACTGACATAATTTAACTCCCCCCACCCTTTTTGTCTCTTTGAGACAGGGTCTCCCTTTAGCCCCAGCTTGACTGGAACTCACTGTAGACCAGGTTGGGCTCAATCTCACAGAGATCTCCATCTCTGACTTCTGAATTCTGGGATTAAAGGCTTTTTATTTGTTTATGCATGTGGGGTGCATACATACAGAGATTGAGCACAACCTCAGTATACCTATCACCCTAGCACTGGGAAGTGGAGAAAAACAAATCCCTGTATCTTACTGCCCAGCAAGCCCAGCCAATCAGTGAGCTCTGAGTTTAGTGAGAGAACCTGTCTCAAAAAACAAAGTGGATCAGGGTTGGAGAGATGGCTCAGTGGGTAAGAGCACTGGGTGCTAATACTATTATGTCTCATAATTATTTTTTAAAAAAGAAAATGAGAATGTAAAAGATGTTAAAAGGATATGGGAATGGAGATAGTTTCTAAAATAGAAAAAATGAGAAAGTCTAAGCAAGTGATGAAGGTCTCTTTAGGTTTGTTATGATATATAAAGGATGAGACAAAAATAATATACACATAATCTTAAAATATCTATGCTCATAGTTTAGTCAACTATTTTAAGGAACAAAATATGCATCTAGTCAAAGTTTATCTGAGAATATTTGTTTTTTTTACCCAGGTCTTATCTACATAGCACATAATTAAAAGTACCAGACTGGTGGAACTTACTTTATTGGATGTTTAACAGCCATAGTTTGAAGCCTATACTAATGTGGTCAGAGGGACTTAAAGAACAGTTTTCCCCCTTGCCCTTTCCAGGGGACTATGGAACATCTTTCAACATGTCCTGTAACTGTGGTGAGTCACCTGTCCTCTTGTTCAGGGAGGACATGGAGACCCCACGAAATGGACTTGAACCAGTGTCCAGTCTACAAAGAGGAGGATCAACTCAGAAGAAATATCTCATTTGTGTTTCCAAGTGAAGCCAGACATGGTTGAGCAGGACCTTTGACTTATCTTCACATAGGTGGAACTGGTAAAAAAAAAAAAAAAAAAGCCAGGAGCTCCTCCCAAGCCCATGTGACCCCTGAGGAACAGATCTTCAAATGACCTTAAGTGTAAAAATAAATTGATTTATTTGGGCCAACTGTATGGTCTTAAACATCCAAAAGGAAAGTATAACCATCGAATAAAATCATCT
>NW_008358007.1:675074-689664 GCF_000622305.1 Nannospalax galili | reverse complement strand
CTGTATGGTCTTAAACACCCAAAAGGAAAGTATAACCAAAGAGTAAAGTCATCAGTGTATTTCTTTAAAAGTTCAAGGGATTACACTTCCCAGACATTAGGCTAAAGTCTATATAAGCTAAGGAAGACAACCAGCTATTGTTCTAAAATGATGGATAAATTTGTTTTTGCCCCCGATCCAGATGCCTTTGAGAGGGAACTGACACTGATTCTAACCATTCCAACAGCTATCAAAATACCTGAAAGCAAATCCTGAATCTGTTACTCTAAAGTCCAGCCTTAGAAGATGAAAGAAAAATGAGTAAGAACCCAACAGAGGGATGATTTTGGAAGCCCTTGTCAAGATATTCCAAGGGACTCTCATATGAACATTTGAAAATTGCCCTGTTCTGACTTTTTTCTAGTTCCCTGTCTAGAACTTGTAATGCTAATTACTCTTACCTTTGCTTTTCCTTCACATCTCCCATTCACTATTCAAAGACTTTCTTTTCCTCCTTGAGATAAGAGTTATGCAATTTGGGAGTCTTTTAGATAGACCCACCCAAGGGGTACTCCAATTGCCCCACCCTGTGTCCCTGTTCAGTATGGAAGAAGCCAGAGCAGTCTGCATCCCAACTCCCTATTGGCAACTTGGGTGACCTCTTCAGAGGATGGTGTGATAAGAATAGGAGGTAGGAATTGACTAAGCAGTTAGGATAAAAAGGGCCCAAAGAAAAGCAGCCAGTTTCTTGTCTAAAACTCACAATGTCCTTGGGCCCCTTAGCAATCTGTCCCGTTCCAAAGGCCAAAAAATGTCGAAAATATTTGGGTATTTTTATCTAATCCTTATAAGATTTTACGGTTACCTCTTCAGAAGGCAGAATGTTAGAGTAGCCAAAAGCCCCATAATAAAAATTAAAAAAAATTTTTTTAAGTGTATTGCCTGCATGTATGTAAGTGCACACATGTTATGCAATGGCCATGGAGGTCAGAAGAGGGCATCGGATTCCCTGGAGTTGGAGTTACAGGCAGTTGTTAGCTGCCATGTGGTTGCTGAAAATCAAATCTAGATCCTCTGCAAGAGCAGCCAGTGCTTTTAACTGCTGAACCATCTCTCCAACTCATTAAGTGTGAATTTTATAGATGATGGCATCATGTCACAACTCCAAAAGTTGGAGATACCTGATTCACTTAACCAACCTCAGGAATATGCATGTTTCCCATATGTAACTTATGGAATTTTCATAATAAGATATAGAAAAATAAGTAAGAATAAACTTAAATGAAACCATATCCCTTGCCAAATTAAAATTCTGCCATAGCATCCCAGTGTAACAGAAATGAATCTAAACACCCCAGCTTTTCATGATGTCTAAGGTTTCTTCACATCCACCCTGTTTCTTAGCTTATCTGACTCCAGGGGGAATTGGAAAGGCGGGCTTTCTTGTGCTGCAGGGTGTGATGGCTGCTCATTCCTGGTAGTGATGACTTTTCTATTGCTGTGATAAAATCCCATGAACCAAAGCAACCTACAGAAGAAAGGGTTTGTTTGGACTTACGATTTCAGAGAGGGAGTCCATCAAGGCAGAGGAGTGCAGAGACCCAAGTCTGCTTTGCTTTGCAGGAGAGCCTTGCCTTCATGACAGGCACAGAGATATGACTCTGGGACTTGTGTTTCCTTGCAGTAAGCTGTTTATCAAAAAATTCAGAAGGTTTTTATACAATACAAGGAACTGGCAGTCATGTGTGGTTTGACACTTACATACAGAGATTTCAGGGCACAATTAGACAAGAAACAGGACATATAGCTTTTATCTGGCAACAGCTAGGGGCTGTTTGTAAAGCAGGATGCTTGAACTTTTACTCAGGGTTACTGGTGCCTATATGGTAATTTATTGGCCACAATGTTTTCTTTCTTAGGGCTAAAAGCATAGTAAACTTTTAGCTTTTAGCCCAGGAGTAAACCTTTAACCTGGGCTATTCTTTTAGCTAGTGATAGCTGAGAGCTTATTTGTGCAGGACAGGGAGATGAGCTGAGGGCTGTTGGCCAAGATGATTTCCCTCAGAGCAAGGAGATCAAACTTTTGACCTGGCTACTTCTCTCCTGCTAGTCCTGCAGTGTTCTGTGAGTCAGGGATTTTGGGGCTGCTGTTTTCAGTGCTCCTCCCTTCAGCAGAGAACGTAGCCTGGACTTTAAAAGTTTTAGGTTCATCTCGCCCTAGGGCGTGCCATCCTGGTTTCCTACAGAAGAGGCTTCCACAGGCTGCTGGAGCAGAGAGCTGAGAGACCACACCTCAGATGCATACAAGAAACAGGTAGCAAGCTGTGGGGTGAGGCTTTGAATTCTCCAAGCCCACCCCTAGTTGCGTACTTCCTCTAGCAAGGGTCTGCGTCCTAAAAGTTCCATAACCTCCTGAAACAGCACCATCAGCTGGGGACAAGTATTCAAATATGTAAGTCTGTGGAGGGTAGTCTCATTCAAGTCACCACACATCTCTTCTGGGAATAATAACAACAGTGGTAATAGTGGCAATTACCATAGTAACAATGGCAACTATTTATTTTGTTCTTATTTTTCCTTTTAAATGTATGTATTTATTGAATTTTTGTGGATTTCACATAACATCTCTTAATCATATTTAGAGCCCCTCCCCGTAGCCCATTCACAGGTTGCACTCTGTCATATATGTTAAGCCTGTCGAGTCAAGTTTGTGTACCCAGATGTCCCTCAGTGTGAGTTCATCTATGGTTCAGCCGGTCTAGTGTCACTCCCTTAAAGAAAACCAACTCTCCCTCAATCAGCAGTGACCAGCTGCCAGTAGCTCCTCAGCTAAGGTTGGGGTCTCCTGCCCATCTCTCCAGTTCTATGTTAGTTTTTGTCTGACTGAGTTTACCTGGGTTTTATGCATGCTGTCACCATTGCTTCAGTTCATATGAGCAAGTTCCCAGGAGCCTGTAAGACAGTTTCCTTATGGTCATGCGCCATCTCTGGTTATTACAATCTTTCCACTTCTTCCTCCGTGGTTCCTGAGTCATGGGTGGGTGAGTTTTAATATAGGAGTCCTATCCAGGGACCCACCCTTTGCCATCTCTTCTTATTCTCTACACCTTGGCCAGTTGTGGCCTTTTGTGTTCATTGGCCTCTGTTGCATGAGGAAGCTTTGCTGATGAGAGTTAAGAGGTGCATTAGTATTCTCTCTACCCCCTTTCCCACTATATTCCATGAGCCTTACATATAGAGGTTCCATTGTAGATGTGCCACTTAGGGTTGGGCATCTCACAGACACTTACTCTTTGTGTGTGACAAGCTGTGGAACTCTGTAATAGTCTCCATCTGTTTCAAAGACCTCAGTGTGGAACCTGAAACTCTGAAATGGTTAGAAGGAAACATAGACAGCACCCTAGAAGATACAGGTGCAGGAAAAGACTTTATAAATTGGAGATCAGTTGATCAAGAATTAAGGTTAACAGTCAACCAGTGGGACCTCATTAAACTTAAAAGCTTCTGCACAGCAAAAGAAACCACCAAGGAATTGAAGAGGAAGCCCACTGAGTAGGAGAAAGTCTTCACCAGTGACACATCTGACAGGATTAATATCCAAAATATATAAAGAATGTAAAAAACAAAGAATCAAGAAAACAAATGAGTTGATTAAAAGATGGGCTATGGACCTGAACAGAGAGTCCTCAAAAGAAGAAATAAAAATGGCTGAGAAACACCTTTAAAAGTGTTTAACATCTTTAGAAATTAGGGAAATACAAACCAAAACCACTTTAAGATTTCATTTTACCCCAGTCACACTGCCTAAGATCAACAGAACAAATGATACAAAATGCTGGTGAGGATGTAGGGATAGGGGAACATTCATTCACTGCTGATGGGATTGCAAACTTGTGCTACCACTATGGAAAGCAGTGTGGAGAACTCTTAAAAAACTAAACATGAATCTGCCATATTATGTGGTCATACCAGTCCCTGACATATACCCAAAGGACTCATCCTACTGCAGAGATACCTGTACATCAATGTTTGTTGCTGCTTTTTTCACAAAAACATAGAATTGGAAACAACCTAAGTGTCCTTCAACTGACGTGTGGATAATCAAAATGTGGTACATTTACACAATGGAGTTTTGCTCTTATTTCGTGTTAGTAACTTGCCTCAGACAGTTTCCATCCAATATATCATTTAATTCTTACAAGTACCCCATAAGATAGTGTATTAATTACTTTTCTCATTGCTGTGGCAAAATGTTTGACAAAAGCAAATTAAGGAAGGAAGGATTTATTTTGGTTTACTGTTTGAGAATACATGCACAAGCAATTATGCACAACAGTACATACTTTCACCCCCACACATGCAAACACAGATACACACATGTGCATATGCAAAAAAAACATTATGCTAAAAGTCATCCATTTTATTTATTTCATTGTAACTTTATCATTTGATAATTCCAAAAGAGGTGAAGTTTCTGGAGCAAGCTCTTTGAGTACTTTCTCTGCTGCTCTGCTTCTAATGTCTAGAATATTGATGAAGGGGTCTTTTTCACTCGTTATAGTTGTACAATGACTGCATCTATAGATGCAGAAACCAAGGATACAAGAGCTGCGTGGTTATTGCATAGCAATTTCTTCTCAATTAAAAATTCCCTACTTATGGTCATCCATCCCCACCAGCTCTTACAATCCCTCCCCCTCCCCCACAATGACCCCTGAGCCTTGGGAGGCAGAAGTTTGATCCAGGTGTCCTGTTCAGGGAAGAGCACTCTGTAGCCTCTTGTTCTCTGCAGATTGGCCAGCTGTGGGTTTCTGTGTTAATCACCATCTGCAGCATAAGGAAACTTCTCTTGTGATAGTTGAGAGATGCATTAATCTATAGGTATAACAGTAAATCATTGAGAGTCAGTTTAATGCAATAACTATTTAGTAGAAAACTAGTATTAGGTTCTCCCCCTATGTCCTGTGACCTGCCTAGTATCATGAGGAAGTAGGTAAGAAGCTCAAAACCCACTTAAGGAAATTGTAGCAACAGATGGCTGTTGGGAGGGGCAGAGACAGTCTCTTTCAAGCATGGAACTCTTGGTAGGTTAACTAGACTCCAGTGGATAGACCCACACCGAAGAACATTGAGGACACAAATTAGACTCTATAGGCACACGCACACATGCAATAAATAAATAAATAATAGAAAGAAAGAAAGAAAGAAAGAAAGAAAGAAAGAAAGAAAGAAAGAAAGAAAGAAAGAAAGAAAGAAAGAAAGAAAGAAAGAAAGAAAGAAAATTACCAAAATCTTGTGTTCTCACTACCAAAGTGATTTAAACATAGGGCATTGGCTGCTCCTATAGAGGACCCAGGTTTTGTTCCCTTCACCCATATCAGGTGGTTCACATCTGCCTAGAATCAGAATCCAGAACATTTGATGTCCTCTTCTGGACTCCAAGAGCACTGCACTCACATGCACATACTCACAACTAAAAATAAATGACACTCCCTCTGGTCTCTATGGGCACTGCATTCATCTGTGTATAATTTAAATCTTAAATGACTGCAAACACATGTAACTGAAAGAACGAGAAATCCCCACTGATAGATGCCCCCCATTGTCTGCGTATCTCCAGTTCCAGCTGGATTTAATTACCCCCAGCTTTGGAGCTCTTTTCTGGATCATCAATCTCACATTTTCACACTTGTTTGTAAGATCATTTGATTAATTGTTTACATCACCCTGAGTGTGCAATCCATGGGAATTTTTCCAGAATGTTGTTATGAAAACGTTCGAACTTCAGGCCAGTGAGATGGTTCAGTGGGTAAAGATGGTTGCCATCAAGCCTAAAGATCTGAGTTGAATCCCTGAAACCCACGTGGTGGAAGGAGAGAAATGACTCCAGAAAACTGTCCTCTGACCTTCACACACATGCTATGGCACATGTCCTTCTCCACCCTTCAAAACGTACATGTAGAAAAGGTTAAAAGAATGTTCCAACATGTAAAATCATTACAAGCATTTTATAGTAAGCAAATAAATGTAATCACTGCCTTCATCCTAAAATTAACATTTTACTGTACCTGCTATATCTAATATCTTCCCATTTTTCTAACTCACTACACACCCATCAATTCACTTTATTCATTTTTCATTTACTTTTATTTTTTTGAATTACGTATGTGTGTGCAAACATGTGTATATGTATGTGCACATGAGTACAGTGCCCTTAGAGGCCAGAAGAGGGCGTTGTATCCCCTGGAGCTGGAGTTCAGGCAATTGTGAGCTACCTTCCTGCCATGGTGCTGGGAACCATACTCAGGATTTCTGGAAACGCAATAAGCACTCTTGACCTCTGAGCCCTCTCTGCAGCCCCCTTAATTTTATGTTTTGAAGTCTTTCAAAGTAAGTTGAAGGTATTACCACATTCCTGCATTTCAGTATGTGCATCATTATTTAGAGTTTTATACTTATTACAGTTATATTTTTATTTAGAAGGTAAGGCCTACCTCTGATGAAATGAAACTTTGGTAACTTTTAACAAGTACAACACCTGTAAAGCCAGAATAAAAATTTTACTGTGTTTTGTGCATTTCATAAGTAGCTCTTTATCAAATTTAGACCCCCTCCCCATCTATGTGCCCCCGCAGCCCCTTCAAATCCCTTTAAAAGAAATAAGGCATTAAAAAAAGAAACAAGGGGCAGGTGAGATGGCTCACTGAGAGTAGGAGCTTGCTGAACAAGCCTGGTACCTGAGTTCGATTGATTCCTAGAACCTACGCAAAGGTGGAAGGAGAGAATTTCACAAAGTTGTTCTTTGACATTAACAAGGATGCTGTGGCAAGGGGACAGACACATCGTGAACACACACAAATAATAATATTAAATAATAAATGGGATATTATCACCACCTAAGAACGTTCTTATTTGTTCTGAGTAAATCCCAGTCCTCTAACCACAAGGGGATTCTATTCTTCATGATATTGATTATATTTATTTACTCTAAAAGTTCTTGTGGGCCAGGGAGATGGCTCTGTGGATCAAGGTGCTTTCCAACAAGACTGGAAACCTGATTTTGATCCCTGGGACCCACATGATAGAAGGAGAGATTCAATTCTGGTGAGTTTTTCTCAGATCCCCACATGAGCACCATGGCACATGTGTACATGTACATATGAATACACATATACGTGCCACAAATAGACACAGATGCAAAATAAATAAGTAAATAAACATGTTTTAAAAGTTTCTTGTAAGCTGGATGTGATGGCACACACCTTTAATCATTGTGAGATAGAGGCCACCATAGTCTACATAGTAAGTTCCAGGCCAGCTTGGGCTACAGGGAGGCCCTATCTCAGAAAAAAAGGTTTCTACTGATAGAAGCACAGAGCTTACACTCTTTGGATAAGGATTCATTCCTTAGTCTCTTTAATTTTTTTTTGTTTTTTTTTTATTGTTTTGATTTTTGAGAATGGGTCTCACTACATAGCCCTGGTTGGCCTGGAACTCACTAAGAAGACCAGGCTGGTTATGAATTCACAGAGATCTGCCTGCTCCTGCCTCATTGGATTAAAGGTGTGCACTATGCCTGGCCAATTGTCTTGATTTTGAAGTGAGCCCATAATGCACTATGCTTCAGCAATTTGATCCTGTATGTTCACTTAAAACTTTTCTTTTGATTTATTTATTTATATCTATGTACACAAGTGTTTTGCCTGCATGCATGTAAGTATACCATGTTGTGCAATGCCTATAGAGACCAGAAGAGGGCATTGGATCCCCTGGAACTGGAATTAGGTTGTGACTCACCATGTGCCTGCTGGGAATTGAACTCAGGTCCTCTGCAAGAGCAATCAGTGTTCTTAACCACTCAGCCACCTCTCCAGCCCAAAGGTGTCACATTTTTAAAGTGTGTTACAGCTTTTATTGGCTTACTCATAATGGACATCTGAATTAATTCCAGTATTTTGTCACATTTCAGCACATGCAGCAATGAAATTCTTTTCATGGCCTTATTGATGTATAGTGTAAAATTCACCCACTGTAATTAGTAAAGTATAGAGTTCTGTAACTATCACCACACCAATATCTCCAGTACCCTTGAAATTCCCTTGGACCCATATGCAGTCAATTACCTCTTCTTATGCCAGTCCCAAAGAACCAGTGACCAGCTGTCTGTCTTATATTTTCTTGGCATTTCATATTAACAGAATTGCCCAACATTCACCCCCCTTCATTAGCATAACATCTTTGAGATTCTTCACATTGCAACATACATCAATATTTCATTTCTTGGGAGTGGAGAGATGGCTCAGTGACTGAGAGTGCTTCTTGCTCTTCCAGAGGACCTAAGTTTGGTTCCCAACATCACTGTCTAGTTGCTCACAACCTCTTATAACATCAACTCCAGGGGACCCACCGCCCTCTAGGGGCCTCTGCATGCACTTGCACTCAGGTGCACATACATAGACACACATAATTAAAAATATACCTTAATATTATTTTTATTTTATGTGTATGAGTGTATTGCCTGAGTGTACCCATGTCGTGCAATGCCACGGAAGTCAGAAGAGGGCTTTGGATTCCCCTAGAACTGGAGTTAAAGAAGGTTCGTGGCTGCCATGTGGGTGCTGGGATCAAATCTGGGTCCTCTGCAAGAGCAGTCAGTGCTCTTAACCACTGAGCCATCTCTCTATCCTAATTAAAAAATTTTTAAAGAGGTCATAAAGTTGAGGATAGGGAAAGGAAGGTGGATATGGGAGGAACTGGGGGATAGAGTGGATATGATCAAAATGCATTGTATGAAATTATAAAAGAATTAATAAAATATTTCAAAAACTAAGTCTACCCTCTTAACAAACATCAAATATAAAATGCATTACTAACTGCAGCTTGCTGTGCTGTGAATTAGTCCCTAGAACTTTTTCATCTTGTGACTGTGTTTTTCATCCTTTGATGGACATTTCTTCAGCCACCACAACCATCATCCTAGTCTGTGTTCATGGGAGCTCAACTTGTGTTTCTAAGATTGTACACAGAAGTAAGATCATGCAGTGTGTATTTCTGTGTGTTGTTTATTTCACCTAGAGGTTCTTGGGCTCATTCATGTTGTTGGAAATGACAAGATTCATTTAGTAATTATTTTTAATATTTTTATTTGTATGTTTCGTGTGCATATGCACATGTGTGTTTAGAAGCCCGAAGTTGACATTATGTGTCTTTGTAAAAAGAGATTTTTCTTTTATATTTATGTGTATGTGTGTGTTTGTCTGTGTGTGCACATGTGTGAAGAAGGTATCAGATTCCTTGGAGCTGGTGTTACAGGTGTTTGTAAGTCACTGTGAGTGCTCACTCATTGTGGGCGCTGGGGACAGAACTCAGGTCCTCTGCAAAAGCAGCGAGTGCTGGATGTGGTGGTGCACACCTTTAATCCCAGCACTCAAGAGTCAGAGGCAGCTTGATCTCTATGAGTTCAAGACCAGTTTGGTCTACATAGTGAGTTCCAGGCCAGCCAGGGCCATACAGTGAGACCCTGTCTCATTAATTAATTAAAAATGAATTAATTTTAAAAAGGAGTGGCAGTCACTCTTAACTGCTGAGCTCTCTCTTCAACACTTGGGTATTTTCTTCATTTGAGCTCCACTTTATTTTTTGATGCAGGGTCTCTCCCTAAGCCCCGAACTCACCAATTCATATTAGACTAGCTGCCAGTAAGTACCAGGAATCCTCCTGCCTCTGCCTCCCCAGCACTGGGATTACAGGTGTGCTGTCCTGCCCTATTTTTTTTTCACGGGTGCTGGGGACATGTTGGGAATAGAACTCAGGTCCTCATGCTTGCATAGAAGGCAGTTTAATGTTGGAACAATCTTCCCAGACCTCTTAGTCATCCCTTTTCATGTGTGTGTGTGTGTGTGTGTGTGTGTGTGTGGGTGTGTGTGTGTGTTGCTCACCCATGTGCACGTAGGGAGGCAGGATTCTTTATCATTCATTGCCCATCTTTTTTTTTTTTTGAGAGTCTGTCATTGAACGTGGAGATCTCTGTTTCAGGTAGACTGACTGGCTGGAAAGTCCTTCCAATCCACCTGTCTCTGACCCCAGTGCTGGAGTCCCAGGTGCATGCTCCCACACCAGGTTTTTACCTGGATGCTGGGGATTCATGCTTGCATAACTGGCAGGTTATCAACTGAACCATCACTCCTGTCCCCCATTCCTCCTCTCTAACTGCTACTGTACATCTACGATTGACATCCTCACCCCCAGTCTCTGATACATACCACTACACTCTGGGTTGAACTATTTCAGACTCTACATCTCAGTGAGGTTGTGTGGTACTTGTCTTCCTGTGACTGGCTTATTTTACTCAGCATCCTCTCCCCCGGGTTCATCTGTGTTACAGTGACAGGACTTCCTTGTTTTGAAAGACCCAATACTATTTCATTTTGTGTATAACCCACATTTTCTTATCTGCTCACTCACTGATATATGTTTAAGTTCATTTCATATGTTGGCAATTGCAAATAGTGTGGCTTGCAATATCTATTTATGGAGAAAGCTACCTTGTCAGACTGTTGAGGGACAGAAAAGGTGACCACAGGAGAGTCAGTAAGCAGGTTTGTTCAAGCTAGCTTTGGCCCAGAGAGACTCTTAAAGTTCTGGACCTCAGTTGAAGGAAGTTCATACATTTTATAGGATTACATACTTAAAGCATTACACATATTCAAAAACATCACAGTAAAGTTTCATTTCCTTTACTTGGGGTCATTTATTAGAAAAAGACTTGGAAGTTTCTCAAAATTTAAAGTTTTAGTAATTCTCAAAACAAGTTAAAGTTTCCATAAAAATAAGGGCAGAAGTCGCAGGTACAGGGCTTTTTCTTACTATAGCTGTCTGGGGCTGGAGGTGTGAGGTCCCCACCCTCAACTAGAGATCAAGAGTGTTATCATAACAATCTTTTTCTAGAACCAGTTCTTCCCCAGGTGCCAGTGAGAGAGAGAGAGAGAGAAGGGGGCTTTACCACATGCCATTACAGTTCTGGTTAGCTGTCAGTGTTCTAACTACAAACTTGTCAGCTGAAATTTGCTGATAGAAACAGAGGGAGAGAACAAGGATTGAAATCCATATTTTCCTTAATAGTCCACCAAGCTCTATATTAAGACTAGGTTCTGTTTACTTAGATACAAAGCCAAACTAATCAGACCCAAAGAAAAGCCCCTGCCTTTGTGCATTATGAGCCCCAGAGGTTGGAGGTGGTTATTTTCCTACAGAGCTTTAATTATCAACTTTGACAGAGCCTAGAGTTGTCTAAAAGAGAGTCTCAGTAGAGGGATTGTTCAGATCAGATTGGTCTGTGGGCATGTTTGTGAGAGATTGTCTTGATTATTAATTGGTGTGGGAGGATGCAGCCCACGGTGGGTGGCACCATCCATAGGCAGGTGGTTCTGGGCTGTGTAAGAAAGCTAGCTGGCAGTGAGCCATCAAGCAGAATTCCTCCATGGTTTTTGCTGTACATTCTTAGCTGTGAGTGAGTGGTTGGAGGTGATGATGTGAGGACTATCTAGCTGTCCTGCCTTCAGGTTCCTGTCTTGAGTTCCTGCCCTGATTCCCCTCATGATGAACTGTGAACTGGATGTGTAAGCCAAATAAACCCTTTGCTCCCCTAAGCTGAGTGTCTTGTCACAGCAACACAAAGGAAATTAGGACAGTTATGAGTCAATAAATCAAAGCTTCTCAACCTTGGAATTTGGGAGCCTGATCATTTTTTGTTGTCCTATGCATTGTGTGATGCTAAGCAGAATCTTAACTTCTACGTGTTGGGCTCCCAGTAACGCCTGTCTAATGAAATGTCTTTGGGCATTGCCTAGTGTCCTCCGATAGGCAGAGTCACCTTGGATTGGGAAAAACAACATCAAGTGATGAAAAACAAGATCAAGTGAGATCCTTTCAACCATTCAGTCAAGGATGTGGCAGAGTGTTTGAGGTGCAGAGAGAGACACAGTTGAAGCCCCATCTTCACCAGCACATCCAGTTGGCAGAAGATGAGATAGGTTCTCATGGAGCCAAGACACATGTGGCTAAGCAGTGGCTGTCACAGGCCACGCCAGAAAGTCTTTTCCTCTCTGAAAACTCTGGGATGTGTTTCCTCAGCACAAAGACAGACTTGTTGCCCCTGGGAAAGGCTGATGCCACTGTCAGCATCTTTGCTAATGAGTTCAACCAGCCAAAAAGTTTCTTTGCAATTCCCAGGCCAGCCTGGGCTTGTCTGCTTCTTAACAAGCACAGAGCCCTGATCCCCAGTGGCTACGTGATGTGAGATGAAAGACCAATTACTCCAGCTCTGTGGGGAGAGGACTTGTCAGGGCACTCAGTGAGTTAGCAAAGTTCTCATCCTCGGGGAGCCACCAGGAGTTCAAACTTACTGAAACTTTTAACCTCAGAAGAATTGTTTGCTGTGTTGCTCTAAATTGATTTGGGACTTGGAATTTTCAACTTTTGGGAGCAGGTGAGAGGAATCTCATGGCCGCTAGAGACTTCAAAGAGTGGTTTGAAGTTGGTTGCAATCAGCCCTGGGGTGTTTTCATTGTGTTCTTTGAGTGACCTCACCCCTCTGTAGACACTGAACTTGATATTCATCCTAGGTGTCAAGGTTGAAGATGTGCATGCTGTAGTTACAATGATTTCCTGGACAAAAAATTCACTTACCCTGTAACTTTAGTTACCATTGATGTATTGACAGCTTCTCTGAACATCATCTGTCTATCTGTCTCTATCTATCTATCTATCTATCTATCTATCTATCCATCTATCTATCTATCATCTATCTATCTATCATTATCTATCATCTATCATCTATCATCTCTCTATCTATCATCTATCTATCCATCTTTATCATCTGTTATCAATCTTCTATCTTTATGCTGTCTATCATCTATCTATCTATCATCTATCATCTTTAGTTTATCATCTATTATTAGTCAATCTATTTATCATCTATCTATCATTTATCTATCTATCTATCATCTATCTATCTATCTAATCTATCTATCATCATCTATCTATCTTCTCCAGTAAGCAGCTCTTTCTGATCCCCTAAATCTTTCCAGCTTTTCCAAATAAAAATCTAATAGACACATCACAACTAACATACAAAGGCCTTCATTTTCCCAAATCTTCCCTTCCTTCCATTCTTCACAGTGTTAATGAATATTGGTATCTGTGCAGGGATTCATAATGAAAGTCTAAAACTCACCCCAGCACTAAAGCATGATGGTTAATATTAGAGTCATGTGATCATGCTCAGGTCCTGCTTTCCTACATACTAGCTCTGTGGCTTTGAGAGAAAAGTCATCTGTACCTCAGCTTCCTCATCTATAAAACAGGAATCTAGTAGGGCCTCGCTCATAGAGTTCTTGCTAGGATGGAAGGAGACACAGACTGAAAGATAGGTAGGTGACAGAAAGAGAGATAATAGACAGACAGATGAGTGCACAGAAGACAGACAGTAGAAGGTAGACACATAGACAATAGAGCATAGAAAAATAAAGCTATGTAGATAGATGGACAGAAAGATGGTAAAAAGAAGGCAGATAGAGTGACTGATTACAGATGACAGAAGGCAAATGATAGATAGGTAGATGGTAGACAGACAGATGATACAAGATTGATAGATAGATGACAGACAGATAATAAAGGGCCCAGATAAGTACCATGTGCTCACAGTTATAACACCGTTATTGTCCCACACCATTGGCCTGACTCAGCCTTTGTTCACCAGCACTGCTCCTTACAGTTGAGTCTCCACATTAAAATCCAAGTGAAGCCATGTCCTGCCCTCAGCAAAGCCTTCCAAGGGCATGTCACCATGCTGACTGCCCAGCCCATACGCAGCCCAGGGCAAAAGACACACAATGGCCTCCCTCTCCTCTTCCTGTGACCCCTCAACTCTTCTCCATGCTAGGCTTGCCTGGACATTCATTCCACCACTCACACATTACTTTCAAAGACACTGCTTCCTCTGCTCCAAGATTCCCCCATTCATTCTGTGTCTTATTCTGACTCAGCTGAGGTCTCAAATTGATTATCACATACTTATTGATGCTGTTCCTGCTCCACCTGACTAAAGTGAGGGGCTCTGTTTATAGGCTCTCTCCCCTCCCCTCCCCTGTTTTCCTTCATACATTTTTTTGCTACCTGAAATTTGAAAACCCATCCATTTGTTTACTTAGTGTCTGTACCTCCATCTAGAATATGTTCTCCCACCCATGGCTCAGGGACCATTTCGGAAGAGGGGGCTGAGAGATTGTGAGAACCAGAGTTGGTCCATGAACATAGGGAAGCAGAGGCTTTCAGGCCACTGAAGCTTACACATGTGAACTTGTGGCAATGGATCCACTTGAGTACAGGACCCATGCCAACTCAATCAGACAACGGCCCAGGGTGGAGTGAGGGAAATGGGTGGTGGTTCGGAACTATTGGAGACTGATCGCTACTGGATGAGGGGGAATAGGTGATACCAATGATCTCTAGATAGGCTGACAAGACTCCAGTGGATGAATTTGCACCGAAAGATGTCTGGGTACAAATGTTTGACTGGATACGACTTACCATGTATTGTGGAATACATGAG
>NW_008358007.1:671671-674960 GCF_000622305.1 Nannospalax galili | reverse complement strand
AGGGGGGAGGGGGTATGAATTGGATTAAAAACTGTTGTGTGAAATTTACAAAAGCTCAATAAAATTTATAAAAGCATTGATTCTTTCATTTACATTTGAAGCTCTAGGACACAGAAGCACTATAAAAATATTTATGGAATGAGTCAGTGATATAAGACTAAAATAATTTAGTCAGTGAGATGGCTCAGTGGATAAGGGAGCTTGCCACCAAGTCTGATGACCCACATTGCATTCCTGAAACCCAAATTTGGGAGAGAACCCATTCCTTCAAATTATCCTCTGACCTCTACATGTGTTCAATGCACATGTATAGTCACACACCTACACACATGAATAAATAATTTTGCTTTAAAATTAAAACAAAAGTACTTAGGTGGACATGATAGCACTATCCTGTGATCCCAGCACTAAGAGGCTGAGGCAGGAAGGTTGTGAGTTTGAAGCCAGCTTGAGCTTCATAGTGAGAACCTGTCTCAACAACAACAGCGACAGAATCATTTGACAATACGTTTTGTGAGTTGACTTATCCTGAAGTCCTGATTCCCAGGACCAAAAACTGGAGACCCATTTGACATTTGACTCATTACAGTGACTTCATTCTAGAAGAGGGTGGGCCCCAAATCCAATATAAACTGTGCCCTGCATATTGATGTATTGTGCATCTTGAAGTTGCCTAAATGGCAGAATTTTTTATGCTTTCATTGCAAAAAATATGTGCAGTAGTAGATATGTTAATTCACATGGTTAAATTGTTCCTATATGTAAACACACACATGTGAAAAACTATCCTATCCTGTGCTATAATTATATATGCAATCGTTATAATTATTATTTGGCAATTAAAAAAATAAAATTTAGGGGTTGACTAGGTGATTCAGTGGGAAAAGGCGCTTGTCACCAAGCTTCATGAACTGACTTTGGCTCCTCAGAACCCACATGATGGAAGGAAAGGACCAACTCCTGCAAGTTGTCCTTTCGATATCCACATGCGTGCTGTGGCATGCACTTACATGCACACACATGATGGAAGGGAAGGACCAACTCCTGCAAGTTGCCCTCTGATACCCACATGCGTGCTGTGGCATGCACTTACATGCACACACATGATGGAAGGGAAGGACCAACTCCTGCAAGTTGCCCTCTGATACCCACATGCGTGCTGTGGCATGCACTTACATGCACACACATGATGGAAGGGAAGGACCAACTCCTGCAAGTTGCCCTCTGATACCCACATGCATGCTGTGGCATGCACTTACATGTACACACATTAAAGTTTAAAAAATAAAACAAAATTTAGAAAAAAAAAAACAGGAAAATTTGAGTCAGAGAACAGGGAAGTTTATATGCTTAGATACTAGGAGAGGGCTTCATCTTGTAAGACAAGGAGAGGTACTTGGATAAGCTTTTCCCTCTGGAAAGAAATGTACTGGACAGCTTTAGTGTCAACTTGACACACCTGGGTTGAGGGAGGCTTAGTTGGGGAATTCCCTCCATTGGACTGGCCTGTGGCCATGTCTGAGGGGCATCTTCTTGATGAGTGATGTGGAACGGCCCAGCCTACTGGGGGTGGTGCCACTCCTGGGCAGGTGGGCCTGAGTTGCATAAGAAAGCAGGCTGAGCAGGGGCCAGGGGAGCAAGTCAGTAAGCAGCATTCCTCCATGGCCTGTGCTCCACCTCCTGCTTCCAGGTTCCTGCCCTGAGTTCCTACCTTGGGCTCCCTCAGTGATGAACTGTGTGACCTGGTAGATGTATGCTGAATAAATCCTTTCCTCCCCAAGTTAGTATTTGTCAGAATGTTTTGTCATGGCAATGGGGAAACAAACTAGAACAGGAACCAACCCTGGATGTCCGAATAGATGATTTGTAAGAGAACTACAAATAACCAAGGAGCATAAAGTGTTATTTAAAACAGAAAATATGGGGCCGAGGAAGTGGCTCAGGGGATAAAGTGTGAGCCATGAAAGCCTGGGCATCTGAGTTTGAACCCCCAGCACCCATGAAAAACGCAGGCATGGTGGCTCATGTCTTTAACCCTAGCACTGAGGGAGCAAAGCCAGGCAGATCCCAAGGACTTGTTGGCCAGTCTGTCTAGCTGAAATGGTGAGAGACCCTGACTCAAAAATAAAGTGGATATCAACTAAGGAAGACACCAGACATCAACCTCTGGCCTCTGCTGTGTAGTCCCACTTGGGTGAGTGAACCCATGCAAACACACACACACACACACACACACACACACACACACACAGAGTAGATAGCACACCAGAACAAATACACACACAAAATGAGGTGTCTTAAGGCAACTGGGATCCTGAGTCAGATGATGAGAAATAAAAAGGAAATGACTGAAAAAAACTAGGGACTCTGAATAAAGTCCACAGCGTGTTACAGACAATGTACCAAAGTCCATCTCTGCAAATGGACAGATATACCCTGGATGTGACATTACAGGAAACCAGGACGGGTGTGGGGACACTGTGTTGTCTCGGGATCTCTCTTGTATAACTCAGAAAGTTTAAAAACTCGGGGCTGGAGAGATGGCTCAGTGGTTAAGAGCACTGAGTGCTCTTGCAGAGGACCCAGGTTCGATTCCCAGCACCCACATGGCAGCTACGAACTGTCCTTAACTCCAGTTCCAGGGGAATCCGAAGCCCTCTTCTGAACTCCGGGGCATTGCATGACACGGGTGCACTCACATACATGCAGGCAATACACTCATACATATAAAATAAAAATAATACGTAAAATACTTTAAAAAAGAAAGTTTAAAACCTCAAGTGTTATATAAGCCAATCTCAGATAAGGACATTGTTTTTCAGGTTTGTTTGGGAGGGGTGAAGAAAGAGCATGAAAGAAAAGGAGGACTATTAGGAATATGGGATACAGTACTGGTCGGAGGAGCGTGTGTGTCAGGAAGGGTAAGCCAGGGGTGAGTGTGGTCAATGCACATTGTATTCTTAAATGGCAATGTACAATTAACACGTGCTAATTTTAGAATAATAAAGATTGATATCTTGTACTTGTTTATGATGTGTAGTAGTGACCATGCTTTATCAGAGCTGCTTTTAATGATGTTACTCAGGACGTTTTCTTTCCAGATGATGATTGAAGAGCTAATAAAAAAAATGGTGCCACAACAGTAACAACTGTGCTGTTTTCTGGAATTTTGTCTTTTACTTTATTTATTGCTGGATGTCGCCACAATTTTGTTCAAATGGCTGCAGAACCTGGAAAAGCTGTTGCTATTGATACATCACATACTGCTATTATTGTGTTTTATATATAT
>NW_008358007.1:666840-671580 GCF_000622305.1 Nannospalax galili | reverse complement strand
AGTATCCCAGTTTACTGTGTTCAGTTGGCATTGTACAGACCTTAACAGCCATATGGGTCTAGAAATGTTAAATTCAATTTTTTTCCCTTTTGAACAGGGGTAATGCACTATATTAAACATGAAAGGTCTTATCTCCCTGTGTTTGATGACAGAAACTAATAGAGTATTCTCTAAATAATAAAAAATAAATAAAATAAAATGATAAAGATCGATAGTGATCAATTTTGGTGAAAGAGTGAGAACTCATTTGATTTTGGTCAAAAAGAAATGGTCATGGGTAAGTCCTGGGGACCGAATTAAGTCCTCTGTAAGAGCAGTGCATGTGCTTAACCAGTGAGTGATCTCTCCACTTGTCCTGTTCAGGACATATTTCTGAGAGTGCAAATTCACATCATAAAGCTCATGTGTCATCAGAATACCAAATATTCTCATCCCGTCACTTCTTTTTATTATATTAATTGAAAGAAAGTCTATGTGTTTATCACAGCAACATGTTCTTTGAAATAAGTATGCATTTGTGAAAGAATTGAGTTAACATACTGATATATTACCTGACACATTTTTCTTACAAAGAAAACATTTAAACTCTATGCTCAGCAATTTTCAAGAATGTAGTGCACTGTTACTAATTTTTAGACATCATGATGTGCAATAAATCTATTGAAATTATTTGTCTTGTCTGTCTGAAATCTGCTACTCTTCCATTAGCAAATCCATGACTCTCCCCACCTCAGACTCTGGTAACCATCACCCCACCCTACTTTCATCAGTGCAATATTTTAAATGTGTGTGTGTGTGTGTGTGTGTGTGTGTGTGTGTGTGTCTTGTATGGGTATATGCACATGTGACTGCAGTGCCCTCAGAGACCAGAAGAGGGCATTGGGTTCCCTGGAGCTGGAGTTATACATGGTTGTAAACCACCCAGTGCAGGTGCTGTAATCCCAACTCCCATCCCCAAGGCTGAGCAGCAAGTGCTGTTAAGCAGTGAACCATCTCTCCAGCCCCCAGTTAATATTTTTAATACTCTACATATGAATGAGATCATGAGGGATTCGTGTCTCCGTGTCTCACTTATTTCACTTGGCAAGCTAATCTCCTCTTGTTGCAATTGATATGATATCTTTATTTTTAAAGGCTGCATGGTATTCTGCTGTGCGTGTGCATAGCATATTTTTTTCATCCATCCAACACATTAACTGGCCCTTAGACTAATTTCTTATTTTGGATGTTGTGAATAATGCTACAACATGAATGGGATTTCATAAGATTATACTTTAGTTATAATTTGGTGTAAAGAAATTCCTTCTCTTTCCCAAAGTGAGTCTACTGTGATCTGAGATGGCCTGTAGGCACCTAGATGAAGATCAGGATCAACTTAAGGTTTTACATTTGCTGACATGTCATATGTTAAAATGATCTCAGCAATCAATCATTTTGTAATCCTTCAAATAAAATTGTTTTATGCTGTTAAAAAAGAGGGGCACTGGAGCTGGACAGATGGCTCAGTGGTTAAGAGCACTGGCTGCTCTTATAGAGGGCCCGGGTTCAATTGCTACCACCCACATGGCAGCTAACAATTATCTGTAACTCCACTTCCAAGGGAATCCAATGCCCTCTTCTGACCTCTACAGGCATTGCTTGTCATGGGTACACTTACATACATACAGGCATTACACTCATAAAATAAAAATAATAAAATGTTTTAAAATAAATAAAAAAGAGGAGGCCCTAGCATGGCATCATGACCCATGTCTTTAAAAAATACTTTATTTTTAATTTATATATATGAGTGTATTGCCTACATGTGTCTAAGTGCACCCGTGTCATGTAGTACCTGTGGAGGTTAGAAGAGGGCATCAGATCCCCTGGAACTGCAGTTACTGGTGGTTGTTAGTCCCCACATAGGTGTTGGGAATCAAACCTGGGTCCTTTGGAAGAGCAGTCAGTGCTCTTAACCACTGAGCTATCTCTCCAGCCCCATGACAAATGACTTTAATCCCAGGATTTGGGAGGTAGAGGTTAAGGCCAGCCTTGTCTACATAGCAAGTTCTGTGCCAGCTGAGGCTACAGGAAGATTCTGTTCCACAAAAAGAAACCCTTTTCATACAAATTAATGTTTATAGACTTGAAGATTTACCATATATTTACTCTTTGAAGTATTTGGATGTTCAACAATCATAATATTTTAATCTTTTTTTCAATATATATTTTAATTGAATTTTGTGCATTTCATACAATACATCTTAATCATATTTGCACTGCCTCCCTTATTTGCACCCTCCATAGCTCCCCCCCACCAGATTTCACACATTCCATCATATATGTTAAGGCCTAATGAGTCAAGTTTGTGTCCCTAGCTAGCACATACCCCCCCCCACATATACACATAATTTAAATATGTTAAAATAAATCTTTTTAAAAAGATACTTGGAAATATTGTTTAGACACCAACCACCAGTAACCCAAGGCTTGAACTCCTGGTCCTGCTGTCTGTACCTCCCGAGTGCTGGGAGAAGCTCTGTGTTTATTATTTTTGATCCTATTTAACATGATATTTGCTTACACATAGATGCATATTTCCCATTTTTGTTCATCCGTATTCCTCCTAGCTAGCACTTATAGGTGGCTTACAACTGCCTGTAACTCCAGCTTCAGGAGATTTGACACCACCTTCTGGAATCTATAGACACCTTCACTCACATGCACATACCCACACAGACACAAAAGTATACATATAATTTTAAAAATAAAATAAATCTTTAAATTTTTGATTTATCTATTTTTATTTTATGTGTATTGAGTGTCTTGCTTGCATGGACGTAAGTGCACCCATGTCATACAATGCTTACAGAGGCCAGAAGAGGGCACTGAATTCCCTGTAACTGGAGTTACAGATGGTTGTTAGAGGTCATGGGTGCTGAGAACTGAACCTGAGTCCTCTGCAGGAGCAGCCAGTGCTCTTAACCATTGAGCTGTGGGAAGCGAGCACGGCTGAGCCAGCCAAAGATGGCGCCCTGGCTGGCTGCCAAACCTCGTGCTGTTTACTTCAACTCTTGGCTGATTGCCAAGGCTCGTGATCCTCGCTTGTTTACTCCAACTCTCTGAAGCATGGTGAGCCCGAACAGGTGCTGCCTGCCTGATGATCTTGCTACGTGGCTAACGAGCTGCACTCTGCCTGCCCACTGCACGTGTGTGCCCTGATTGGTCCTGGCTGGAGGGAGGGCGGTTGGAAACGCTATATAAAGAGCTGAAGTGTGTAACAGAGGAGAATAGGAGAACAACAAGGGAAGAAAGCAGCAGCAGCATCATAGTGTGTGAGATAATGAAGAGAATATGAGAGAGAATAGAGAGAATAAAGGAAGGAAGAGAAACAGAAGCTTGAACCTCACCTTGGTGTCTGTGTCGTCTTTCCTGGAACGAGGTTGAGGTTCCCTGAAAGGGACGAGGTTGAGGTTCCCTGAAAGGGACGAGGTTGAGGTTCCCTGAAAGGGACGAGGTTGAGGTTCCCTGAAAGGGACGAGGTTGAGGTTCCCTGAAAGGGACGAGGTTGAGGTTCCCTGAAAGGGACGAGGTTGAGGCTCCCTAAAAGGGACGAGGTGAAGCAACTTAGAGAAAATGGGTGCTGGCGGCTCGAAAGCGAAAGTGCACATTGCGCTAGTGCAGCTTTTAAGGCGTGGCAGGATTAAGTTAAAGGCTGAGACGGTGGAAAAATTCTTGGATACCTTCGCAGCAGAGGTCCCGTTGTTTCTTGAGGAGGGGTCTGTAGATGTTGCCTCTTGGGAGCGATTAGGAAAAGAGTTATCAGGCAAAGATGCTAAAAAACCCCTCCCTAGAGGTACTCTAGCTATTTGGACTTTGGTACGGACATGTTTAACGGATAAAACAGGGAAATATGAGGCAGATATAGCTCAAGGAGCTCAGGCTTTAGAAGAAGCAAGAGAGGAAGCATCTCAACTCAGTGCGTGTTGTGCTTCAGAAGTAGAGGAGGAAGAATATGATTCTGAGGATTTAGACAGCATTATGGAACAGCTGAGAATTACTAATAATAAAAAGAAAAGGAAAAAGGAAAAGGTTGAGCCTAGTGCTCCTCCGTGGGATAGAGACTGTCTGGAAGCCATGCCCTCCATAGAAAGGAGCTGTCGCACGCTTAGTGCGGGCATATGGCGCCATCTAGTGCCTAGTTATGGAGCTTTTCCAGTGTTCGATGATCAGAACAATCAAAGATATCACGGGCCCCTGGATTGGAAAATAATTCAAAGGTTAAAAGAATCTGTGGCTACTCATGGGATACAAGCAGCTTATACTATAACTCAGGTTGAAAGCCTTACTAGATGTGCTATGACTCCTTTTGATTGGCAAAATCTTTGTAGGGCTGTTCTTTCAGGGGGCGATTATTTGAATTGGAAATCTGCTTACTTGGAATATTGTGTAGAACTAGCAGCTGCTAATGCAGCCAAGGGAGCGCAGGATTGGATCTCTGCGCCACCTCCAGACTTGTATTGACACCTCAAATGGGAATTCAGGTGGTGGAGTCAGACTTTAAAGGTCCGCTACCGCGAAATACAGTAGGATTATTAATTGGTCAGAGTTCCACTACTTTAAAAGGATTAATAATTCACCCGGGAGTCATTGATTCGGATTATATTGGCCAAGTAGGAATTATGGTGTCCTCTCCAAGGGGAATAGCTCTTATAAGCCCTGGAGATCACATCGCCCAAATTTTGGTTTTCCCCAGTTCTC
>NW_008358007.1:658413-665134 GCF_000622305.1 Nannospalax galili | reverse complement strand
ATTACCAGAGAGCAAGCACGACAGATAGTTTTACAGTGCAAGAAGTGCATTCTGAGTCTCCCCTCTCACTCAATTGGTGTTAATCCCCGTGGACTGAAGCCTGGAGTTCTTTGGCAGATGGATGTTACTCACCTGCCTGAATTTGGCATCTTAAAATATATTCATGTGTCTGTTGATACATATTCCGGTATAATTTATGCTTCTGCTCAATCAGGTGAAACAGCTACTCATGTAATATCCCATTGCTTACAAGCTTTTGCAGCTTGGGGCCCACCATTGCATATCAAAACTGACAATGGGCCGGCATATACATCTTCTAAGTTCAAAGCCTTTTGTGCAGCCTTTGAGATACAGCATTCTACTGGACTGCCATACAATCCCCAGGGACAGGGTATAGTAGAGAGAGCAAATGCAACTTTAAAGGCCTGTCTCTTAAAACAAAAAGGGGGAATAGGCAGTCAATATAGATCACCTAAAGATAAATTAAATGTTGCACTATTTATACTTAATTTCTTAAATTTGAATGCAGATGGTCTCTCCGCAGCAGATAGGCATCGGAACTCAAGGCAGCAGAATCCGGTGCAGGTTTATTGGAAGGATGTCCTTTCAGGACAATGGTACGGCCCCTCCCCGGCCATAGCCTGGACAAGAGGCGCTGTTTGCATTTATCCACAGGATAAGGATGCACCTATTTGGGTTCCTGAACGTCTGGTGAAGCCGGAAATGAGAAGAAATGGACGAGAAAACTCTGATCAGGTCGTATATAGTGATACTGACGATAAAGAAAGGAGAAGCACAGATCAGAATAATATAGAGTGTGCTCTAGGCCTTTCCCCTGCCGTTGCCCTTAAGTCATAATGCTAGTATATTTCCTAAAGTATTCAGTTCTACGAAGAACCCTTTGATTAATGTTGCGGCACTACTGCTGTGTTAAATTCGATATCTCAGAACACCACTAAGGCATTGAAGATAAAATTATTCGTAGGCAGGCATACCTTTGGTAAACCAAAGAGTAGATTTATTACGGGAACAAGTAGATATCTAAAGGCAGTTATGTATTTATCATATACCTGGATTATGAATAACCTTTGCGGAGTATCTTAATTTTTCTAAGGCAGGTAGTCTATCTAAAGAACTCTCTACAGCTCTCCGAGACAACTGGAGCGAAGATGCAGGCATCAATTGTGGCAGTGAATGCTACAAGAGTAAAGATGGGGTCTATAGAAGACTGGATGAAGACCCTCCAGAGAGCCTTTTCCTTCCTCAAGGACTGGGGAGGGATGGCGTTTTGGGAACTCCTGCCAGTTGCTGCTTGTGTCTGTATGGTTTGGTGTGTGTGTGTGTGAGATGCAGCAGCAGACAGCTCACCAACAGCAAAAGCTTGCACAGGCTATGGCTGCCTTGGAGAAGGGCAAGTCACCTCCGCATTTGGCTAGACATGCTGGACCGGTAGTCAATGACGGGTACGACCCTCTCATTTACATACCAACCTAAGGCAGACCGACAACCATGATGTTGCCGAGTTGATGGCGGGTAAGGATAGCCAGCCAAAGATGGCGCCCTGGCTGGCTGCCAAACCTCGTGCTGTTTACTTCAACTCTTGGCTGATTGCCAAGGCTCGTGATCCTCGCTTGTTTACTCCAACTCTCTGAAGCATGGTGAGCCCGAACAGGTGCTGCCTGCCTGATGATCTTGCTACGTGGCTAACGAGCTGCACTCTGCCTGCCCGCTGCATGTGTGTGTGCCCTGATTGATCCTGGCTGGGGGGAGGGCTGTTGGAAATGCTATATAAAGAGCTGATGTGTGCAATAAGCAGAAGCAGCATCATAGTGGGTGAGATAATGAAGAGAATATGAGAGAGAATAAGAGAGAATAAAGGAAGGAAGAGAAACAGAAGCTTGAACCTCACCTTGGTGTCTGTGTCATCTTTCCTGGACTCTGCTGGACAGATTCCTGGCTTGCGACATTGAGCCATCTCTTCAGCCCCAAATAAGCCTTTAAAACAAAGAAAATATTATGAGTATTCTCCTAAAACCTGAGAATAGAGTGCTTCCTCCAGAAGTTTGTAGCAGAGGCTGTGGTGGGCAGAATTCTAGGGTGATCTGAGGCGACTCCCACCTTTCAATGGTGTGGAAAACAACTGTGAGGTTGATAAACTGTCTCTCCTATGATCACACCCTGTGTTGTGGTTTGAATATGAAATATTCTCGTAGACTCATGTGTGTCAACACTTGGTCCCCAGATGGTGGTGCTGTTTGGGAAAGTTATGAAACCTTTAGGAGGTAAAGCCTTGCTGGAGGAAGTCCATCACTGGGGATGGGCCTTGATGTTTTATACCCTGGCCTCACTTCCTGTTTCTTCTCTCTGCTTCCTGAGTGTGGCTGCAATGTGACCAGCCAGCCTCCTATTCTTATCTTTATGCTTTTCTTTTTTTTTTTTTTTTTTGCCTCCTGGAAAGAATGTTCTTTGTTCTTTGATATGCTGCCCTTAGCTGCCATTTGGGTTTTCCCACAATATGAGCCTGGAACCTTCCCACACCACCCTCTCAGTCTTTTAATGATTTTCTTGTTTGTTTGCTTTTCAATACAAGGTCTCACTTATGTAGCCCAGGCTGGCTTGAACTTTCAGTCTCCCTGCCTCAGTCTCTTAAGTGCCAGGATAACAGGGAAGTACCCCTATACCTAATTCCTTTAATGCTTTTTATTGTCTTTTTGAGACAGGATTTCCTTGTAGTCCCAGATGGCATGGAACTTACTATGGAGACCAGGCTGCCTCCTGAATGCTGGGATTAAAGGCATGCTTCACCTCACCTGGATTCCTTTAATGCTTTTTAAATCATATTTTAAGGCTGAGAAAAGTGCTCGCCATGCAAATATGAGGATCAGACTTCAACCCTCAAAACATGTGTCAAAACATGGGTGTGGTGCACTTGTAACCCCAGCACTGAGGAGGGAGAGTCAGGTGGATACCTCGGGCTCAATGGCCAACCACCTTAGCCTACTTGAAGAGCCCCAGGCTCGTGAGAGACCCTGTTTCAAAAAATAATAGTGGATAGCACCTAAAAAATGGCACTCGAGATCGACCTTTGGCCTCCACAGGCATGTACACATCTGCATTGCACACTCACACATATGAAAGTGTGCACACATGCACATACACAATATATATAGTTTAGTCACCTTTAATTTTTTCCTGTAGAAAGTGAACTAAGTAAACTAGCCCATCACTATCAGAGAAAAAGAAAGTTAACCATTTTACTTCTGTTTCTTCACTTTTATTTTAAAATGCTTAATTGACAAACGAAGATTGTGTATATTTAAAAAGTATAATGTAAAATTTTGAGAGGGTATATAGAACAAAATGAACTCTTGCACACAGGTGGTGAGAATGCAAATTAGTACAGCAGTTATGAAAACAGCGTGGAGGTGCCTCAAAAAATTTAAAATAGGAGCTGGGTAAATGGCTCAGAAGTTAAGACACATCCTGCTTTCTCAGAGAACCCAAGTTCAGTTCCTAGTACCTGCATCAGGCAGCTCACAACTGCCTGTAACTCTAGCTCCAAGAGGATCCAATGCTTCCGGCCTCCTCAGACACCTGCACTCACATGCACACACCCAACACACAGGTGAACATGCACACATACAGAGTTAAAACATAACGAAAATAAGTTTATTACTTAACTTCTAGTTTCATGACTGAATACTTTGCTTACATTATTCCCACTCCTGCTCCCTCCTCCAATTCCTCCTGCCTCTCCCACTGCCTCTCAAGTTCATGACCTCTTCTTTTAAATTAGTATTGCTACGTGTGTGTGTGTGTGTGTGTGTGTGTGTGTGTGACCTAAACAACACCAGTTGGCATGCTAATGTGGATGGGGGAAATTTCTCAAGGTGCTACTTCTAGATCAATCAAGAGCTTTGGGTCATCAAAAGCTGCTAAGACAGAGAGAATTCATTTTCTATAGGGATGACCCTGATGGTTATCCAACACCAAGTAGTCCGTCCTTAACACATGGACATACAAACAAAAGCCAGGGGTGGTGGATGACCACAAGGAAACAAGAGTTTTCCAGACTGCTGGAAACTTGCTCATATGAACTTATAGAAATGGTGACAGCATGCACAAGACCCATGCAAGCTCAAACCAGACAGAAACCCAGCATAGAACTGGAAAAATGGGTAAGACGTCCCAATCTTAGCCGAGGAACTATTGGCAGCTGGTCACTGCTGGGTGAGGAATAGTTGGTCTTCTTTAAGTGAATGACAGTAAATAAGCTGAACAGATTCCAGGGGATGAACTCACACCAAGAGGCATTTGGGGACACAAACATGACTCAATAGGCCTTGACATATACAACAGAGTGCATAAAATCCCATGGGAGACTATGAGGGTGTGGACAGGGGAGGCGGTCTAAGTGGGATTAAGGCGTATTGTACGAAATGCACAAAAATTCAATAAAAATATATTAAAAATTAAAAATAAAACTACCCTATGATCTAGCTGTCTAAATTCTTGGTATAAACTCAGAGGAAGTAAAATCACTGTCTAAAAGAGATATGTACCCCTTCATTTTTCCTTCCGCACTGTATCGCTTACCCTTTTTTTTTCAGCTTTGATGTCATCAGAAGAACCTCAGCACGGGAAAAGACACATATATTTAATGAAGGGGCTTTACTCTAAAATAAAGGAGTCCTAGAATGTAGTAAGAAAATGACAGAAGAGCTGGAGAGATGGCTCAGAGGGTAAGAGCACTGGTTGCAGTTCCCAGCACCACATCAGCTGGCTCACAGCTGTCTGTAACTCCATTTCCAGATGATCAGACGCCCTCTCCTGGCCCCCAGGAGCATGGCATGTGTGTGGTGCACTTACATACAGGCAAAACACTCATACACATAAAATAAAAAAATAGCAAAAATATTTGAAGCCTGCACAAGAAAGGATATTCAAATATGGCTAGCTAAATGGAGAGATGTTCAATCACATTTATTATCAGGGAAGACAAATTAAATATGAAAATATGAAAAACACTTAACTCTAGGCTTTGGTAAATTTTTTTGTAGTTTTTTTTAAATTTTTTAAATTTTTTTTTTATTTTTTAGAAGAAGCATTCCATTACAGCTTTAACATAATAACAATTTCCAGAGCAAAGATACATTTCTTTCAAAAGTGGCTATAAAATTTTTAGGTTCACAGTTGAATTAATACAGTTATACAATATTGAACTCAGTATAAGCCCTGTAAGACATAAAATTGAAAGAGTTTTTAACCTTTAAAAAAGATCTCCATTTCATTTTAAAATATATTGTTTCTTAAAGGCTCACTGTTTTTGCTAACAACACTTAGATGTTGGTGCACACGCCTCTAATCTGTATGTATCTGATTATTACTAGTCATGGTCGGTTGCACTCAGACCCTTGGCACCTGTGTATGGATATAAACTCATTGGGTAGATTTCAATGGCAATGTTTATCACCTCTACTACTTAACATGATATAAACTTTTATGCTTCCTACTCAAATACAACTCATTTTTCTAAATTTATTGGGTTTTTGTGTGTGTATATATCACACAGACCACCCCAAACAATCTTATTCATCTACACACCCACTTCCCAGATGGCACCCTCCCATAGCCTCCCTCCCCCCACTAGAGCCCTTATACTCTGTTATCCCTGCTACTGTCTGCTGTGGTGTCGGCACCCCCAGCCATTCCCCACTACTTGTCCATCCGGTGAATCTAGTCAGCCTATCTAGAGGTCTTTGTTTTAGGAAGGTCAGCTGTTCCCCATCTAGCATCAATAAGTTTTCAATATTCCTTTAGATAAGACTGGGGTCTGCTGCTCGTTTTCCCAGTTTTATGCTGGGTTACTATCTGGGAGTCCCTTGGGCCACCCTGGCCAATAACTCAAAAGAAGGTATCTCCTATCTGGCATTTTTGCTTGTTATGTAGCCTTTAGCTAAACATATGGACTCTTAAAAAATTATGTTGGCCCCTTTAATATTTGGTTATACTTTCCTTTTTGGGTGTTTAAGGTCTTACAGTTGGCCCAGATAAACCAATTTGTTTTTAATCTTAAGGCCATTTGAGGATCGGTTCCTCAGGGGTCACATAGGCTTGGGAGGAGCCCCTGGCTCCTTTCTTTTACAAGTTCCATCTATGAGAAGATAAGTCAAAGGTCCTGCTCAACCATGGCAGGCTTCGCTTGGAAGCATGGAGAAAATGTTTTGTCTGCGTTGACCCTCCTCTTTGTAGACTGGACACTGGTTCAAGTCCATCTTGGGGGTCTCCACGGCCTCCTGGATCAAGAGGACAGGTGATTCACCACAATTACAGGACATTCTGAGAGATGCTCATAGTCCCCTGGAACTAGTCGACCTAGGAGGGCAAGGAGCGAACTAATCGACCTAGGAGTGCAAGGGGCAAAAACGGTCCTTTGTATCCCTCTGACCCAATTAGTATAGATCTCAAGGTATGTCTGTTAAACATCCAAGATGGTTAGTTCCACCATTCTAGCATTTTTAATTACTGTGTGTCCTGCAGATAAATCTTGGGTAATGACCAATTGCTCTCAGATAAACCTTGCCTAGACATATATTTCTTGATCTGGTATATATAATCTGTCAATAGGTTGTTGGACTAATGTGGTTCCCAGTGGTTTTTAAAACTAGCTAGACATTATTTATCTCTCGCATTGTCTCACCCCTCCATCATGGTTTCCCTA
>NW_008358007.1:656027-658182 GCF_000622305.1 Nannospalax galili | reverse complement strand
CCATTATCCTGGTTCCTGTAGTTATGTCTGGATACGTACTCACTTACCAGGATTTGGTACTAGGATCCACATATGAGGAAGAACATATGTCTTTTTTGTTCTGAGTCTGTGTTACTTCACTTAGTATAATAGTTTCTAGTTCCATCCATTTACCTGCAAATTTCATGATTTCATCTTTCTTTACTGCTGAGTAAAACTCCATCGTATATATGAACCACATTTTCATTATCCACTCATCAACTGAGGGACACTTAGGTTGCTTCCATCTCCTAGCTACTGTGAAAAGAGCAGCAACAAACATGGATGTGCAAGGATCTCAATGAGTTCTTCGGGTATGTGCCAAGGAGCAGTATAACTGGGTCAAATGGTAGGTTCATTTTCAGATTTTTAAGTGTTCTCCACACTGCTTTCCATAGGGGTTGAACCAGTTTGCAGCCCCATCAGCAGTGGATGAGTGTTCCCTTTCCCCACATCCTCTCCAACTTTTGGAATCATTTGTTCTCTTGATCTTAGCCAGTCTGACTGGGGTAAGATGAAATCTTAAAGTGGTTTTAATTTGCATTTCCCTAATTATTAGTGATGTTGAACATCTTTTAAGATACTTCTTAGCCATCTTTATTTCTTCTTTTGAGAACTCTCTGTTCAGCTCCTTAGTCCTTCTTTTAATTGGGTTACTTCCTTTCTTCATTCTTTGTTTTTTGAGCTCATTATATATTCTGGATGTTAAACCTCTGTCAGATGTGTCTCTGGTGAAAATTTTCTCCCATTCTGTGAGTTTTCTCTTCACTTTCCTGGTTGTCTCCTTTGATGTACAGAAGCTTTTTAGTTTAATGAGGTCCCATTTGTTGATTCTTGACCTTGTTTCTTGATGTCCAGTTCAGAAAATCCTTTCCTACACCTGTATCTTGTAAGTTTTTGCCAATGTTTTCTTCTAACAGTTTCAGAGTTTCAGGCTTCACATTGAGGTCTGTGATCCATTTGGAATTCACTTTTGTGCATGGTGAAAGATAGGGGTTTAGTTTCATTCTTCTACAAGTGGAGATCCAGTTTTGCCAGCACCATTTGCTAAACATGCTGTCTTTCCTCCAGTTAATGTTCTTGGCCCCTTTGTCAAATATCAGGTGGCTAAAATTGCAATTACTCATATTTGGGTCTTCAATTTTGTTCCATTGATCTATGGGTCTATTTTGTGCCAGTACCATGTTGTTTTTATGACTATATCTCTGTTATACAGTTTAAAATCTGGTATAGTAATCCTCCAGCATTGCACTTAGTGCTCAGGGTTGCTTTGGCTATCTGCGTTCTTTTGTGCTTCCATATATATCTTAGGATTTTTTTTTACAATTCTGTGAAAAAACATCATGGGGATTTTGATTGGCATTGCATTGAATCTATAAATGGCTTTTGGTAGGATGGTCATTTTCACAATATTAATTCTTCCAATCCATGAACATGAGAGGTCCTTCCATCTTCTGATGTCTTCCTCAATCTCTTTCTTTAAAGATTTAAATTTTTCATTGTAGAGGTCTTTAATGTCTTTGGTCAGGTTTATTCCCAGATATTTTATTTTATTTTTTTGCACCTATTGTGAAGGGGAGTGTTTCCATGTAATGTTTCTCTGATTGCTTATTATTCCTATATAGAAAGGCTACAGACTTTTGTAGATTAATTTTGTAACCTGCCACTTTACTGAATGTGTTAATAATTTCCAGGAGTTTTCTGGTGGAATTTTTGGCATCTCTTAGATATAATATCATATCAGCTGCAAAAGGGATAATTTGATCTCTTTTCCAATTATTACTATTTTCATTACTTTCTCATGTATTATTGCTCTTGCAAGAGTTCCAAGCACTATGGTAAAGAGGAGTGGAGATAGTGGACATCCTTGTCTGGTTCCTGATTTCAATGGGAACCAGTTTTTCTCCATTTAGAATGATGTTGGCTGTGTTGTATATGGCCTTAATGATGTTGAGGTATGTTCCCTCCAGTCCAATTCCCTCTAGGACTTTGAACATAAATGCATGTTGAATTTTGTCAAAGGCCTTCTCTGCATCTATTGAGATGACCATGTGGTTATTGTCTTTGAGCCCATTTACATGATTTATGATGGTCATTGACTTACGTATATTGAACCATCCCTGCATCTCTGGAATTA
>NW_008358007.1:654583-655492 GCF_000622305.1 Nannospalax galili | reverse complement strand
GTTTCTATTTTCTATTTCATTAATTTCTACTCTGATTTTTGTTATTTCTTCTTGTCTGCTGGGTTTGGGTTTCATTTGTTGTAGCTTTTCAAGTGTCTTGAGTTGCAATGTTAAGTCATTTGTTTATGTTCTTTCCGATTTTTTAATGTAGGCATTTAAACTTCCAAGGACACTTTCAGCATGTCCCAGAGGTTTTGTTGTGTTGTATTGTCCTTTTCATTTAGTTCCAGGAAAACTTTTATTCCTTTCTCAATTTCTCTTTTGACCCATTCATCATTCAGGGGTGTGTTGTTTAATCTCCATGTGTTCATGTGGTTACTAGGGCTTCTTCTGGTGTTGATTTTAAGCTTTATTGCTATGTGGTCTTATAGAATGCCTGGAATTATTTCAATATTTTTGTATTTGCTGAGCTTTGTTTTGTGCCCCAGTATACGGTCGATTTTGCAGATGGTTCCATGGGGTGCTGAATAGAAAGTATGTCCTTTGGTGCTTTGGTGGAATACTCGGCAGATGTCTGTTAGGTCCATTTGATGTATGGTACTGTTTAATTAAGATGTCTCTCTGTTAACTCTCTGCCCTGCTGAGCTATCTAATGGAGACAGTGGGGTATTGGAGTCCCCTGCTATTAATGAGTTGGGATTAATCTGGGTCTTAAAGCCATGTTGTACTGTTTTTTATGAAGTTGGGTGCACCAGAGTTTGGTGAATATATGTCAATGATTGTAATATCTTCCTGGTTTATTGTTCCTTTGATCAGAATGAAATGGCCCTCTTTATCTCTTCTGATTAGTTTTAGTTTAAAGCCTATTTTGCCAGATATTGGAATTGCAACACCTGCTTTTTTCTTAGTACCATTTGCTTGGTATATTTTTTTCCATCTTTTCACCTTAAGGTAGCACCTGTCCTTGAC
>NW_008358007.1:649770-653510 GCF_000622305.1 Nannospalax galili | reverse complement strand
TGTACTCCTCTAGAGGACTGTTGGTATTTGGTGGGGATATATTATTTTGTTTTTTCATGTTATTATTTTTTCTCTGTAACTTTGACATGAGAATTTCTTTTGTAGTTTCTGATTCTTGTGTGAGACTCAAGCCCTCAAGTTTAGGTCTGCTTCAGTTCGTAAACTTTATGTGACTTTGTGGTTTACTTGTGGGGCATGAAAAGCTGGTTGATCTAGGCTTCTGGTTCTCTCTTGTTTTATTTTGGAGTGGCCAGATTGCTTTTGTCTTCAAGAGTTCCCACAGAGGCCCAAGTCAGAAGAGGATCAGATGTTCTCAGGCTTTCTCCTGAGGTCTGGATCCCTCCAGGAAAGATGCTGTCCTCAGGAATTTGGGGGCTGGACTGGCCTGGGAGCAAGACCCAGGAAAGATGCTGGTCTCAGGCAGCTGGTGGCCCTGCCACCCAGGGAACCAGAGGGAGGTGAGGGCTGGACCAGGCCCAGAGGGCCCCTGGGGACCATGAGAAGGAACTGAGTTGGTCTAGATGCAAAGGATCAGGAAGCAGTGGTTATTCCCTCTCTGTCTGGATGAAAGGATTAGGAAGCAGTGGGGATTCTGGGCCTAGAGTCAGTCCAGGAGTCTGTGGTTCCAGGTTAGGAGGGGAGCTGGGGGGAGGTGAATGAGGCTGGGGGATTCAAGGCATGGTGGGTGCTGCTGGAGTTACCCAGGAAAGGTGCTGGCACTAGGATGCCAGAGGCTGTGCAGCCCAGTGAAGTAAAAGTGGTGAGGGTGGGACCAGGCGAGAGGGCTTCTGGAGACAACAGGGAAGAACTGGGTTGGTCTGGATGCAAAGGATCAGGAAGCAGTGGTGGCTCTGGGCTGAGAGGTTAGCCCCACTGTCTGGGGTGCCAAGACAAGAATTGGGCCAGTACCCAGGCTAGGAGGAGAGACTTGGTGGGGGAGGTGGAAGGGTTAATGAGGCCGGGGGAGTCAAGACCTGGTGGGCACTGCTGGACTTACCCAGGAGAGAGGCTGGAAGGTTGTGCATCCCAGGGAAGCAGAGGGTGGTGAGGGTGGGTTGTTTTGGAAAATTTTATGATGTTTGAATTATATTTCAATAAATCTGTTTAAACAAACAGAGGGTGTTGAGGAGATAACTTAGTGCTTAAGAGTGCTTGCTTCTCAATCATGAGGACAAGAGTTTGGATTCTAGCACTGACATACAATCTGGGCATCCCGTGCCCACCTTGTAACACCAGCTCTGAGGTGGGGCCAGAGACAGAAAGATCACTGAGCTTGCTCACTTCCAGACTAGCTAAGAAAAGTCTGAGCCTCGGTCTCAGGGAGAAACTCTGCCTCAAAAGAATACAGGATGAGTGATAGTGGACATCACTAGGTGTTCTAATACATGCTTCTGACCTCTGCAGGTGCATGCATGTGATGCACATACATACATGCAGGCAAGCATTCATACACACAAAAGTTTTATGCCAGAAATTCTAGAAGCCATGTGTATTTGTTACTTTTCTCATTGCTGTGACAAAATAACTAACAAAGGCAACTTTCGAAAGGAAGGGCTTACTTTGGCTGACAGTTTGAGGGTACAGTCCCTCATGAGGGAAAGACGTGATGGCAGGTGTGAGAGGCACCTGTCAAGCTGACAAGCAGTATGAACCATCACACCATGGAATCATAAACTGAAACCACTGAACTTTGCCCATCTGGTGGCCATGAGTTTAAACATCTATCTACATTAATCATAAAGATAAAAAATTGATTTTCATACATAGTTCATATATATTGATAAAGCCCATTCATAATGAGTTGAATAATTTCCCAGGAATAAAGTGTGTACATGCTTTCCACTTTAGTGGAAAAATATTCTGTACTTTTACCTGAATTGGGTATGTTTTACCTTTGGAATAGATACAGGATAAGGCTATGTACATGCAGGTGCACGTGCACTTGTGGTAGAGACCAAAGTGGGCACCAAGTGTCCTCCACCACTGTTCTCCACCAGTTCTTTTGAGGCAGGCTCTCTCCCTTCCCCAGGGGCTTGTGTTTTCTTGGCTAGGCTGAAATCCAGCTAGGTCCAGCAAGTCCTAGCAATCCTCCTGCTTCTACCTCCCTCAGAGCCTGGGTTATAACCTGTGTGAAACATCTAGCCTGATCTGTGGGTGCTGAGATCTTAACTGCGGTCCTCGTGATTGTGCCGCAAGCCATTTCTCCATCCCATAATCCAAGGCACTTGAGAAAGATCTAAGCATGTTAGCTGTGGAACTGTTAGCCTTGACCCGAAGGTTGAAAACAGCCCACAGGCCCACCAGAAAGGGAGTGAATATCTTAATTTTTCATCTAAAGCATGGAGTTATCTGCAGCAGCAAAAATAAGAGATGTTTCTATGGGTGATCGCTTATAAATGTCTGTCCAAGACAGTTATAAACAAAAATAAATCATTAAAGCAAAAGGGTAAATTGTATTGTAATGTTCATAAAATTGAGTATTAGCAGAATATTCTAGAAAGGTCACAGTCAGGGCCATGGATGATCTCCTGCCTGCCAAAGAGTCTCATTCTCAGAGCTCCATGGGACAAAGGTCTCCAGAGGTGAACTTGGGCAACTCCCCAAAGAAAACCAGAGCTCAACAGCTGGGAGGTAAGGCTATGGCTCACAGCCAACCCCAAAGAATTTGGCAATGTTCGTCCATCCCAAAGCTTGATGAGGCTTATAAAGTGTAGACTCATCCTTAAGTGAGGGGTTTCTAGCTTGGATCAGTAAACAAAATTAGTTCCTCAAGGAACTGAATTCCTACCAGCACAGCCCAGCTCCAAGAAGGATTCAGCTTCACCTTGTGGTTGGCAACCAGGTAAGTTTCCCTGCTACAAATTTCCATGTAGTCTCCATCTTGCACTTGAGATCTCTGAGGCAACTTTGGTTGTGGGGATGGGTAAGCCAGGGATCAGCTTAACACTTCCACAGACAGCATCAAAATAAATTAACCACCCTGCTTTATAGGGAACAGAGAAGTAGTTCATTATGAGCCAAATTTGAGTCACCATGGCCCAGGTAACAAGTATCCAAGTTACCCTGTAAGTTACCCCATGGAAGTTACAAAAATGTTATAGTCACAGAAGAAAAGCAGTTTAAGGTGTGTTTGTCATAGAGATGTGCTAGTTGGGTGAGGAATTTCTTCTAAAGGATTCAGGTGCTAAGGGTCTGGTGGTCTTAGCAGCTAACCCAAGATTTGGGGTTGTTTCTTTGAGGCAGGGTCTGATATAGTTCCAGCTGGCCTGGAACTTGATATGTAGACCAGGCTGGCCTTGAACTCAGAGATCCATCTGCATCTGCCTCCCAAGTCTTGGCATTAAAGTCATACTATATCACACCCACCTGGCTTTGAACACTTAATCTTGTTATTTCTATCTCCTGAGTACTGAAATCATAGGCAGATACCAGCACACTTGCCTTATGGAGAGAGTTTTTTTAATTTAATAACCACATGATTAGAAGAAGCATTTCATTACAGCTTTAACATATTCAGTAACAGTTTCCAGAGCAAGGATACATCTCTTTCAAAAGTGGCTGTAAATTTTTAGGTTCGCAGTTGAATTAATGTAGTTACACAATATTGAACTCAGTATAAAGCCTGTAAGACATAAAATTGAATGAGCTTTTAACCTTTAAAAAAGATTTCTATTTCATTATTAAAATACATAGTTTCATACAGAAAACTTCACTTTTCATACAATTAACATGAAGGCGTT
>NW_008358007.1:640875-649747 GCF_000622305.1 Nannospalax galili | reverse complement strand
ATATAAAGTCATCAGGTAGATTTCACTGGTAATGTTTATCACCTTTACTAATTAACATGAAGAAAATTTTTATGCTTCCTCCTCAAATATGTATTTTTTAATTTGTTGATTTTTTTGTGTGTATATCATATAGAACATCCCACACAACCTTATTCATCTATATATGCATTTCCCAAATGGCACCCTCCCATAGCTCCCCCCTCCCACACACTGGAGCCCACATACTCTGTCATCCCTGTTACTGTCCACTGTGTTATAGGCACCCCCACCCATTCCCCAGTGCTTGTTCAGCTGCTGTTTTATCTAGTATCTGAGTTTTATCTAGTAAGGAAAACATTTTCAGACTCAGAAGTTGATCCTAACTAAAGGGACTGAAGATAGTCTAAGATAACTTTAGCCCTTTATCTGCAAGATTCCATCCCTCCACCACCAGTCAGCCAAGGTCAACTGCCTATAGGTTCTTGAATATCAAAATGGCCTCTTCAGAGAACTTGAGTTCATGACAGCTATGAGAACTTGGGCAAATTCCTTCTGCTCTCTATACCTCTGTTTTCTGCCCGTGAAATGGTTGCTAAGTGAGGGCTGGCTCGCAGGATGGGTGGCAGGGGTACGTGGGTCATGTAGAGAGTGTTCAGATTAACGTCAGGCTCCCAGAGGTACTTAAATGCTGCTTATTGTTTGGCTGATGGAATCTAAAGGCTATACTAATACCTGCAGTTTTCTACTACTGATCTCCACTCGTGGGTACACACATACACACACACATGTGCACACACACACACACACACACATACACACACATTTTTTTCCAAGTGAGAGGCCAGGAAGACATGCTGTGTCACTCCAAAGCATCTCTTTGCATAATCTCGCTGGGTTTCATCATGAAATGTAGCCAGAGATGCCACAAGCAAGAGCTTTTCAGCCTCACTGATTTTAATTTTTCTTTGCTAAGGGTTATCTCATGCTTTGTAAGACACTGCACAGTCTCCCTGGTCTCTGTTCCAGGAGACTAGGGGCCTCTCCTATTATGACAACCAAAAACATCTCCAGACAATGCCAAATGTTTGTCTCAGGCTGAGTAGCACTGCTATAAGTATGCTCCAAGTAAGTGGATGGATGGAAGCTGAGGCCGTGAGATTCAGGCAGGACTATTACAAAAGATGCCTGGGGGATGCTGCTTAGTGGTGGAGAGCTTGAGCTGCATGCATGATGTCCTAGGTTCCCTGCCCCCCTGCATCCTCAAATGCTCAGATGTCAGGGAGATGGCTTAGTTGGTAAAGTGCTTGCTGTGGAAGCTTGAGGACCTGAATTCAGATCCCCAGCACTCATGTACAATGTTGGGAATGTGGGTGGCATGTATGTATAATCCCAGTACTAGGGAGGCAGTGACAGGAGGGTCCTGTTGGGGTTTGCTGGCCAACTGGTCCAGACAAATTGGTGAGTTCCAGGTTCAGTGAGAGATCCTGTCTCAAAAACCTAAAGTGGGGGTCTAGAGAGATGGCTCAGTGCTTAAGAGCACTGACTGCTCTTACAAAGAATCTGGGTTTGGTTCCCAGCACCCACACGGTGGCTAACAACCATTGGTAACTCCAGTTCTAGTGGATCCGACACAACTTTAAGTTGGTCAATGAAAATTAGGGGAGGGAAAAAACCATTGGAGCCCTTAAACTCCGGATTCCTCCGGGGGGATATTGATTTCAGTTTCCAGGTACCCTCTCCACTGGCAGAGAACTTCATCTTTCTGTATGAATGTGTGTATATATGTGTGATTCTTTATGTGCGTGGATGTGATTATTTTAAATCTTTTATGTGTATGAGTGTATCACCTGCATGTATGTAAGTGCACCCATGTTGTGCAATGCCCACGGAGGACAGAAGAGGGTGTCAGATCCCCTGGAACTGGAATTATGAGTGGTTGTTAGCCACCATGCAGGTGCTGGGAACTGAATCTGAGTCCTCTGCAAGAGCAGCCAGTGCTCTTAACTGCTGAGCCATCTCTCCAGCTCTGAGATATGATTCTTTATCTTTCAGTAAAAGTCTGTTTGACTGATTCTCTCTGCTGGAATGAGGTGTTTCCTGCCTTTTAATTCTTTAATTGGCTGAGAAAACAAACCCAACTATAACCCCTAGACAGAAAACCATGCCACCCACAGCAATAGTGAGTTCCAGGCCAGTTTTCTCAAAATAAATAAATAAGTAAATAATAAATAAATAAATAAATAATGCATTACAACATTGCAGGGCCAACAAGAGGGCTCAGCAGGTTAAGGACACTTGCTGTCAAACCTGACAACAATCCTAAGGACCGGCATAGTGGATGGGGAGAACTAACTCGCTTCTGCAGGTTATCCTCTGACCTACACACATGCACCCTATCACATGCACACACACACCCTCCACAAATACATAAACATAATGAAAATTAATAGTGTCACATTGCTGATAAAAAAACAAAAGAACAGAGTGGTCACTTTCCTGAGGCCACCCAACTATCAAGGGATGGAGCTGGAACCATGAGACCACCAGCCTGTGTGTTATTAAGATCCACTCTAGTTACTCTTGGGCTTTATTTCTGCATGGCAAAATCCCGTCATCCAAAGTAAGCAGAGCCAACAAGCTAATACAAAATGTAAGAAACACAGAGTTTCTCTAGCTGAAGGAGAGGTCTGACTCCTCACCAGACAAGCTCCTGGATGCCCAGGTCCCTGGCAGCGAGGGTGCTGGCGGCATGGAGCATGGGGGAGAAATGCTCTTGCCAATTCCTGCAACTGAAGAAAAGCCAGACCTGTTCACATTCCCACACTGCACACCCGGCACTGTAAAACCCACCGTTTTTCCAAATACCAGTGAAGATGGACGGTAGGTGCTGTGTTTTTTCCAATTAGTTCCTTTTTTCAATCATATTTGTCTGTGGGCACACACACACACACACACACACACACACACACACACACACCATGCACACCTGTGAAGGTCATAGAACTTGTGGAATCAGTTTTCTCTTCCTACCCCAGTTCTGACACACGGTGAGGACCCCCATTTGGAACCCAAGGATCGAACTCAGATGTCAGGCTTGGCTCCTATACCCACTGAGGCATCTCACTGGCCCCTCATCAGTTCTTTCTGGAGCATTAGTGCACATCTCAGTCTCTGAAGCCTGGGAACTATCTCACAAAGATGCTTGTGTCCTGCAGAGGGCAGCATCCCCACAAAGTTCTTTCTCCAGGAACTTGGGTGAGGCAGTGAGAAGGAGCCTTAACTACAGGAAGGAAGGAAGAGCACAGGGTGGCATTTTGCTTAATTCCTTTACTTGAATGTAGGGATACCACTATGCACCCACATGCATTCACAGCAGCTAAACAACAGAAGCAGTTGCACTGTGTGTTGCTTCCTATGTTAGACACTGGGAAATGAAGAGATAAGAAACCATCTCTGGGATTGGGGGCAGGGAAGTAGACAGACCTTGTATTGTGTGTTCTACTGAAGACACCTCGAGTGGCTTAGCAAGATGCATGGAGGGAGAGTGAAGTGGCTCAGTTGGTAGAGTGCTTGTCTAGCATGCATGAAGCCCTGTGTTCAATTCCCAACACTACATAAACCGGTGGTGATAGTACACCTGTAACCTCAGAATTTGCTGGGTAGAGGCAAGGGGATCAGAGGTTCAAGGTCATCCTCAGCTACACAGTGAGGCCAGCCTGAGCTATATGAGACCCTATCTCAAAGAGGGTGTGCGGGGGTTGGGGGGAGAACAAAGTAAAAAAGGAAAAAGAAAATACGTTAAAAATTTTTAGAAGCTATAAACTAATGTGCGTGGTGTGTGTGTGTGTGTGTGTGTGTGTGTGTGTGTGTGTGTGTAGACCATAGGTGAACATCATTTATCTTCCTCAATTGCTTACCATTTTATTTTTTATTTTATTTATTATTCTTATTTTACGTGTATTGCCTGCATGTAAGTGCACCTGTGTCATGCAATGCCCACAGAGGTCAGAAGAGGGCACTGGATCTCCTGGACCTGGAGTTACAGACAGTTGTTAGCTGTCATGTGGGTGCTGGGAATTGAACCTGGGTCCTCTTCAAGAGCAGTCAGTGCTTTTAACCACTGAGCCATGTCTCCAGTCCACCGCCCGATTTTTTGAGACAGAACCTTTCATTGAACCTAGAACTGGCGGTTTGGCTAGACTAACTGGCCAGTGAGCCCCCGGAATCCTGGCTCTGCCTGCCTCCCCTGTGCTTCAATTAGAGATGTACACCACTGTGTGTACATATTTTTTAAATATTTTACTTTTATTTTATGTGTATGCATGTATTGCCCGCATGTAGGTAAGTGCACCCATGTTGTGCAATGCCCGCAGAAGACAGAAGAGGCTATCAGATCCCCTGGAACTGGAATTATGGACAGTTATTAGCTGCCATGTGGGTGCTGGGAATCAAACCCAGGTTTTGTGCAAGAACAGGCAGTGTTCTTAACTGCTGAGCCATCTCTCCAGCCCACACATATTTTTTTAAAAAAGATTCTATTATTATTTTGTGTGTGTGTGTGTGTGTGTTTACCTGCATGAATGTAAATGCACCACATGTATGCAATACCTATATAGGCCCAAAGGGGGTATCAGATCCCCTGGAACTGGAGTTATGGATGGTTGTTAGCTACCTTAGTGTTGGGCACTAAACCCAGGTCCTCTGTAAGGGCAGCCACTGCACTTAACTGCTGAGCCATCTCCCCAGCCCCCTTGCCCAGCTTTTTCTGTAGGTGCTAGGGATCGAACTCAGGTCCTCATGCTTGTGCTGGGAGCATGTGAACAACTGAGCTCTCTCCAGCCAGATATGTTTAGTTCGTTACACTTTTAAATTAACTGATAATATATGGACCTGAGGAGGTGTTACATAAAAACCTGGAACTGGTGAGAGCCTAGAATGGTTTCTCACTCAGGTGGAATCTCTGTCTCTCCACTCCCTGAGGCATTCCACACAGATTCCCGACATACGGATCCATGGTGTCTTTGTAGGTATTTGATCCCTGTGGCATTCCACAGAGATTCCCGACATACGGATCCGTGGTGTCTTTGTAGGTATTTGATTTTAGAATTCCTGAGGATGAAAGGGGGAGTAAGTAGGGTCAGGGAAGGACTATGGAATGTTCTCTTCTGAGACAACTATTCTTTTTAACATTTTAAAATTGTATTTATTTGAAAATTTCATACATGGATACAATGGATCACATCCACCCCTCAATACTCCTTCCAACTCCCCCATCACAGCTCCCTCCCAACTTCATGTGTTCCATATATATGGAATATAAAGATATGAAATTTATATATATGATATATATTGTATATATAATTGATATATATATATTTTTCCACTGAGACTGAGTCCAATTAGTGCTGCCCATGTGTGCATGGGTGTGGGGCCATCCATTGCAGCATGGTTGACCTACTAGTGGTCACACCCCCAAAGAAAAGTGAGTCACCCTCCTCAGCTGCCATCAACTGCCAATAGACCTTCAGCTAGGGATGGGGCCTTCAGAGCCCCCTCCTGACCCCATAATGGAATTTTGACTGACTTGATCTTGTGCAGGTCACCACAGCTGCTGTGAGTTCATGGGTGGAACAGCCCTGTTGTATCCAGTGGACAGCATTTTGCAGCACCCCTCCCCATCCTCTGGCTCTTACGTGCCGTCCCCACGCCCATCCTCAAAGCTCCAAGCCCTGGGGGAGGTGCTTGGGGGAGGTTTGATAGGATGCTGTTTGTTCTCAGCACTTTCAGCAGTTGTGAGTCTCTGCATTAACCACAGCTGCCACAGTGGGTAGGAAGTCTCTCTGAGCGGGGCTGGGAATAGCTTGAATCTGTGTGAACGTAACTGTCTCACTCTGTGTTACTTTCCTATTGCTGTAATGAAACACAGACCAAAACTAACTTGTGGAAGGAAGTTTTATTTCATCTTATGCTTCCAAGTGACAGTCCATCTTTGAGGGAAGTCAGGCAGGAACCTGGAGGCAGGAACTGAAGCACAGACTGTGGAGGAACGCTGCTCACTGGCTTGCTCCTTTGGCCTGCTCAGCCTGCTTTCTTACACAACCTAGGACCACCTACCCAGGAGTGGCACCACCCACAGTGGGCTGGGTCCTCCCACATCACTCAACAATCAAGAAGATGCCCCACAGACATGGCCACAGGCCAACCAGATCAAGGAAGTTCCCCAACTGAGGTTCCCTCTCTCAGCTGCTTTGTTGACCACCAAGCCAACCTAGACACTCACCTTTTCTTCCTCCGCTCATAGGTCCTTGCTATGGTTGCATACTGTCTTCCTGTACTCTCCTTGCTCAGGTCTTCTGGGGATGCACCATGGCCAATCTTTCTGCGGTGTCTCTGTTCATCCTGCAGGGCTTCTCCACTGCCTCCGAGTTACGGCTGCTGAGCCTGACTGCCTTTCTCCTCATTTACCTGGCGGCAGTTCTGGGGAACATGTCTATCATGGTTGCTGTGATACTGGATGCCCACCTGCACACACCCATGTACTTCTTCCTCAAACATCTCTCCCTAGTGGATCTGTGCTCCATAACCACCACTCTGCCCCAAGCCCTGGTGGCCACCATGGCAGATTCCAAAGAGATTTCCTTCACAGCCTGTGCATCCCAACTCTTTGCTTTTGTCTGCCTTGGCTCCACAGAATGTTTCCTAATCACCTCCATGGCTTTAGACCGCTGCCTGGCCATCTACAGGCCCCTGACATACGGGGCAGTCATGACTTCTCAGACCTGTGTCTCCCTGGTAGTGCTGGCCTGGGCCAGTGGGCTCCTTTTCTCCACATTCCACACGGTCAACACCTTCTCCTTGCCCTTCTGTGGCCCCAACATTATCAACCACTTCTTCTGCGACATCCCCCCACTCATGCGCCTAGCCTGTGCCGACACGCGAGCCCACGAGGCTGCAGGATTTGTGGTCAGTGGCTGTGTCATCATGACCTGTTCTGTCCTCACCTGCCTGTCTTACATTCGAATCGTGTGCACAATGGTTCAGATCCGTTCTGTGGCAGGCCAACGGAAGGCCTTCTCCACATGCTCTTCCCATCTGGCTACCGTGCTCCTGTTTTACGGCACAGGAAGTTCCGCCTACATGCAGCCCACCACCCACTATTCCGCGCTGCAAGGGCACGTGGCTGCTGTATTCTACTCTATCCTCACACCCACCCTGAATCCACTGATCTACAGCTTGAGGAACAAGGACATGAAGGCTGCCCTGTGGAAACTCTATCCACAGGTGCCATCTTGGAGCCTGGCCCTTAGACACAGGAGGGTCCAGAAACGGACTGGCACTGGATTTCCCCTGTGATGTTGGAGGCGAGACCATCAGACAGGACACTGTCCTTGGTAGAGTTGGCTATAAATTTAGCTAAGTTGAGCAAGAGGCCTTGGGAGATGCCTGGGTGAAATAGGGAAATAGCCAATGTTCCATTTAATGTAGGTAAATAGTGCCCCACCTACGCAGGGGAAGCCAATGAATAGTGTGAAATTCACAGTAAACTTGTGGCTGTGTCTAGGAGGAGGAGACTCAGTCCTGTTTCATCCTATTTCCATGGCCTCCTGTAGGTCACAGGCCTTGCCCCTCTCTGGTTCTGATGTTTAATAGTGCTCGTTTTCCTCTACTGGGAGCCCTAAATGCACACCATGGACTCCATCAGAAGCAGCAGCAGGATTTCAGAAGGAAAATAGGTTCAACTGGAAAGACGGTGTTTAGTCTTCAAGTTGCTGCTTCCCAAGGGAACACCAAGGAAACCTGTCTTTCTGCAGCGTTTCTCGGGAGTGCTTGTTGGTTGGGGTTTTGATGCCAAGCCTTTAATCCCAGCACTCAGGAGGCAGAGGCCGTCAGATCTCTGAGTGTTCAAGGCCAGCCTGGTCTACATAGTGAGTTCCAGGACAGCTGGGGCTACAGGGAGACCCTGTCTCAAAAAGACCAAAAAAAAAAAAAAAAAAGACGACAAACAGGGCTGGAGAGGTGGCTCAGTGGGTGACGGTGCTTGCCACTGAGCCAGAGGAACTGAGCCAGATCCCTAGGGTCAGCAAGGAGGAAGAGCAGACACCTGCAAGTTGTCCTGATGACTTTGCTGGAGTGTGACCTTATTAGAGCCTACACTGCAGACTATTTTTAAGATCAGGTTCCCAGCTAGGGAGAATGCTCTGTGTTCAAAGCCCTTGCCATGTGAGTGAAGGTCAGTGTTGGAATTCTCAGCCTATGTAAATGCAGGCTGGGTGTGGTGACTCACATGGTTGTCAGTTACCACGTGGGTGCTGGGAACCAAACTCAGGTCCTCTGCAAAAGCAGCCAGTGCTCTTAACCATGGATGGCACTGTGGGCAGTGCCATCTGTGGGCAGGTGGGCCTGAGCTTTATAAGAAAGGTAGCTGAGCAAGCAAGAGGAAGCAAGCCTGTAAGCAGCGTTCTTCCACGGTCTCTGCTTCAGCTCCAGCCTCCAGTTTCTTGCACTGAGTTCCTACCTGACTTCCCTCAAAGATGGACGGTGACCTGAAAGTGGAAGATGAAATAAACCCTTCATATCCAAGGTGATTTTTGGTCATGGTGTTTATCACAGCAGCAGTAGGTTAACCAGGGCAAGGATGTACAGCAACATGATTCTGAGAATCTGGGGCCAGTAATTCCAGTGTTGTGGGGCAGCTACTCCTGCCAGAATCAGCAAGCTCCAGGTTCAGTGAGATGTCCAGCATCAAATAAAGTGGAGGGACTGGAGAGATGGCCCAGCCATTAAGAAAACTTGCAGAGGGCCTAAGTTGAGTTCCCAGCACCCATATCAGGCAGCTCACTAATGTCAATTGCAGACCCAGGAGATCTGATGCCCCTTTCTGGCCTCAGCAGGC